>NC_079371.1:12336666-12685833 GCF_021018895.1 Seriola aureovittata | reverse complement strand
TTGGATGTTGTCCAGCTGCAGTTGTTTTTGCTTGTTCTCTCTTGACAGTCGGTCTTGATGGACCTGCAGCTCCTTCACCTTTTGCAAGACCCGTCCTGACAGTCCCACCGTCCAGTCTTCCTCTGCCCAACTCATCTCTCTCTGCTTGGGCCTGACAGGGTGGAAAAATGACATGAGCACAAAAACTCAAATACAAGCTGATTTCTACTTCAGGATTTTTAGTTTTCCTGCATTATAAGACACTCCAGAGAAAGCGTTTCCTTTCTATTCTAAAAGGCCACTCAGGTTCTGAGAACTGGGGATAGATGATTTTGTTTGGCATCCACAAGACAATGTGCCAGCTGACCTGTCCTATTCCTGCTCGACAGATCCAGAATCAGCCATGGGAGACACTAGCTGGAATGAAGAAACCAGTAACACACACAGTCTGAAACAAAGAGGAGGTATAGGCCTGTTAAATAAGGTGCAGGTAGGTTGTGACAGAGGATCCAATCCATACCACATGTATCTAAACATGTTTCAATCATCTGTGCCTCTGGCTGTGTCCTGTCTTGAATATGTTATGTTGCTAAGGCTTTGATCCCTCAGAGAGACGCTGGTTGTCACCACTGGGCAGCTGTGACTCAGTGTTTTCCAACACAGAGTGCCTGCAATGTTCCAACAGCACTTCAAGTTGAAAATGAATCCTTTCTCTCTCAGACTTCTGCAATAACAGTTCAGGTTTCACATAAAACATAATATTTTTGTTCAAAACATCAGTTTTGAACAAAAATCTACAAATACTGCATTTGCCAACACTGTGTATATATATAGGAAAACAATGCATATATACACACACACATAAGTAGTGTTAAAAGTGAGAGTGGTGGAATGAAGAAAAGCCTGCCTGAAAGCCTGACCAATCATGTAAGGTTAATTCTGGACTTGGTTTTGACATGCATTCCAGCCTCAAGGCTATTAACACCATAACTCCAGTAAGACAGTTTCTGTCATAGCTCACAGCTTGTGTCGCTGTGTTTACCTGCAGCTGCAAACAAGAATGGAAGAAATACTCAACTAGTCTGATGATGTATTAGTGAAATACACACCTCATAAAACACTCTGAGTTGCTAAAAAGACAATACAATAACAGTTTGGTGGAGGGACTTCTTTCAACTGTGTGTGTGATTTCATTAGGCTGATGTGGTAAGCCTTGCATTAATGAGAACAAAATTCTGGTTAAAAAGAAGTATTCGGTTTGATTTAGGGTTGCAATAAACTGTTGTTTTCACTTACTAATCTATTGATGATTTTCATTATTCATCAAGCTATAATTTAATGTGAAAAAAAATCCCTGTCACAATTTTCCAGAGCCCAAGGTGACATATTGAAATTGGTTATGTTGTCCAAGTAACAGTCCAAAACTTTCACCTATTTAATTTACAATGTTGTAACAAAGAGAAAAGCAGTACATCCTCACATTAGTGAGAAGCATGGACTGGATCATATGGCATTTTTCCCTGGAGAACTGACTTAAATAAATAAATTCCAAAACTGTTGCCAATTAATTTTCTGTCATCAACAAGTGCCCCAGTCCTTAAGCCCTTAACCCCCACAAAATGATGCGATTTATCAGTTCTTAAATAGTTGCTGATTATTGTACTTCTGATTGATTAATTGATTTTGCTCTAATTGTTTCTGATACACATATACATTTGTGTGTGTAAATACTTTGGGTTTTTTTTACTGGTATGGACCTATGTTTCTGAAATAAAGTTAAAGTAAGTGATGAAAATATTAGCTGTATTAGTTGCAGCCTTACTAGTTTTATTAATGACATTACATAAGTCTTTCTATACTGCGTTATGTTTACCACACTGGCTCTGGTATTATGGCCATTAACTTCCCTCACCTTCAATCAAACTAAGGAAACTAAAAGTTCCTTCTTATAAACGTTAAGAGCAGGATGAAGTAGTTAAGAGCAGGGTTGGTAGATGTGGACGGAGGAGGCAGAGATCCAGAGGTTGGACGCTGGCCTGTGCTGAACCAATGTCTGATCACGAGGTTCAAAAACAACAAAAGACAACTCAACTTTCAGAGAACAAAAAGTTGAATGTCAGTTTAGCGTCCTCCATGAACAGTGTCAGTGAGTGAACAAGAACCGTAGCCCGACCATCGGACACACACTTTTCTGTCGGTTGTTAGTGTTTTGGTCCATCAGCGGCCAGTGACTGACAACTAACCTAGCCATGATGCTACAAGCTAACCCCGCACTTAAAGCTACTTACCCTTCAGTCTGAGGGAGTTACAAAGAGCCGCCAGCCGCCGGGCAGGCTCCCACAGGCAGCGGTGACGGTGCTCTGATACCGCTTGTCTAAAGCAACACCAGTGCCCAGGTCTTCACTAACAACGAAGTCGCTTTGAACAGAACCGACGTAACAACTGACGTTAACTGACAGTTTTTTCATATCTGACACAAGATGCCGCGCGTCTAGTGCAGCTGACGAGCCGAACCAGAGTTGCTGTGACACGAGGCGGGGCGGGAGCTAAAGTCCTCGCGGCGGCGTGAACCTCTGATGACCTCTAGCGACAACTCCTCACCTCATATACTGTTTGTCTATAGCTTCATTGACTTTCATAGGCAAATGTTCTCTTGGCCTCTCGTCTTCAAACACAAGGTTCATTTGGAACATCCACACAATAACAAGAGTCTTTATTTATTGGTTTCAGAATAATTTTCTATCGACTGACCAGCTGCTTAAACCAAATGGTCAAATGTATAATTATTCAGAATTTCTTGCAGCTTGTGCCATCCCCTCTAGAGTTGTCATTCATTTTTCATTTTCCTTTTGTCACTTCATTCTTGTTGTGAAACTGCTGTGGTTAAACTCTGTTTTTTCAGCTTTCCCTTGCAACAACAACAAGTAGACTGGAGCTCCTTTTCAACATGATATTGTTATAATACCTGGGATGGTGTCGTGGAAAATATTTCTTGGAGGAGAGTCAGGACTTTGCCCTTCAAGTGGTAGAGAGAGACATGCCAATTTTAGACTGGTCCATAAGTTCTACACAACAGAATCAGTTCTTCTTAAATACAAAAGGTATGGTGACACCTGCTGTGAAACCAGTGTTGAAACGCCCCTGCATCTGTTTTGGGCTCATAGCCTGCTGACAAATTCTGGTCTAATGTACTCAACTTTATTCAAATAAATGTCTTCAATTTTTTAAATTAATATTTTTTATAGATTTCATATAGGCATACATACATTTTACATACATAATACAAAAGGTCCTTCCTTGTTTTAATAATGAGCTGAAGAGGTATTTCGTTTCAATTAAGTCTTTTCGAAAAATGTCAAAACTATGAAAAGTTGCAGCTCTTTTGAAAAATTCCTGTTAAATATATTTGTGTACATTCTATTATTATTTACTATTATTATTAGTTATGCTGCTCCTATTGTGTTATTTATTTGATGTATTTTGCTTTTCTGGTATTAATATTTGAAAACTTTGAGTAGATTTTGATTTTGACAAGAGTTTTTGGAGCTATCAAGAAGAATTTGATTGGCCATACCAAACCCATTTCCTAGGGATAAACTCAAGTGATACTGACAGAAACACATTCGGCAATAGGAATACGGTGTATGAAAACAACATAGCAATACATTTCACATTTGTAGTTTTCTCATCTTGAACACCATTATCATTACACCTTGCATATCACTGGGTCTAACAACATAAATAATGGATTTAAGCAAGATACAGCTTTTACTGACTGGTGAACAGATAGTTATTAATCTACTTTTCTTATAATAACCTCCTTTAGCTGCCTGTCCATGCTGTATCTGGGTGACCTGATCTGCCGGTTAATCCACTGAGTGACAGTGCAGAGGAGATTCTGATTCCCTCTTGAGTATTAGCATCAAATATGATAACATAATTAATAATAAATACACTATAATTTAATTGTTAATTATACTTTGTATTAATAATCATGGTCTGCAAAGCAAAAGCATAAAAAGTAAATTTACCTATTTGCCTCCATTTTAACAGTTTGATGGGTAAAACATTATATATTGTGCAGCAGTACCAGGAATAAATCTTCGTACAAGTCTAAAGTTGATTAAATCAGAGAAGATCTTAAAATAGCCTTGAAAAGATGGCGTCTCAGCCCTTTGTAGCCTGATTTATACTTTGAGTAAAGCTTGGAACATGTAATCTTAGCCGCTCTGCCACTGTGTGAATGTGCGTTTGACTAGTGTTTTGTTGTTTGTCGGATGCTGGAGGGCAACAATGAAAGTATACTTTTTTTGTGTTTTATCCCTGGTGATTGTGGCTACAGCCATGTAGAGTTGAAGTCTTTTTTAATCAAATAAACTTAAGTCAATCACTGGTTCAAAAGTTACAGTAATACATAGCTATTCCGGTTAAGTTACAGCAATAACAGCATCCACTGTAGACAACTGTAATTAGATTATAATAGTCATTACAACCAGTCATTCTTCCAGGTAGGCTCTGGATTTGAATGTAATCTGGGATTTGGTGGCTCAGTGCTGAGTGGTGTGGAAACCCAGGAACTAGCCTGCATTTACTTTACATACAATACTATATGCATGCTAGTGAGAAACACTGCTAACACTTGAGAGTTTATAAGTGTGAGAACGAGAGATTACATAAGTGGTTATGCAATCTTACTGTAATACTTGGCCAGAACAGTTTGACTGGGAGACCATTTTTCAGACTTCTAGTATGTTATTTTCAAGGACTGAGCTGGGTATAATGGCAGTAGCCTGACCAGAAAGTATACTGGTTAAAATTCATGATGGCGCAGTTAAGTATCTGTCTGTGTAAGTGGTTTGAAGTACCTTTCAGCAAGGAAGAATCCAACCTGCTTGTGTGTTCAAGCTGAAACCTTCTTTACAGCTTTAACAGTCACATAAAAAGGAGATGAAATTGGAAAACACATGCAAAAGAAAGAAGTGGTTAAGATGAAATGAAAATAGCTTAATAAGCCATGCATGCGATTATGTAAATACTTCACATGAATTCTGTCAGTCACACACACAAACACACACTCCTCACCCATGTGTATGCTCATGTCATGAGGTAAGCTCATCTCGTCACTCATTCTTTATTAATACAGGATTACATTTATTCTCAATCCCAAACGCACACACACACTCCACATGAGCCTCACAAAAGTGCACACACTGTCTGCCAGGGACCGTCAAAGGTAGCAAGGCAGTCAGGTAGTTGTGCACCACCAGCTGGAGTCAGGGGAGCTTCATCCTTTTTGAATGCCACAAGCCCATGGAGGCCTGGTGTTCATTTGGCTGCTAAAAGAGGCTTTACTGGACAACAGGTGGATTTACGTTAGACAAGAATACACTTCAGTTTTGTAAATCCAGTTTCATGAAGGTAAGACAATTATTAAACGTGTGTTCTGGTTAGAGCAAGACAATAACAGGTGATAATCTCCTGAAGAAAAATTTGTATTGACCAGTGGTATGAGCTGTTTGCATTTACATGTGGACTGTTAAGTCTATAATGAGTCACATTTACTTTAACAGTCTTCACACTGATGAAATAGATCTGGCATGAAGGTTACTTCAGAGGTTTCTGTCTGAGAATATGAAATATTACATTTTCTACACATTTGCAGTAGTTGTGATTAAGTTATGTGCATCTAAAATTTACAAAAATGCTTCTACAGACCGACTGTTTATGTGTTTTTATGGTCTCAAATGTTTCTATGACCTTTTACTTTGTCTTTGTCCTCCATTATAATTCTAAAATAGTAAAACCTCTAATATGAACTTGCTTTAAGTTTGCTGTCATGAATGCCACATCCAGTTATAAGGGAAATTTCTTTTTTTTTCTACCTTAAACTATGAACTAACTCTCCATCAATCCTTTCTACCTTTCCTAGATGTTTCCTTGGTCCGCTGTTTTCTCTCTTGAGCCTAAAGTGCCTGGCCAGCGCACCACTGAGGAGTTGGTAACCAATACTCTGATGTTGGAGCTAGGGGCCATGGTGAAACGCACTGAACGCATCCGTTTAGAGAGGGCAACAGAGGGCCGGCGCCGCCGGCGCAGCTCATCCTCCACAGCTGACTATAGCTGGCTGGCCAACACCCCAACCCCCCAACCCTACGAGCTGACACCCAACGACCTGCTGGAGCTGCAGGACCTCTGTGCCAAGATCCCTCCTGCACAGTGTGGCCCTGCGATCGTCAGGTGAGGAAGACAACAAGAAAGACAGGGAGGCATACAGAGAGGCAGACATACTTTAGATACAAACTGGCAGGAAGAGTGAGGTATAAGTGTTACTACAATTGAGCGAGTATAAAACAGACTGAAACAGAGAGATGCAGGATAATGCAAAGATATAAAAGATGGAGAGCCACAGAGAAAATGTTAGAGACTAAAACAGAGGACAGGTAAGTTGAAATAGAGTATGAGATACAGGTATGGGTATACAGGAAGAGAGCTGCAGGGTTTCAATCTAATCCCTGTAACATCCTTAACTATAACTCAGAGAGCAAGCTGATAATTTCATAACCCAATTCTTTCTCTAGGAGACTACGTGCCTGACATTTAAACGTTACAGGCCTAAATACGGCTCAAACACCTGTTCTATCCTGCTCACAACTTGTTTGTTGTAACTGGCCGATTAATCCATAATGAAAATATTTATTAGTTGCAGCCTTGCAAGGGTCAAGGGTCGTCACTGAATTCATGGTTGACTTCTAACTTCTGCAAACAATTTCCCATTAAATTATGTTTCATTTTACTTTTATTTATTCATTTTTTTTACTGGTTCTATCTGGTCTCAGCCACCTTCCAGTACACGTTAGTGTAATCAGGTTTCATATCCTACCAAGGGCGTAGCTAGAGATTCTGGACGCCTTTAAAACACTGCACTGTGATGGCACCCCTCTTATGACTACATCTGTTTGTCTCTGCCCTCAGACTGTGTTCCTGTCTTGTTAACCCAGATCGGTTGGTCTGCATCTTCACTGTTCCTTATTCCTCCTTCTGTAGATTCAGAAGGCTGGTGTCTGAGATGGAGCCTGAGGTTCATGAGGTTCCTCGGCTGTTTCGCTCTGTACTGCGCGAATGTGTGGAAGAGCAGAATGGAAACGAAGATGTTCAGACCCAGGACACGGTGATCGAGAAGCAGCAGCGCAGCAAGAGCCTCTCCTTCGTTACTTTCCGCTCAAAGTTTCGCACGGGGCAGTTCTTCAAGGGCAGCAGCATGAGAGGTTCCAGAGGGAATCTGCAGCAGCAGGTAGATTGGTCCGACGAGGAAGATGATGGAGAAAGAGAAGAGGAAGCCATCAAGGCCAGGGCAAGGAAAGGAAGGAGCAAGAGCATGCCAGAGATTACCCCAATGGAGCAAAGCGCCCAGGGGTGAGAGAAAGGAGGGAGAGTCAGGGGAGAGGAAGGAGGGAGGGCTAGCATAAATATGGGGAGGAAAGAAAAACAGAAAACGTTAAGAATGGAGGGATGGTAGGATTCAGGGGAAAAAAAGAGACAGAATAGATTTGAAAGATTTTCATTTAAAAGGATTTCTTCCCCTTCAGGAAACCTGTCTACTTGCTAATGAACTTGAAGTCTTCAGTCCATCCCAAAAGCACTACTGTTCTGGTTTTAAGATGTCTGAAGCAGAAAGGTTAACATTTTGTTTTATTATGCTGAGGGGTCGAAGTCTTTAGCTATGCTAGTTGCTCTTTCACACTGCTAGCATCATCCTAACATGCTACAGTGAAAATGCTGACATGCTTATGTTTCGCAAGTATAATGTTTACCATGTTCACCATATTAGTTTAGCATATTAGCATGCTAATGTTTGCTAATTAGTGCTAAGCACGACTTAGAACTGAGGCTGATGGGAATGCCATCAGTTTTGCAGGTATTTGGGCATATTTCGACCTGATGATGGTCCTAAATGAAAAGTTAAAGGCTCAACAAAGTTAATACAATTAATCATGACAATACAACCAAATGTTGTGGAGACATTTCACTGAAAAACACAATCTGTGAACCTCATGGTGGCACTAGATGAAAAAGTCCGTAGGATTCATCGTCTGTGGACCAAGGATGTCTGGACAAACTTCCACCGCCGTCCCTCCAGTAGTTTTTCAGATATTTCAGTCTGTACTGTGTTGAGTAAAATGGCTAACCTTCGCATGCTTCAGGTATCTCTAAAACCAAATGAATGATGCTCCCTGAACAACAGTTCCTGATGAGTCAATTACACATCTCATGAACTGTCCCTTTAAAAACATATTGTGTAACCAACAGGACAGCTGTCAGTAGATGACAGGAAGTTCAGCTCAGGCCACTTGTCTGGATATTCAGCAGCCACAGTTCAGCTCAGTTAGTGGCTGCTCTCCTAGTGTATCCATTAAGCAAATCCTTGCAAGCATGGAATAACTAGAATCATCTGTAATCTTTTTTTATTGTGAATATAAAATTTATTTGGGGAAATACAATGTACAATGAAATACAATGTTCTTGTCACTTCTGTGATTAAAACGTTGCTTTTTTCACAAATATGTGTTTTGTGGTTTAAATGAGTCCAGCTGTCTGACATTTGAGACTAAACTGTAAACTTTTAATATCTAGTAGTGTCTATACGAGATGCATTGACCTTTCTCACTTTTTTTGTGGTTGACAAGGCAAAATGTTTATATGTACAGCTATCTGGGGCCAGTACTATGATACATGAAAGGAAGGAAAAATAAATACCATATGTCTTTGTGGTGTGAAACTGCAGCGCGGCACTGTTTAGCACCTCTCTGTCGGTTAGTCTCATAGTCCAGCATGGCTAATAATATCACTGCTGACTAATCCTCTTATCCCAAGAAAATCTCAGCCATCACTGCCAGCACCCCATTATTATTTTATTAATATGCACTTTCTTATCAATACATCATTATCACTATTTGCACTTTGTACATTGAAGTCAAGGCTTTTGGCTAAAAAGAAAAAAAAAACAGTAGGGGAAAAATAGGAAGAATGCTTTCTTTCTTCATAAAAAGCTGTGGTCATTTAAATAACATCCTGTACATTAGATAAAGAGGGAAAGTAACTACAACAGTGACATCCAACCAGACACTTCCAGGGAATCTGGCTGATTGAGTCACTTCATCAGTGGGCCTTCAAACCAGTGTAACCCCTTCATAAGCACTGATGTCGAACCTGGATCCTGTTCAGAGACTCATAAGCTGAAGTCTTGCTGCAGCAATCAATGTGTGAGGCTTGCACTTTCTCAACAATTCAACCTGCCTCGTGGCTGCTAACCACACAGTTTAATTTAAAACATTTTTGTTACACTACTTATCAACATTCGTACAGCTCATGCCTGAATTATGTAGCAAAGCTCCCTTCAGCTGGCTCTTAATGCCTTTTCATGCCTTCAGGAGACAGAAATGCTAGACCACAGCGAGTGTCTCTGTAATGTGTCACAGTTCAATAAAAGTACCCATTTGGCAAATAGACTTTGAAAGAAAAACAGAATGTAAATGGATAAAAAAAAAAATACTTCACATCATAACTGAATGGTGGCAAGTGAATAACTGCTAATGACTGAGACACAGGCTTTCTCTTCAATAAAAAGCAAGTAAACTAAGAAGCAAAATAATCTGAGGATAAACTCCAGTTCTGTTGTTTGGCTTTGAAATAACAATAATAATGATGATGTGGCAAAGGGAGTAAACAGGAAAAAAAATCTAAATTAAAAAGACAGTTTGCAGAATCAAACCATTAAATTAGCCATTTTTGATTAAATGTTTATGAATAGTTGGTCAAAGTACAATACAGAGCAGTTTTCTGCTCTCTCTATACAAAGTAGGGATTTTAGATAATTTATTCTTTTTATTTGGACAGAGTTCAGCATCTTCTTTCTTCACTGAATTGTTGAATTAAGATCGAGAGTCTGTGGCTTGGGAATAACCGACAAGTCTGTATTATTTCTGAGTGGATCCCAAGCCTCCATCAAACCGTCACTTTGATAGAGGAGTCTGTCCTTCAAATAAGACGTCCGGACATGTGGTCTCAGTCCAGCTTCAGTTTTAGCTTCAGCTTCCCCTCATTCGATGTGCTTTTCCCCTCCCTTCAGCCACTCCTCATTTCTTTAGGCGAAGAAGACGACAAAGACGATGAAGAAGATGACGAGGACGAGAAAGATCTTGATCATCAGCCAGCGGTTGGAGGAGACTGACTGGAAGTATTTGAGGATCTCTGTGTGGGCGGCCTCCACGTTAAGCTGTGTGTCCTCCACGTTTGCATCGATCCTGTAAGAGAGACATGACAGGCAGATCAGTGACACTGGGCTTTTAACAACAGATGCAAATTACATTACACCTCATCAGTTTTCTCTCAAATCAGTTATTTTTGACATTTTAGAGACTAAAAGACAAGTCAACTAATCACTTATATAACTCAGATTAATTCAAAATGAAAAAATTGTTAGTCAAAATCTTGACGATCTTATCATGGAGCAAGTTGTAGAAACAAACAAAAACAGTTATTGATATGAACAATCTGATGTAATTTGATAAGATGAGTGACTGTGATTTTGCCTATATTTCCCATATAGTTAGTTATATCCCATATTGTAATAATGATTTAAACCATATCACCCAGCCCTGATTCATTATTCCCAGAGTTTATTGAAGGGACAGAATTTCATGTTCAAGATTGTCATCACAAACTAGTTGCATTTATTTCTCTCCATATGCCTCTTTTATTTACAGTATGTGTTTCCATCTTACCTCTGGATCGTCTCCTCTTGCTCCTTGACCATGTGTGCCAGCTGTTGGAATATAGAGCCCAGTTCCACAATGGTGCTCTCAATGTTCTGCATGGTGTCTGCACGGCTCTGGATGTATGAGTCCTGTAATGACACAGGCAGTAGGATTACAAAAAGGGCCATGTTAGAGCACATAAATGGACAGTTTACATATTTGGTGATAGTTTTCACCAAACATCTTAGTCTACCTGCTCATCAATAAGTTGGAGTTGCAAGGGATTGGACTGAGAGTCCATATCGATGGCCACATCCCCCAGACTCCGGGACTCATCCTGCATCAGGACTGAGCTCTCTGAAGAGAGACAACAAGCAAAACACAAACGCATGTTCAACAAGATTAGACAGAAATCCTCAATGGTACAGGGGAAAAGCAGTGAGAACAGCGGGCACATACAGTAGCTAGTTATACCTGCTGGGAGAGTCAAACGTTCCAGGGAAATACCTTTTAAATTTGAGGTTGTATAGCCCTGGTAGTCATTGCGCGGCTCGCGAGCTGCATGCGGCTCCTGGGCCCCTTTTTTGCGGCTCCCTAAAATATTTTTTAATTTTTGCATTATAGAGGACCAAATACAGTAATAATCATTCACAAGGACTAAGAGCAGTTCCCTATCACAACAGCTGTTGTTTGAGAAGTACACTGGCAGTCAAAGTTTCTGTTCAACCCATGCCATTTCTGAATACATTTCAAGCAATGTGCCCATTGTAAATACCCTAAAATTAGAAAATACGAAAGAAAATATAAAGGAATGTGTGCACTGAAAAACATTATATTATGGTAATAATAACTGTTTGTTTTTACTTTGTCATGAGGAAACATGTTTTGGTTTCAAATATCTTATCTCTATTTAAGTACCTTATTGTTGACAAGCACATTGGTAATAATGGGACCACAATACACAAAAGGTCAGATGTACTGGACATTACTGTGAGTCTCAACAGTTAATTAGACCCAGATTATTTCAATAAAACAAAATGTTGTAAACATTCTGAATTTCCATCTAATATATGTTTATGTGTTTGAATGTGTTTATAATTCTAAGGTATTTACAATGAGCACTTCGCTTGAAATTGCCAAAAATACTGAAATACCACAGGCTGTTCATGAACATTTTACTGGCAGTGTGAATACGTGCACAGGAAGCGTCTGAGCTCCCCATGTTTAATAGAGGGTCTCTGATAAGTAGCCTGTTTGGCTATTTGTTTAGCTAAATTATAAACTGAGCAGGAGCCAGACATGTCGAATATTGCCACAAAGCCAAAACAAAGACATAATAAAGGTGTGTTCACTCTATTACACTTCTTGAAACTGTCAGCACAGATTTTATGAATTAGATGAACAAATGAAGAGCGGGAAAAGACTGATTTCTACAATTGGGAACTATTGAAATTTTTAGAGGAATGCACATGAACCAGGACATAATTCATGAGGGTAGAGTTTATGCTACATATCTGGTTACAGTCGATATGAAACCAGAATGTAACAACAGAAACTTAGTATTCACTTTAACCCTCGTCTGTGCTGCAGGAAATGATTTTTATTTTATAATTTGAATGTAAGACAGCTGCTCATTGGTACTGACAAAGTTGAAACCTTGTGAAGGATTTTAATCAGCACAAAATGAGTCTGAGGCAAAACTTTTCCCATCGGTATAGAGTGAACACTCCCTTAAGAATCTACAACAACATGCTTTGTTTACCTGTTGCTGCCATTACTTTAATGCAAGACCCTTGTAAAAAAAAAAATCACAGTGAGTGACTACAAGCATGAAGCTAAGATGTGAACAGACTTACTGAAGTTGTTGGCCATTAGAGGAGAAGACGAGACAGGAGGCTGGGAGAACTGCTCTCTCCTGCTGCGCTGCTGCTTCAGGTTCTGTAGGAAAACAGACAAATGACACAGGGGTTGAACATGAGTGAGACAAAACCTGTGTCAACAACTTTAGTTTTTAATATTTTCTGACTTTGAATGATGAAGTTTACCAAATGTAAAGTGTACCTCACCTCTGTTCTGACTTCTAGGACTGATTTGAAGTCATTCGACATTGAAGCCAGTTTGGACTGTAGACAACAAAAGATGCAGCAAAGTTAAACAAAGTGCTGTTTAATTCAGCTGGGTACATTTGTTACAGGACACCAGTGTGAACAATATTTTTTCACAAACATTTTCTGATGGTTTTGTATTTCTTATGATATAAAACTACTTCAATGGAAAACAATTTTTATCTTTAAAACCATACACTTTATTTTACAATAACAAACTTCACGTTTTGATTGTTCTAGTGCAAATATAGAATATAATATGAATTAGACCTTATTGAATATACCTGTAATGACACCACGATAGTGTTTGAGTGGGTTTGGATATGCCTGCCACCCGGAGCTCCACGGGACCTCACCAAGTCCTGCAGCTGTGCTATCTGTTTGTTTAGACTGTTGATGTCCTAAAAACACAAACACGGGAGAGGTAGAAAACAATTTAATTGATATTTACAGGATTGTAGATAGCTGCTCTATTCATAAATAACATGTTTGCAAAACCACATTTCATGGGATGTTAACCATTCAACTCACTTGTTTAATGATGTATGTTAGCTCCTCAATCTCCACTGCCTTGTCATCAAACAGAGATTTTCTTTTTGCCACTAAAGCATCCAAATGACAGCATGTAGAGTCAGAGCTTTGGACCATAACACACACAAACTCATAACATTTTAATTGATGCTAATAAAACAATAATGGATGACTTACAAATAGTGAGCTTTTCCAGTTTGGCAAATGTATTGCTCAAGTCTTTCCCAATTCTCCTACAAGAAAACAAACACAGATTTAGCATTCTTTGTCACTCTTGGAAATATGTTGGTTTTGATTCTTACCAAGGGTTGGATAAGTTGATAAGATCAATTTATACTGTGTCTGTGTCTCATTACTCAGAATATTTTATATGTCCTGGACAAATGTTTCCACAAAAAATTTACATCAATCTTCTCATTTCACTCACAGTGATCCAAATGCAGTATTTTCATGTATCCCTTACAAGCAAAATAAAGTTGTATTTCATATGCAGTAAGGATGAGGAGGATAATAATGTGTGAATACAAACAATGCAACACCCAAAAATCAACATAAAAGACCAAGTGCATTCTGCAAATATCCATGAGCTGTTAAAACATACGAGAAAACCGACTATAAGGAACTTACTTGGCCATAACTGTAAAGTCACTGCGCTGCCTGAGAGCGCTGAGAGCTGGTTTACTGGGCTGGACTCCATTCTGCCAGAGGGGTAAAAAGCACAGAGTATGAGATGGGAAGGGAAATCAAAAATAAGGGGCTGAGGAGCAACTGTGGAAATATGACAACAGGTTTCCTCAACATTGACTTTGGACTACTAAACATTGTAGTCAGTTCTTAAGTAAAAATTCCACATATTTCCTGTTATATGCTTTCTTTTAAAACTTTATTATTAGTGCACAATTTATGCAACAGGCTTTTGGGTTGTTGGTCAAACTAAGTAAACATTTGTCATGGTGCCCTATGTGCACTGCCAACTTGTAAATATAATGTGATACTAGATTGAGACTGATTCAACAGGGTTTAAGGGTTTGAAAGAAAAATCTGATTACAATACATTGACAATACTGCCATTTTAACATATAACTCAACAAGCCTTTTTGATGAGAATCCTTCAAATTTGTCTTTTAAAGAACTGAGACCAAGATATGTACCGAGGACATTTTGCAGTTGAAAAATTGACTTGTTAGTGTTCTGTGGTGTGTGTGTTTCTAAATTGCCTCCAACATATCTATCTGTCATATATACGGTACTAATATCAATATCTCTATGATAACTAATATCGGCCAATACATTCACACTGCTGACTGACTTCTATCTACCATTATTCTTGAGACTGGGAATGACATTTTGTGCCAATTGGGGATTTACAGTAAAACGGAGGACTCAACACAGCTGATAAAGACAACAATAACACGAATTTGTGTGTAACTTGACCTAAAATTGCCTAAAACAAAAGTCTGAAAAAAGTCCCAGAAGGTATAAAAAGTCTTACATTTTATTTACAAACCCTTGGATATTTTTCTTCCTTTCTGTTGACAGTAACGTAAGACATAACCTTTTATAGGAGCCTTTTAAGGAGTGCCTATAGCGACCTTTTTTAGGAGAACTAGGAAGCTCATAAAAGAAAGTGTTGATTTTAGCAAACATGTGATCTCTGTGGTCATTCTGCATCTCTGGTTGTTGTTTTGTGTTTGTTTGGGATACTTCTACTTGTCTCTGTTGTCTTTTAACTGAACCTTGTGACTTTAAAGCAAGAAATACGTTTACATTTATTTGGCAGATGCTTTTATCCAAAGTGACTTACAAGTTAGAGACATCACTAAAGCTTGCTGGCCCAGGAGGGGCTGGTGTAATTTAGTGTAATCATTAAATACAACTTTTAAGCTATATATATATATATATATATATATATATATATATATATCTTAAAAGTTGTATAAATATCAATAACTTCATGAAGTTAATAAATAACCTTATGTCATTCTTAAATCAGTATGACATAAATAGAATTCCATGCGGTACAAAAAAAGGTTTTAAATGTCATTGGTGAACACTGGAGAAATCAAAGACTTTGGAAAGGGGACTAAAAAAGGAACCAAAACCAAAAGTAACCAAACCAAAATTCATCAACGTCACAAAAAGCTAAAGTGAAAACACATCAATTTACTGTAGAATGTAAATGCTGAGAAATTAAGACTAAATCATTAATTTTACATGAAATGATCCCTTTATCATTGTGATGTGATCAGGTGTACTGTCCCAACATACCTGTCTGCCCTGGAGAGACTTGCAGGCTGACTGAAACTCGAGGGTTCTGTCACGGCACGTCATCCTGCCGCCGGGAAAGGGTCACCAGCCGCACCAGCTGTACCCACTATAGACCAGAAACCACCTGGGAGTGCCGGGTCCTCCTGCTGTGCCCCGTGTGATGGATAAATATGAAGAGTCCCGGTGTGCGGACAGACTCACATCCAAGGCGGGGTATCCTTCATGGACATATGTACAAACATGTCTGGAAAAGGGACGTGTCGAAATAAAACGTTTAGGCTATCACATGCTGACAGCTTCAACTTTACTTGATAAAGCACACAATTTGATCAGGTTGGCTGAGTTGTGAGTTAAAAACCCAGCTGGTATCGTTAGCTCACTGCTCTGTTCCCTCACACCGACAACAAGACAGGGGCTAAGTTAAACTATAATAACCAGACGACAAATGGCAAACAACAGCCACGACTCACAAAAAGCCATAGGCGAGCTAATTATACACATTATTAGGTAAGAATGATTATCCAAATTGTTAACCAGCTCAGTGTGCGAAGGCCGCCCATCACGACACAGCTGACTGTGGCCTTACCGGCTAGCCACAGGCTAACGTTAGCTCCAGAATGCTAACCTGCCTTTCCGTACGGTCTGTCCTGCTTTACTTCGGTCAAATTCGACCTAAAACAACCTGTGTGGATTCAATTTATTTAAAAGACAAAAATCGATTAGTTCCAACTTACTTGAATCGATATTAGATCATATTTCGAGAGCTCCCGATGTTTCTGGTAAAAACTAATCAACCCAGGAGTTAAAGTTCCGATCCGGGTCATTTCCGGCATTGACGTCACTGCCACGTCTACTTTACCGATGTGGAAAATCCCTGCGGTTGCAATACATCACCACCAGGGGTCCCCCTGTCCCCAGTTCACACTTAGTTATTCACTATTTAGGATGCCAAAGTAAAGCCTGGGATTTACAGTACTGTGCAAAACGTTTAGCCACTAAAAGTGGAGTGAGAATGCTTTAGGAAATAACGCAGTGAAGTAGTTTCAAAGTAAAGCGCAGCAAAGATGAAAAAAACTCAATCAAAACCTGTTTTTGTGTGATCACATTCTGTCCTTGAAACAGAACCAGGTCTCTCGCACACATTTTTCGAGGAACTTGACAGGTGAGCTATTCCAACTATCTTGGTGAACTTGCCACAGTTCTTCTGTCTCATTTCTGTCTATTCATGTGATCCCTGACTGACTCCATTATGTTGAGATCAGGGCTCTGTGGGGGCCAGACCATCTGTTGCTAGACTCCTTGTTCCTCTTGTCTCTGAAGATAGGTCTTGGACTCTGGTTTGGGCTCATTGTCATGCTGCAGAATGAGTTTTGGACTGACCAGATGCCTCCCTGATGGTTCTGCATGATCATGGATAAGGATCTAAACATCTAAATTCCTAGGACATTACTGTATTTCCATTCTGGATTTTCTGAGTAAAGAGTATAGCTGCAGGACTCCATGTGAATAAATGTGTGGTATTTAACTACTTTTGATGTGAAAAGGTACATTATGTCCTATATATGGTTGGATTAACCTACTATGTGACCCAGGGGCCCAACTAGGCTTGTGGGCCCCATTAACCCCCTTGTTCCCCTTACCCTGTGTTCATTGTGCAATACCATCTGGAGCCAGTTTTAATGCATGGAAATTTGAACAAATACATCTTAATTTAAGGATATGCAACACATGAGCACAAAGCTTATAAAATCCCTCATCCTCTTCAATTTAGGGCCTCAGGATTAGGAAATGAAGCAGGGCCCACCTTGAGACTGTTAGCTGATATTGTGCTTTAATGGTACATATTCACAAACTCATTTTAAATGAAATAAGTGCAAACCAGTTGACAAACCCAGGAGAGTGGTGAGGGGATCTCTTCATCAGGATGAAATGGGAGGTAAAATGTCTTCCACACGAAGAATCAGAAACAAGGCTGACTCTAGTTTTCTGTAGCTCTCAATATACTTATCCTTCGAGAGTCGCAGGGGGCCTTGAGCTAATCCCAGCTCACATTGGGCAAGAGGCGGGGTACAGCCTGGACAGGTCCCCAGTCTATCATAGGGGCTGACATATAGAGACAAACAACCATTCATGCTAACATTCACACCTACAAGAGTCTGCATAAAAGTTATATTGAAGGTAAGCAAAATGTAATATTATTGATTATATGCTTTGAAAGTATTAATCTAAAATTCATGAATTAGATTATGTTACATTGGACAATCATATGATTCATTTTCTTCAGGTCAAATATTTGAACATCAACCACAACAGGAGAATATTGAGTCTGTTGGAGCTTTATGATGGCACAAACATCAGCATTTATGTTGCAAAAATGGAAGACAAAAGAATATTGACGTTTGGGGTTAATATTATAAGTTATCAAACCTATCTTATCATCCGAGGAACAGAATGCACTTATCACCATAATAAAAAAGCTAGAAGATCATTGGGTCACTTCAGATGGATGCCAGCTGCAAGAAAAACATGATGTGTCATTAGTGATGTTGTGCCGATGAATCAGAAATTATACTTTAAGTTAGTGGGAGTAGAGGAATGAGCCGACAGACAGAGAGAGAATGTGATTGGCTGTTGCCTCAGGTGAGTCAACCTGCAGGTATGGTATGGTATGGGGAGAGAGATAACATTCAGCAGGCTCTCTGATCTCCTCTCACTCCTACTGGTACCCGCATCCTCCAGGCTGACAGGACCGAGCATGCCAGACCACAACTACACCCTCACCTATTTACCTGCTAGACCCCCAACCACAAAACCCCCAGCCTTCCACCCACCCCCTATACCCTGCACCACCCCTCACCCTTCATCTACACTCTCCTTCACCTTTTATATCCCACTTTAACCACCAAACGTATCTCTTTATCAAAACACTCCTCTTTATGTTTTCACACGTTATTCAATGTTTCAGTCTGATGAACAAAATTACCCACATGAGGACTGAAAAGAATAGTTTCTCCTTCAACCTTTCCCGCTCTTTTTGAGTTTCCTTTTAGCTCTTTTAACTCAATTGTTGAACCATATCTTTTATCATATTTATTCTTAAACTGTTTATTTTTTTAGCCATGCTAGCAGCAAAGCCCTGTGAATGGCAGAGCATAGGCATGAGCTGTTGTTTGGTTGGTCCAGTGAATACTTTGGTCCAGATTGAATATCTCAACAATTATTGGATGGATTGCCATTAAATTTTATACCGACATTCTTAGTCAACAGAGGATGAATCCTATTGACTTTGATGATCCTTCGACTTTACCTCTAGTGCCACCATGAGTTTGATATTTGTGGTTTTGAATGAAACTATTGGATGTATTGTTATGAAATTTGGTACACCTGTCTCAGCTGCACTTTGTGTCTGTTTCTAATCACTGATTGTTAAATGCTAAACTATGATTGTGAACATGTGTGGGCATGTCAGTGTGTTGACATGAGCATTTAACTATGCATTGATACAACCCCACAGAACTGCAAGCATGGCTGTAGACTTTCAGTCTTGGTGATGATACGTGATGTTTCAATATAGTAGTATATGTTAGTGTAGTAATGTAAAACCATTTTTTACATTCTGAATTATTACACTCATGTTGTAAACATCGCACAACAAACTTTGGTAAAACTGAGTGATCTATCGTGGTCATGCCAAGGATGCAAAACAGTTGTTTTTTTTCAAAGGGGGATTGGGGGGGATTAAATCTCCTTATAAAGGCTGTCATGTTCACATTGAATCCTCAACCTGCTGACTTTACAGATACTGTTTCCCATGTATTAAAGAGAACCGTAAAATCTTTCATCAAGGTTGATGTCCTTCAGTGGACTGAGACAGACGAAGCCTGTGGATCCATGTTTCTGTTGGAGATAACGCTGTTTGTTTGTTCTGTAAAATAAAATGAAAAAGTTCTGTGTTCACAAGAGACGTTCAAAAACACTCACTTTCCTGTCAGCAAACACACATGGCTCTTCTTTACACTGCACATAATGAACTCAGTCTCTCTTTCTGTCTCAGGCTTTTAACCCCCTCTATCTCTCTCTCACTCACACACACACACACACACACACACACACACACACACACACACACACACAGAATAGTGCTGATACCATCTAACAACACACGCTCGCAGGCCAGATAGCGTACAGTACCTGCTTCAACACAGCTGCTGCTACAAAAGCAGGGAGGAAACCACGGCTGGCGTTATTAGAAAAACACGACTATGAACGCAGAGAAAGCAAGGTGGAAAAATACAGGAAGTCCTGATACAAGTGCAAAGACTGAGCGAGACAGAGGGAGATGGATGATGAAGTGAGGTCTGCAGAGGGATGGAGGGAGGCAGGTGAGGAGAGAGACATGAGAGCTGCTAGCTGAAAATACACAAGTCAGATAAATGCATGAAATGAGAGAGAAATTGTCAAGAGCCACACACACAGAGACAACGTTTTTGTCTCTCTATTATTATTTGCCCGTATGATGACACAGTTTTGGGGTTTCTGACGAGCACAGAGCTTTAAAAAGATTTTGGAGTAAAGAGATCTTTTCTGTAACATGATGGATGAGTCACTATGTCCTTTTCTCTTTCTCTCTCCCGCCGTCTCCCTAATCTTGCAGCTATATTTAGTACTGGCATAATGCCCTTCCAGACAGATAGCTTGGCAGCAGCATTAGCTCCTGTTCTCTCTTTTCCTCATCTTTCCTTTCCTTTCTTATCATGTCCCTTTTTTTTCTTCACTTTCTTCTCTTCTCCTCTTTTTTGTCTCCCCTCTTCCTTCTTCTCCTTTCACATTCCTCCAAATAGACACACTAAAACCCTCATACAATTTAAGGAGTATTTATGGTCATGATGACCAAATAAAACCACGGCCGATATACAGTACATTTCATCAATCATCATTGATAATACTGTCACTCATGCTTATCCATTTATGACAAGTAACTGTGGCCAAAATAGGCTGCTATTAACATTATATCCCTGACTTTGGTCTGAAGTCTGCTCTGTCATGTGAGGACACAAATGTGTGTGTGTGTGTGTGTGTGTGTGTGTGTGTGTGTGTGTTACACAGTAACCTTTATTGAACAGTAGCCATTGAGCTAAGTAAGCTAACTAGCCTCACTCAGCAGAGTAGTCTCTGGCTGCAGTGGGAGTCAGTTGTTTTTGGTTGAAGGACCTTTAAATCACATTTTTTATGTATTTAATTGATGTTCAATTAATTAAAGTAGCTCCTCTGTGCAAGTGTACAGGAAAGCTGAAAAAGACATAAGAAGATACTATATTTTGTTCGTAGGTATTGTGTTTTCCCTTCACCCTTTAGATCCAACCATAGGCTGCAGTTTCTCTAAATGTTTATTTTATTTTATTTTATAAAGTCTGTGATTATTATTAATAATTTGCATAAAAAGCATGAATTCTCAACTTCACTATTTCTGTAATCATTGTGCTGTACTGCCTTTGTAAGTATAGCTCTCAAATTAAAAAAAAAAAAGTAGTGGGAAGTATAAAGTGGCATAAAATGGAAAAAGTCAAGTAAGGGCCAGTACCTCATAACTGTATTTGAGAAAATGAGTAATTTTCCACACACACAGTGTGGGGCTGCACACCTTTGTACTTGACAAGTTCTGACTCAGCAACACAGATGAGAGGAGGAGAGGGAACAATATTATGTCCCATAACAACACGTCACAACAGGGTGGCACCGTAATCAAAAATGCCTGTTTGCCTTTCATTACCGTCAAATGAGAGATTAAAACAAAAGAAACGGGGGATGGAGGAGAGGGAGGGGAGCTGAGGTCAAACCAGAGGGACATCACACACAGGGACAGCAGCATGGATAAACAGCGACAGGAAGAAAATGAGAGGTTTATATGAAAAATAAGACATTTCCTTTAATAACATCTGTAACATCACGGTTGTATCCTGGTATCATTTTCAATATATTTGACGATGCAGTATACATTTTCATGTGGACATTGAATCGATTAATTGGCATTTATATACTAATACAACATAAAACTGCATTGTTTTCTACAAAGACATCATAATAGGGCACAAATGGTGTAGCAGCAAAAAAAGAGTGTAGGTTTTTCTTTATACATAGGCTACAGTAGTACAATGTATTTGCAGAGAAGAGATTCATTGCAAAGTATAGCTAAAATGAAATTACAAATACATTTCTAATGTATGTTATACATCATACACAAGGTCATGGCTGGATATTAGAGATTATAAAATGTTATATAGTTAGTAAGGGGTCTCTATAGGCTACTAAGACACTGGAGGCTAGAACAGGGCTACCTCTACAGTACAACATAGACTGTGCGGATACAAAGCACACTGATGTTTGATACTGACACAAGATCAGGACATTTGAATAGGATATTAATATGTCCAGGCTGTATAGCTTTAAGAGTTGGGATGCAGAATTAGTATTTTAAAATAAGAAAATCTGGTCACAAGAAGTAACAGTTGAAGCCCCCAAAAAGTCATCTCAGCACCACAACTCTTTTGGTGGAATGTAATTGATGTCATGCATGTCTGCATGAGTGGAGCTTTTCGGTCCAACTCCATTTGCTTCTTCAGTTCTGCCATTAACAGATTTCTTTTTTTTTTTGACCCAGTGGACTAATGTTCAGTATGTGCTTTGCAATCTCAAACACAAATGCAATCTGTACTGAGGTTCACAGTTTCCCAAAACATTTGTTTGCTTGTTGACAAAATGCAATATTGTTAAGAAAAGAAGACTGGAAAGTGTATCAGTTTACACAAATAATAAATGCATGAGTAGAAATAGCTGCGAGTAAGAGAAACTTAAGGGAACAGTTTGAGATTTTGGGAAATACACTTACTCACATTCTTGCACAGTTAGATGAGAAGATTGATACAGTTGTGGCAACTGTATCGATCTTCTCTGTATGGTAAATATAGCAATGACCAAATGCCGGTTAAATTAGCTTAGCATAAAGACCAGAAAAAGGAGGAAACGGCTAGTCCAAAGGGAACAAAATCTGCCTACCAGTACCTCTAAAGCTCACTTATTAATTTGTTATATCTTACTTGTTAAATCCATTTAAAAAAGGAAGTGTAAAGACATCAATGTGCCATTTTATGGATGGCTATGAGTCAAAATATTTCTTGGCTGGGAGCAGTGACTTCCTGGAGTCTTTGCTGGTTTCTAATGTTCAGAACCAACAGATAATTTGGCACGTAACTCTTATAAAACCATAGCATGTTATTTTCTCACTTTGGTTTTTATACGGATTTAAAAAAAGGAGATACACTAGATAACATGTTAACTAGTGAGTTTTTGCAGTGCTGCTCCATAGATTGTGTTACCCATGGACGGAGCCACGCTAGCTGTTTCCAATCGCTATGCAAAGCTAAGCTAACCGACTGCTGGCTTCAGCTTTATATTTACTGTACAGGCATGACAGTTGTATCAATCCTTTCATCTAACTCTCAGCAAGAGAACGAATAAGTGTATTTCCCTTAAAACCAAGAACGGTCACCATTAGTTTGAGGCTACAAAGGTTTTGGGAAACCATCTCCTGTTCCACATTATCACACAGTGTCTGGTCTACAGTCAGAAGACCAGCTCAGCTCTGCTCTTGTGAAAAATCCTGCTCTTCAGATTGCTAAGAAATCTCCTATAGGTTCCTCCAAACCGGTGCTTACTACTACATATCGGCTGCAGCGCTGAGTCTCTACACTGGAGACTGTGCTTATTGCTAATTGTAAATAAAAATATCATTATCTTAAAAGAGGTCTGAAATAACACAGAGAAAGTAACAACAATGCTCTAATACTTGGTCATTAATATGTTATGACATAGAGGTAGTGATTGAAGCATTGATTGACAGTAATAACAAACACTTAAAAATGGACTTGAGCGTGGAAAAAAATAATCTCATGTCAGGAGAGTATAAATACAGAGCTTATCACACCAGCCACTGAAACGAAGTTCCTTTGCTTCAAGGCTGACACATAATTAATTCAGACTCTGGACTGCACGCTGTTTCTGGGTGACTATTCTTCTATCAGCAGGATGGCATGAATCGGGGGGAGAGTACAAACATGAATCACAGAGTTTCAAAGCTACTGTTTCTCATGGAGCTAAGACGTCACTGGTAAAATTTAACATGGGACACAGGCTCTGAATGGTTGTCAGAAAGGGGTTTCAACTCCCTGTCCTGCCCTTACGAGTCTTCTTCATGACAGCGGACCCCTGGCTTAAGCCCATCACGCTGACTGACATGTTGCTCAAGACCTCATCCTTTCTGAACCAGTCACAGTTCAAATCCCAGTTCCCACCCAGCAGCCAAGCAGCCGTGAACTAACATGGAGTTAAACCGTGAGATTCATTCAGAATATAAACAAGTTATGTTCCAAATGAATAATACTCTTTCCATCCCAGCTCGCACATGCAACAACAACAGCCATGTTTTCCTTTCACTGCACTGGGAACTGCTATTTGCTTGGTTTCTGAGTGCTGCAGACAACAGTGACCAACTGATTGTTTGAATTACACATTATAATGTATATAGTCTCCCATTTGTGGCCCGTGTGAGCCGTTTCTGTTTAAATTCAATACATTTGCGTATCGGTTTAGTTGCTGACTGTGTACGTAGCCGGCCACCCAGTGTGACTCTTTATGCAGATGGATTAAGGATGAACAAAAACAAAACAAAGACACATTCTGCAATATAGAATATCTTTTCAATCAACTTGACAGAATTATAATAAAATATAAAACAGGCATATAACACAATACTTAATGACGACTTTGCATTAAATTGCAAATATAAACAACTGACATTTATTTGCACACTTAGTGTGGCGCGAACAAAAGCTTATGGCTACCTGCATTCATTTCACATTGCATGTGTGTGTGTGTGTGTGTGTGTGTATATATATATATATATATATATATCTGTGTGTGTGTGTCTGTCTGCTATAGCACAGAGTGAGTGAGGTTGTATGTGTCTGCATTTGCAGTGCTGTCTCTGTTCCTGGTGTTATAAGTGTGAATGTTTGTGTGTGAAGTAGTGGACAGCCGCCAGGCCTCATTATTGTCATTCTCCTCACTGCCTAAAAGAGAGGCAAAGAGAGGCAAAGCGGCTGCTTTCAATCGAGGTGCCGAGAAAAGATGGAGACAAAAGGCCCAAATTAAACAAATGCCGGAAAGCGGCTTGGAGAGCCAGCCTGTGGTCATATGCTTTGAATGAGAGAAAACGGCTGCAGGGATAACCCATCTGGGTCTTTCAGAGGGGAGACCACACAGATACACTCCATTTCCAGCATTCAGCTAAACTATAGGTCCACACACACTGGGGTGCCAGTTCATGTGCATGTCTTATGTCCTTCTGGTATGTCTGAGTGAGTATGTGTCCTCTAATAATCTGTTCCCAATGTTTTTCAAATCCTCTGCACAAACATTGGCCTTCACTTAACATCTCCATGTGTAGTTTCCTTGTGAGCAGCAAGTCACAACTTCCACTGAAGCATGAAAACTCAGGGCACCTGCGTAAGACCGGTCCAGTTCATCTCTGTTGTTCTTGTATAGTGTGATCATTCCTGTCTCCACTGTTCTCTGCAGGGAAGGGGAATATCTTGGGTCCAATGTCCAAGCCACAGCAGGACAGGAGCATGTTCAACTGTTGGCTTGTGTCCACCAAGAAAGATTTTTTTCTGGGTATTTCCACGTCTCTCAAAGTCACCCTTTTTCTGCCACTTTCATCCCTCCACTCATTGGGTGAGTAGTGTGACTCTACACGTCTGTACAGGCATGTACATGTGGACTGATGGAAGCTTTTCCACAGAAGCGAGGAGGCGGTAAGATGTTTGGCTGCACACAGACACACACACGTAGATCTTCAGTATATTGAGGCTGTAATGCTGCATGTTCTGCTTTACTAGAATGCTACTACAGGTTCTTGTGTGTGCTTCTGCTAATATTTCCTTCAATCTGAGATACTGGATGTCCAAGCGTCTGTATGCTCCATGGCAGTGATGCTGAGAGTGGACGATGAATTAGCAGGGGTAGTTGGAGAGAAGGAGGTGAAAAGAAAGTGGACGGTCACATCAAGTCCTTATGGCATCACACCTGGGACAAGAAACAATAATGAGAGGAAGGTTTTAGCATCTACTTTTCTTGGCAGTAACTCTTGTCCAAAATTAAATTTTTTTTTTTCCATCAAATACACCCACATCCTGAGCAATTTGGGGTTCAGTGTCTGTCTCAAGGACACTTTGATGTGTGGAGTCAAAGCGCTGACCCCACCACTAATAGACAGCCCCCTTTATCAGTTACAGCTGCTGCCAGCATAGCTTTCTCACTGCATCAACTGAGCACAATCTCAAACATTAGATGTTTCAAAATCTGTATATAAAATTAATTTTGGTGAGAACATACAGATTTAGTTTGTACAAGGCAGAGCCTGATGCAGTTCAAGTTGCTTCACTCAAGTGCATTTTCCTGAACTGAATTGAACTTTTTTGTTACACATCTGTATGTTCAAAAACCAATAAGGAGACGTTCAAACAGCAAATGTTTATTTTTTAGTTGTGTGTGGACTGACCTGCAGCGGTGAGGGTTGAGCCTCCGACCTTTCTGGCTACAGCTCTCAGCTCTGATGGTGCAGCGACACTCACACGACGTTGCATCCAATGCCCACTTCCTCCCCTTACAGGGGCGGCAACAAGGCCTCGGAGACGGAGACGGAGAGGGAGAGGGAGAGGGAGAGGGAGAGGGAGAGGGAGAGAGAGAGGGAAGGAAGATGGTGAGAGGAGGTGATGGAGGAGGAGGAGAGGATGGGGGAGGCAGAGCTGGGGGAGCATGGGTCCTGGAGGGAAGAGGGATGTAAGAAGAATGTGGTTAGAATTTATTAATTCACTCTAACAAGAGTCTACGGCTGCACTTTAAAGTACAGCAAAGGCTGATGGGAATGTCATTAGTTTTGCAGGTATTAATATAAGTATTGAACAAATTAAAATTTTAATCTGATGGTGGTGCAACACGGAAAGGTAGGGGACAACCAAAGTTTTTAAGTTATTGCAAATGAATGTCTGAACTAAATTTCATCATCCATCCACTGATTGTCTGTAGGCGTCATCGTCTGGGAACAATGAATGTCTGAACCAACTTTGGGATCAATACAGGCTCCAAAAGATTTTGCTACTTTGCTGCTGATCTCGTACCACATCACTAGCATGGTGAAAAATTAAATGCAAGGCTTGTTTAAACATGCACCCTGCCAGTCTGAATCAAACCCACACAATGCAGTGTGTGGGAGATGTGTGACTAATGTGGGATACTGTTTCCTGAGCTGCTGACAAACTCTCTGCTCTTTCTGTCCGTCTAGTCTCTCTGTCCGTTACCATGGCTTCATTGCCCGTGAGGCCTTCGGTTACTCTTCCAGACTCTCTGTACTTTCTCTGCGTCTGAGAAAGTTGCCTGCATCAGTTGGTCTATTAACTGGAGCTGGTTCTGCCTCCATCTTCTCGGTAGGCTGGCGGCCTTAATGAAGTTACTTAATGAGGCAGAGAGGGGCCATCTTTGTTCAGATCCCGATGACCACGCCTGCCACTGGCATGGACAGAGGAGGTGGCATTTGAGAGCAAATTACACAGATTTCACCCCTGCCAGAGTCTGAATAAAGCCTGTTCTGAGTGATGGATGGGTGCCGAGGGACATCACACCCAAACCAAGCCACCTCTGGCCCCCAGGGGACAGAAATGATTGACAGCAAAGTGAAGGGGAAGCAGATGAAAAAAAAAAAGTTGTAGGGAAAAGAGCGCTAACCCCTTTGTCCTTCATTGATTTGTACTGAAACACGGGAATCATGGCACATCTAGCTGCACCTCTTCCTCTCAGATCACAGTGTAGCAGGTTAATAATCTCAAAATGTTGTTATTGTCCTTTTATATTTCTAACTGACCTTCTTAGCAGTCTGAGTTGATAATTATTTAGTAAGTACTGATCACAGTATACGATAAATATCCACAAATAACTGATATGCTGTATACTGTTTCGTTGTTATTAAGAGGCTTGGCAGTCTTATGTGCTTACAAAACAGAGGTGACCCCTACAAGTGTGTGTGTGTGTGTGTGTGTGTGTGTGTGTGTGTGTGTGTGTGTGTGTGTGTGTGTGTGTGTGTGTGTGTGTGTGTGTGTGTGTGTGTGTGTGATAGACCTTGACTGGTGTGGCTGTAAAACAAATTGTCCTTCAGTAATAATATAGACCAGATAACCTAGTTTGTTTTTCTAATCCAAACGTTCACACTGAGGCTGACAGTATCTGAAAAACACTGACATGAGTAAAAACTTAAACTTAAGGTTCATAACTGAGTTTAAAATAAAACAAAATCAAAAGTGTGTAGTGAATGTTAAACATACGCAGCTCTGGTGGCTCCGCTCTTCTGTCTGGACTTTCCCCTCTCCCTTTTCTTGTCTTTTCTTGGTGGCTTCAGATGCAGCCTGAGAATATCAGACACACAAAATGTGAGGAGTTCAATTTTTAATTTGTATGCAACAACAAACATCAAATTAAAATGAGTCTCCCTGTATCTACGGAGTGAATATTTTTTGACTATATCCTTAAATGAACCCAATGTACTGCATGTCCCCTTTCAATGTTTGTTAAGATTTCTATCACATACGCATTACAACTAATAGTCAATCTGATCAGACAGTATCTAATGCCAGTTTGTTAGACAACATTTAATATTTGATATGTTGAGTCACAGAAGGGTTTGTGGAAAAATGTTTATATTTGTGGTGCACAGGTGCATCTAATTGGACATTGTGTTTATTGTTTTGCAGAGTGTGACAGTTGTCTTAGTCTGTTTATGCTGTTTGTACTTATTGTTGCAAAGATACAAGGTACAATTTTGAATGCAGGACTTCTACTAGTGATGGAGTATTTTAACAGAGTGGTACTGGCACTTTTACTTAAGTAAAGGATCTGAGAACTTCTCCCACCACTGTGTCTCAGTCGGATCACTGAGCAGAAAGTTCCAAAAAGTGTGGATTACCATCTCATTATATCCCCTGACATTAACAGAAATCAGCGAAGAAGGCGAAACAATCACATCAGTGCAGGCCATCACGGGAGAAAGAGAGAGACACTCCCAAGAAAATAGCTTTGCATTCTTTGTCCACACAGTTTACATGACTCTCTGCACTACAGTTTGCTGATTCCCACCCTCCTTATCATGCCACTGTCCAACCTTTATTGAGCACAATCAGTTTTACTTTAATGTATGCTGGTGCCCTCAGAGCAAAGTGCATCTGCCCTTCAGCTCTGGTTTTCCACTTTTAACCTCTCTGTTTCTCTCTGCTCTAATCCCATCTGCTGTAAACTCTATTAAACTATATCAAATTATTATGGGGACAGTGTTTACCAGCTTAGTCCTGACATCATTAGCAGAGTCTGCTGCTACTGCTGCTGCTGCTGTTGTCTTTGGAGCTCTAATTTACTATTATGAATGCGTGACTCTGCCCTGTCAGTCTGTGAGAGAGCACATGGCAGGGGAGATAAAATCATCACTATGGTGACAACAGGATGAGGGCCATCCCAGGGGATGCTGGGAGAGAGTCACACAGATGCTAACTCATTGAGGGACAAACACACATTCACACGAACCACACAGAAACAAATATTCACACACATTAAAAGTCTAACATACATTTATACTAATACACAGAGCACACACACATGTGTACAAGTACATGTAGAAATTCAGCAAAACCACACACACACTCCTTACTGAGTTTTAAAATGTACACACACATACATTGGAATCCTTTATTTATGTCCACATCCTAACAGGAAGCAGGGGGACATAAACATTAAAGATGCAATCATATGATTGCCTGGTCGGACCTGCCAGTATGAGGCACACAAACATCAGGGACCCAACAGGAGTGTCTGTTTCACAGTGTACAGCTGTCAGTCCCAGCTGACACTGAACAAAACCTGAACAGCACAGTGTCTATCTCCTGGACAGTTTCTTTACTTTCATGAATTTATTAACCTAAAGTCAGAGATTAACAGCTTCTCTTATGTTTTAGTCCAAGCACTGCAAATTTGAAACCCTAAAATCAAGTTGTGAGAGATAAGTAATTCATTACAGTGTCAAATTTATCACAACTTTTTATTTGCCAATATTATTATTTTGCATCATGGTAAGCCAGCTCTCTAAGACCCATACTATGTAGCCACAATGTGTCTGGTGTGATTCTACCTTCCCCACATTACCTCTTTATGTTCCCTGCTGTTGTCAGGAACCATCTAATGAATGAATTGAATGAATTTTGTAAGTTTGTGCTTTTAAAATGGGAAATACTGGCCTGTAACTTAACCTAAGCCAGGAAGAGTTTCCAAAATTGTCAAATCCACTCATACAACAAAGTGTCGATTAACACATGCTGGCGTTGGATGATGAATACTAAAACAAGTAGCTGATGAATGTAACCTCTTTTCAACACTATTAAGCTACTTATGGTTCCTTAGGTTTGTGATGTTCTTGGATGAAAACCTCCTCCTCATTCGTAGCATCATCAGCAAATTAATAACAGCATCATTAGTGCAGAGCTTGGACATGAGTTTAGAGACAGGGTTTGATAACGTTATTTGATAAGAATCAACATTAGATCTCACAAAAACAGCTCACTAAGATACAGTTAGCGACAAACAAAAACAGAAAGATTCAAATTCAGAACGACAGAGGGTAAAAAGGGGGGGGGAAACAAAGTGCGTTACCTTGTCGTAGGTGTTGGCTGGAAATGTTCTTTTAATCTGCGCACAGATAAAATAGACAATGTCAGTATAAAGGTGCAGTGACGTCAATGATAGCAGTTACACCCTGCATCTCCACCTTTGTGCACAGACACTGAAAGTGTTTGTATTACCTGCACTCACACTGGCTGTGCTCGACAAAGGGCAACTCAATGAGCTCATGTTTCATGAAGGAGGTCCTCATCAGCTGCACACAGATGGGCAAATATCATGTTAAACCACAGACATCCTCTCACTGTTGCACTTCTAGGGATTTAGTGTGTGTGCCTGCATGGATACCTCCATGGTGAGCGTGTGAGTGAGCGAGGGCACACACTCTAGGGCCTCGTCAGCACAGCAGCCGCCACATCGCCTCACCGACACGCAGGACGGGACAAAAAGGTGGTGGGTCTCCCCTGGCAACTCCCGCCAAACCTCCACCAGAGTGTCCCGAGGCTCACATCCACTCCTCGAGTACACCTCCAACCACCGCCGCACTGGTGGACCGACACAGACAAATAATGTGTTTAAATTTCACTCTTTCAGCTCCATGGAGGAGGAATCTTTGTAGGAACAGGGGACGTACCTTCTCGACCTTCTCTGGATTTGGGGGAGTCTGCTGGCCGCCAGTGGGCAAGCTGTTGGGAGAAATAAAAATAATGAAGGAGTTCATGTTGAAAGCATTGTTTAAGTAAGTTTATGGGTCCATTATTAAGTTGATCTGTTTGATAGCATTCAGCACTTTGGAATCATGACGATTGGTTTAATTTCAGTTTAGCAAAAACTTGACTCAAAAGTGTGGGAAAGTGAAAAATGATGCATCGTAATCAGTCTAAAGTTAAACAAACTAGTGCTTTGGTAGGTCTTCATCCTATCATGCTGAACTGTGGGCAGATGCTACAGTGACTATCACAAAGTAGTATTATGAGGTGACAGCTTTGGGGCTAGCTGGTTAGCATGCTAACTTCAGTAGAAGAAAAGAAGTGATGGAAATAGAGGCAAAACAAGAGTTAAAATTGGTGTTGCTTTCCACTTTAAGTTCCACCAAATTATTTAATATTAAACCAATAATAACCATGTTTGCAAAATAAGAGCACGAAAAAAAACATAAAAAAATGAAATTAAAGTAAAATTTTTGTCAAAAAATGTGAGCAAATGTCATAAGCACTTGAAGTAGCCTACATGAAAATCCCCAGACTGCCTGCAGATGCTAAAGAGAATGAGTTTCAATGTTTACATTTAGTTTAGGCTTTTAAAAAAAAATAAAGTTCATCTGACAAATATGTTCAACAACATAACGTTGCATACATTTGTTTTATTGATCAAGTTTTTTTCCTGAATGAAACCATACCAGTAAATCTAACATCTGAGCTACTGCCTGCAGCTTCCAGTTTGACACTATTGTAAATGCACACTGGTGCTTATCTACAGTTCAGAGTTTTACCTGTCAGTGAACACCACAGTCTTTCACACCTGGTATCTGAGCATGAAAAGCTTATAATGCATGGTGATAAGTGACAGGAAGTGAATACTCTGAACTTTGATACACAGATACACACGCAAGAGGGTAAGAGCGGTGACAGTTAAATTAAACAAGCCTCATATTTGGCTCCATTATGAAATATTTACTGCACAGACAGGGTAACATGCGCCATTTGAGTATGTCAGCTGAAATTGTCTATGTTCTCGTCCCGACTCGATTCAAATCCAACCATATTTTCCGCTGTCTGAGGGAGTGAGCTGCTGGATTACTTAACAAGCTGGACCTGCAACCTTTGCCCTCAAATCTATCACCTGATTATAACATTTGAAACATTTTCAGTAGCTCCACAGGGGTAGATAGTGAGAGAATCTGCCACTGGATTTCTTGACAGTAAGCTGTCACAGTCAGTGTGAAGCTGGGAGTCAATAAATAGGACAAATATTACTATTTCATAAAATGAGCTGATGGAAGACAACAGACTGCAGCTTGTTATTGGTTTTAGGACAATTAATCCAACGTCTTTTCCTTTAGTTTCATAGTTTAGTCATAGTCATAGTCATATTTACTCAAGTTATTACTTAAGTACTTAATTACTTAAGCACAACTTTGATGTATTTGTACTTTACTTGAGTATGTCCAAGTTCTGCCACTTTATACTTCTACTCCACTAGATTTCAGATAATTTAAGTACATTACGCTGATGATACTTCTGAAATGAAATATTTTTACATTTGTACTTTTACTGAAGTAAATCTGAGTACTTCTCCCACCATTCAAATTGTCAAAAAAAGAGAAACTGAATTTTACAGCCCTCAGTTCAATTCTCTCTAATACACACACACACACACACACACACACACACACACACACACACACACACACACACACACACACACACACATATACACACACACACACACACACACACGCACACACACACACACACACACACACTGCTGTTATTTGACTTATGTGTGTGAAGACCAAGGCCACTTGTAAGGGAATGTAGACTTTGTTCAGTTGCCCCCTTTTAACTGCTCCACCCCCTTTTACACACACACACACACACACACACACACACACACACACACACACACACACACACACACACACACACACACACACACACACACAGATTCTGAGTTAAGCTGGGACCGAGGCCATTTTGTGACTAGTAGGATGTGAGCTGAAGTAAGTGTGTCTTTTCTGTAGGCCTATCAGTCTTTGAGACTGGGCTGAGATTACCTCCTTTTGGCAGCCACAACTGTGAGGAGCTGACACACACACACACACACACACTGACTCACACACATGCACACACTCCTGAGTGCCAACCCAGTGCCATCTGCACTGGCATTGCTGTCTGTCTACTGTCTAACACATTGAGCTCCCAGCCACTCCCAGAGCACACTGTACAGATGGGCCTGTGTGTGTGTGTGTGTGTGTGTGTGTGTGTGTGTGTGTGGTGTGTGTGTGTGTGTGTGTGTGTGTGTGTGTGTGAAAGAGACCCTGCCCTACAGCTAAACACCACCTCTCCCACACCCACACCAAGGAGGCAAAAGGATGACCCCTTTTTCAAATAAGCAGTCAGAGAAGCAGACGGCATGAGAGCAGAGTCTCAGGTGTGAGACAGCAACAGCAACTGTGAACATGTAGTGTCTAGGATGACAAATCACTAAAACATACAGTATACAGCGGCACGAAGTCGGGGCTGGATCCCACAGCGCCTCTGGGCACTGCTTGTTCCTGATAGAAGTCTCCAGACATAAATAAAAAACCAGTGCATGCAGGTCTGTGTGTGTAGAAAAATGAGCTCATTTGTCACATCAAGGACCATGACAGCACAATTGATGAACATTTCTTGTGAATTATAACTCTAATAACCATCTATTTAAATTACACAAAGCAAAACTTCAAGGCCATGAAGAATTATAGGAACCACTTTCTAACAAGGCACCCTTTATAAATCATAAAGAGTGGTAATTAGAGGCTTTAGACTTAAAATTATTGGTTTATTAATCCATTAGTCAGCTGAAAGAAAATTAATTGAATTGCTCATGTTCATCTTCTTCTTCTCATTTCTTCTCATTTATGTTTTCCAAATGTGGGAATTTGCTGCTTTTTTCTGTTTTATATCACTGCTGACTGAATATCTTTTGGGTTTAAAACTGGTGGTCTGACACAGGCAATCAGAAGACTATCCCTCTCATTTTACAGACTCTGTAAAATTGCAATGGGTTTCTTTGTATTATTTTCAGTCATTTCACAGACTAATGTATCTATAGATGATAATAATCAATAATGAAAATAATGGTTGGTTGCAGCCATAAATGGCTCTATTAGCTACTGGTTATTAAATAATTTACCAATGCTTCGTAAATTAGTTATAACAAAGTCATTAATAAGTACAACTTTTGGGATGCCAGGTTGTAGATAAACCTCTTTCAGCGGGACACTTGCTCGGTCTTCTTCACTTTCTTGCCAAGAGTATGAGAAAAGACGTACTACTCTTGTTTCTGTACAGTAGGCTAAATGTGAAGCTACAGCTAGCAGCTGGTTAGCTTTGCTTTGCCCAAATACTCAAAACAAGTGGAAATGGGTGGCCTGGCTCTACCCAAATGTTACAAAATCTTCTTACCAGCACCTCTAACGCTTACTAATTAACATGCTATTCTAATCTGTACAAAACCTATGTGTAAAAACAACATTTCACTGTTTTACAGGTGATTATGTACTGGACTATTCCTGGCCAGAAACAGCTGCCAGGCAACCAGCAGGTTACTGGTCCGAGCCAAAATGTCTCATTTTTATACTTTGTTTTTTGTATAAATTAAACAAACGATACAAAAAACGGTAACACAGGGCTTTAGAGGTGCAGGTAGGCAGATTTTGTCACCTCTGGACAGAGCCAGGTTTGCTGTTTCTCCCTGTTTCCAGTCTTTATGCTAAGCTAAGCTAACTGGAATGTTATCTTCACATCTATCCCTGTGAAAAACGTTATGTCAGAGGGATTTCCGGTCCAAAAGCCCTGCGGTTTTATTTTCTCCTAAAAGAAAGTGGTCAAACAGCCCATTTGAGGTGTCCCAATGAGTTAGCTAAAAAGAATAACCAAATGCCATGCTGGAGGAGGATTTTTCACAACCTGGCAACCCAAAAACTGGTCTAACCAATGGTTTGTAACTGATCTACAAAGCAACAGTAAATTATTTATTACAGGTATAAACTCTTTAGCCTATAAAAAGTCCCTCATTAGAAAGTAGTGCTGATTTACTCTGTGATAGTGACAGGAGACAATAAACAACAAAATGTGACTATAAAGTAATTACTGATCGACACAGACAAGCCGTAGCATCCAATCCGACTATTATACTGATTTTTCCTGTCACGGGGCCTAAAGTGACAGGTGTCATTGACCTAGGGGATAACTTCCACAAAGCCCCACATGATCTCCAACACAATGAATTCATACAAAAAGCATGTTATTCAGGCTAATGCAAATCTACATAAACTAGAAATAAATCTCGTGACTACAAAATAATAGAAATAAAGCTCATGACTGGTAGCAGGCTGACCACTTCAGACTTGCAGTCTTTTGAGGTCAAATGGTCTATACATTCATACCTTGGCATGAGACGTCGGTATTCTGGTCAGCAGCAGGAACTGAAACATTCCTAGAATAACTTGAAGCATAATCCCCATTGTGCAGGAGTCCAAGGGGCACGCCAAAAAAAATCTAAAATTTGGACCAATCCAAAAAAAAAGAAAAAAAGAAAAGAAGATAAAAAGGAAAAAAAGAAGGTGGTTTGTCCGGGTGTCTCCTTCCTTCGCTTCAGTGTCCGGTTAAAGACGCAGAAATCCCGCTTTCAAGCTCCGGTCTCCCTTCCTTGACAGGACTCCCATGTGGCATCCTCAGTGATAGAATAATAACTTTATTTTTGTTGCGTTTGACACTAGACGATCTGAACTGTACAAGGAGACAGCTCCCAATATGAACTCTAATGATAGTTTGTTATACTCCCTTAGCCTAATTAAGGAGACACTGGAGGCGGTTGTCTAAAATAACCATCCATCCAGTAATTTTAACATATACACCGACAACATGCGCCTTTCTTAAGTCATTATTTAATATCTAACCGTGGCACCATATCCCCAAAATCCTGGTATTTTGGTGACACTTGTTTAAACTTTGTGATGCCTCCCTGTATTTATTTTAGGGCACCGTCAGTCTATTGGTCCTGATCCCATGAAATTGGTCTATGGGGTCCGGGGTGGCGTGACTGCAGGATCATCCAGGTTCCCACTGAAACGTGGTGCGATCATAAATCCTCTGTGCGGCTGAAAAAAAAATCACATTATCCAGCTATCGGACGTTCATCCGGTAATGATCCGACGCTTTGGGCCGACGTGCGGAGTGACAGTGCCGCATATTCCTCTTCCCGGCTCGGTCACAGTCTCTCCACACTGTCGCTCCCACTGAAAATGTGACGTTTCCTCCCCAGGCGCATCTTCTTTTTTTTTTTTTATCCTCTTATAAATAAACCTAGATTGATATCCTCCACTGACATGGCAGCGCCGCTACAGCAAAGCAGGGTGGCCCACAGACAGACAGAGAGAGGTCTGGAAAGGTGGGAGTCTTCATTTGTTGTTGTGATCGGTTTCCTCATTTCCTTTGCCCTTGAGACGCAGGCGGCGTAACCATTGCGCTGCCAACTTTTTCCAAACGGGACAGGCGCACTGCATACAGGTGTAACGTCTCCTCTGGTCCCAAAGTGAGGGGTCGGGGGGCCTCCAGGGACCCCTTACAAGTGGGGCACAAGGCTGCAGCTGTCACCGAGGACGTTGAGGTCATGTTCCCGGCATTTCTCTGTAAAATTCAGGGGGTTTAGGATGGTTATTTTATATGCTGATTCTCGTATTTAAATATGAATATAGATAATTGATTGGTCAAATGACTGATGTTTTGATAATAGGTTAATTCTTTATGACATTGACTTTATGACATTTTAATTGGTTTTCTTACTCTCTAATAGTAAACTGAATATGTTTTTTAGACTGCTGCTCAGAAAAAATCAAGCAATGTGAAGAAGATTTGTCCATATTTTCTGACATTTTATAGACCAATTGATTAATTGAGTAAATAATTGTTAGTTGGAGCCCATTATGAATATATTTAAATTCGACTACATATTGTCAAACAATTTAAAAAAGGACTCTGTGCTGTATTCCTGGCAGTGTCAGGAAGGCTGTTTCAAAGTAATGAAATCTGGTAGGACTTTGTGTTTTCCTGATATAACATCATTTCCCAAGGAAGTTTTCTGGAGAATGCGATGTCATTTGTTAAAAAGACATTTCTCTGGAAAACACCAACTTATAAACTAAATACAACTATCAACCAGACTGTAGTGAAATAGCAGCACCTTGCCTCCGTAGGTTTTATTCACAGCAGACATAGTAGTAAAAACACAGGTGTTACTAATAACATTAACGATGGCTCTGTTCTACTCGTGTCCCTGTAAGACATGACAGTGAGTCAGCATGTACAACACCACGGCCCTGAATCTGCTAAATGGGATTCAGCCTTCATTAGTTTAATTATTCACACCTGTGCTTTTTCTACTGTGACACGAGAAAATGTCACATGTATAAAAAAAAGGCCTGTTTGCTCTATAATTGGTATCAAATTACATCTGGAAACCTCAAGGGAAATTATCAGGAAATTGACCCATAAAACAAAATTGTATAAATTTTGTAAAATTTATAGAAAATATAGTTGTCCAAGTTGAAATATGAAAACCCAACCAATTAATAAAGTTTAACCTTTTGATGTCAGGAAGTGGGCTGTTGTTATTATTGTTGGGGAGACTTCAGCATACATACATCCTGACTACAGCCCTCGTCTGGAAATATTATTATTATGTGCATTATATTTAGACTCTGAACATGTGAACATCCTGCCCCCGATCAACGTATTCAGCTCTCACAGGTTTTTCTGAGACAGAATCACATCAAATAAGACAGCATGGTGTAACAGTCTGAGGGTCAATTTGTTGTCGACCAAGTCAATGATTTATTTTTCCACTCTGTATCACTGTCTATTGTTTTCCCAAATAATAAATCGGAGGGCATGTAAGAGTATTATGTCAGTGCATGATTTGACAGTTTTCCTCTGCAGCACATTAATCTAGATAAAAATCAATTGAAATTGTCTTCATAGCTGGTTTTCCTGTGTAATAGCTCCCTCTCCCATGAGCCTTGTCTTCCACCAGGGTGTGTGTGTGTGTGTGTGTGGGTGTGTGTGTGTGTGTGTGTGTGTGTGTGTAGGCATGCTGACACCAGAGTCTCAGTCATTATGGTGTGTTTGGGTTATGACAGGGCACTCACACGCCACATGAGGGTGAGGGTGTCTGTATGCTATGCGGGGATAAGTTATCTCCTGCTGAAGTCTCAGGACAGGGGCCGTTGGTGACAAGAAGACAAGACTCACTGTGAGAAGGAAAAAGGCAATAAACAGTTTGCACACATGTCTAGGACTTTTTAAGTTCAGTCCATACTCTCTTTAAAAAAAAAAAACAACTATAAACTGAGCGTTTTCTTCCATGTCATTTGCAAACAAATGCCATGTATGCAGGGAAAATTTCTGAATTGCTTCATAACCAACATGAATCACAGCTTTCATGTGAATTTAAATATGTAAATAAACAAGATATGTTCTGTATCAGCAGAGCCAGTTTTCAGAGAATCACATCTGCAGCTCCAGATGTGAGTTTAGAGGTTTAAAAGAGCTATTCAAATTCTCAAATCCTGACCACTGAGATAATGGAAAATAAACATTTGAATTCTAAAGCAAAGCAGATAAATAATTATCTTTTCTGTGTGGTTGCTCATTAAAAGATCTGTCTACAGCTGGATGTTGAAGCCTTTCGTTAATGCTGCCATGCAGTTAACAAATTTCACCATACAAAGATGTTACGATCATGTTTATTTCCCCAAAATAACCTTAAATTTATTGGAAGAAAATAAGCAAAAATGTAAAGGAATACAGTAAGTTTGGAACGGAACAACCGCAGACTGTTCTGTATCTCAAAACCAAAGCATGAGAGAATGAGAGATGGAACAAACCGTAACAGGAAGTAATGACTGATGAGAAAAAGTTGATCTTTTAATCATTTCTCACTGACATCCCCCCAGGGAACAGACAAGGCAGTCAAGAACAGGAACATAACACACTTTAATATCTAAAAACTAAAAGGCCAAATGGTAAATGTTGGCTATGGAGGTTGAAATAACTTTCATTCAATTTGTACATTTTCATAATCTCAGTACTGTTATTAATATTATTTGTCTACAATTGAATGACGCAGTGTCGCTCTTCAAGTCATAATATTGATCAATTATAATTTTTGTCTCAATCACATGCGTACTTTTATCATGAGGAGCTGGGCAGCAATGTCCCAAAATTCAGGCCAAGTAGCTTTTCATATTTCTGTCACATAACCTGGAAGAAGATGAATGCTTAAAATACTTTGCATGTGTTATAAAGCACCCTTCACAACTGTCCCCCTAAACCAGTGAGGCTCATAAAACCCAGGAGAACATTAAACTGTGTCCTCTTGTGTGCAACCCAAGACATGATTTTAATCAGTATCAGTTTCTTATAGCACCAAGAAATGTATTGGTGTTACAATCAATTACACATGTTCGCCGTCATGTGCCATTAGTCACTGTTATCTGTGAGCCCTGCATGCTGTGTACCACTAACACAGACATGAGGCTGAGAACAATAAATAACATGGTCCTGTGAGTTCATTAGAGGTAATTTGATAGTGTTCATTGTGGCTCCATTGGACAAACAGAGGACAAGGTCTGAGAACATTCTTCCAACAGTACAATCGATGCTATTAACTACAAATGGTTCAGTCCAAGCTGATATATAGCTCAGCCTGGTCAGGCGTTCACACCTCTGTGACCAAATGAAATCCTCCTACATCACACCCACGCTCTTGTCCACCTTCAGCTTCTCAGTATCACATCTGAAGACAGACTGTGGTTCTTTGTCATGTTTAAATACGCCAGAAAAACCTTTAAATCCTAAAACTCATACCACATTCACTCTGCCACCTTCCACCTGCTGACAGTTCAAACTCCCTCATCATAGAGCACAGTTGGAGACTCCTACTTGTCCTCTCCATTATTCTGGTTTTTGTATTTCTCCAGGAACTCTGCATGTTTGTGCCGAAGGATTTCTGTCTGTTTCTTAAAACCGTTGATCCTGGAAAACAGCAGAGAAGACACCTTCAGGCTCAGCTTCATATTCAGGCATCACAAAGCTCAAACAAATGTACTGTTACCAGACAAATGTGCCATGAAAGAGAAGAGAAAACATTTGGAGGACTTACTTGGCTCTCTCTTTGGAGTCATTATAGATTTCTGTGATGATTCTATCTTTCTCATCCATGAAGTTAGTGTGAATGTCTTCCAATTTACTGAAAGAGTCGAGAGAGACATTTGATTTACAACAATCTTAACAGAATAACTTTGCTTAACCTAAAAACTCAGAGCTCAGCAGGCGCTCTGTATGCTCAGTTGTATTTACGAGTTTGTACAGCTGTTATAACAGCTCTTCAGACCATAAAGAAGTGAATCTCTACAAACAGAACTGGCACAGAGTCAGTGTGTGAAAACAAATACGACGACACAAGCCCTGAGGTTGTGTGAAGACACATGGCAGAGGGACGTGTCCACAAACAATCTCATTCATCTGGGTGTGAATGTGCAGCAAGGAAAAGTCAGGAGTGCAGTAAGGGGGAAACATACATTAAGGAAATAAGATGAAGGGGTTGTAGTGTTTCTCCTATATCCATCCATTATGAGTGCCGCTGCTGATTCTTTAATATTCACAATGAAACGTAACAACTGCATCGTGTGCTTTCTACACTGTGCTCAGCTGATTGGGGCTAAAACAAAGGGGACCCAATAGGGGACCCTTATCACAGACCCACATAGAAATTCACACATGCACAAACATATACACGCACACAGGGACGTCACAGGAGAAGCGGCATACGGAAAAAGATAGACCTACCGACCTCCTAATGACCAACCAGACAAACAAAATAAATGTTTCTGACAGTCCATGGTGAAGTGATTGTTACTGTTACCAGTTCATTCTGTGAAGCTGCTGTACGTATTAACACCGTTGTGCAGCCTATTCTGTACACTTCTGTAATACCTGCACATTTCGCATTAAATGGGCAGATTGGGCGTCTGATTAAACAGATATTATGATGGTGTATCGCATTTCTGACTTCTGTAGGGAAGATGTCATTTTGTTTGTGCACACAAAATAAAAATGTGTGCTTGCACCATTTTTGAAAAAGTAAATATTCACATTTTAAGCATAGGACTATTATGTCAGCAGCCCATGAAAACCCATGACTCTCAAAGGTCAGATGGCCTCTCAGTTGTTACAAGGATTTATCTATCTGATGTGTAATTCTCATAATTTGTTCAAGTTCAAGAACGATTATTACATACTTTAATGTTACATTATTTCTGACTAATCTTGTATTTTGTGATATTCATCTTTGAAAACTAATCATCTCTGTTTATAAAATAATGAAAACATGGTGCGTACCACATTGTGTAGGGTTTTTACCTGAAGAAGACTATGTGGGCTCCTATGCTGAGCACCATGGTTAAGACACAGTAGCCCACCAGGCGGAAGTTCCTCCTCCTCTTCTTCTGCCTCTCCTCTGGCGTTATCTGAGCAGTATGAGACTGATGAGACTGATGAAACTGCTCCCAATAATAATTGTTGTCCTGGTTGTTGGCACTGAGGATGAAGTAGTTGAAGAGGGATCGTGATTGGTGACATTAAACACAGAGGAGGGACAGACGGTACAAAGTAAAAAACAGACTATACTGAAGAATTCTTGTGGCGAGCCTGAAAGACTCGGTAAAAGTATTACCAATAAATACTTTTATGCATTTTACAACTACATTTTTGCACAATCCTACTTGCTGTGCAACCATACAATGTACATATCTGTATCCATCTGTATATTTTTGTTTTGGACTCTTTCTGTATGTTTTTACTAGATTTGAACTGTGTGTTTTTCCACTGCGCTGTGAGGGACAAATAACTTCTTCTTATTCTTCCACCTGACTGTTGAAAGACTCACAGATTTTCTGGTTTCCCTCAAAAACGAGACAGTACATCTCAAGTAGTTTACCCTGAAATACAGTCAATTTAAACAAAAACACACAATCTGCTAAAGAGTGATTCTACAAAATGAAGACGAATTCTTCATTCTGTGTTTCTGCAGAGGTGGAGGTTTCAGGTGTGCAGTACTTTCAAGAATATCATGTCCTGTGAGTGTGTTACATAAGCAAACATAAGCCACATGCTCATTGTCTTGAAATGAATTATACATCTTCTCAGAAGAACATCAGAAAAGGTATTTTTTCTTCTCCACCCTAACAGTGTCAGAGTGTGGAAACTGAGAGATTGTCTGTATCTTCACCTGGTTCTGTAGGTGGTGTGACTGAAGGAAGATCTGAAGGTCTGGCCCCCACTGTATCTATGTCTGATTTTGAAGTCGTACTCTTTCCTACTTGGCTCTTTGCTCAGCACACGGTAGGCCTTGTTCAGCTCCACAAACTGGCCGTGCAGCGCTGGGTTTGATGGGTCGCTATCTGGGTGCAGCTACAGTAACATGGGAGGAGTGGGTCAGTGATCATCACATGTACAAAGAAAACCATTCAACCGAAGGATACTCTGGTGCTCTTATAAATTTATCCGGATATGGATACTTGCATTAACATACAAAACTCTTCTGACTTCCTCTGTTGAACAAATGCATGCACATACTGTATATGGTTTGCACTCACAACCAAGCTTTTTTCTCTGAAGGGTGAGTTGCCTCAACCACAAGGTAAATACACATGTCACATCCATATTTACATTGGAAGCAACAACATGAAAACAAACAGTCAGGAAGCCCACTGTGGGAACAGTTAACAAGCAGAAACCAGGCTGTTAAAGGCTGCCCTCAAGTGGCCAGTAATTTTATATTAAATGCACAGCTTGTTAACAAACAAGAACCATACCTTCCTAGATTTGTCAAAAAATGCTTTTTTAATTTCCTCCAAGGTGGCATCAGATTTCACTCCCAGAAGATCGTAGTAGTTCACAGCTTTTCTGTGGTGAGAAAGGAAGTAACTCAAAACCAAACATGCATTCGGACCTGTTCAAAGCAGAGTACATCACCATAATCACTCAGTTGTTTCAGGAATTCTGTTTAAATTCAACACACACACACACACACACACACACACATACACACCTGTGTGCAGAGCTCTGAGAGAGCAGACGCAGTCCGCTCTTGCAGCACCAAAGGCAACTCTGACATAGTCGCAGCTGAGCCTCCAACTGCATGATGGAAAATTTCTAAGATTCCACACAGACCTGTGCATAGAATTTAATATTGTTTTAACATTGCAATGTTACAAAGACAGACCATTATAGGAAAAGCAGAAGGACATTTAAACCAAAATATTAACAACTAAGTGGGCAGATTCCAGACCAAAGCCTCAAGGTGCATTTTTTGATATGTTTATGTTGCACTTGAAGTATACAAATCTTAGAGATGTACTTCATATGGAAGGATATAATCTGATGTTTTATGACTCTGAAGTTGGAGGCAGTGGGCTTAAACAATGGCTGATCATTTTCATATTTTCTAGACTTGCCTGTTAACTTTATCATATTGACAAGAGGTCACCATAGAGATAATTAAATTATTTGTTATATTAAGTGATTGTGTTTTGCTATATTACAGTGGGGATTATGGCTCTTTTAAATAATTTTGGCTGCTAGAAACAAAGCCATGTCGCTGAAATAGTTTCAAGCAAATCTCCCAACCGTGTACAAGTGGAATTCAATTGTCAATGCAGATATCAATTAAATATCATTGTACCATGTCAACCCAACCAGTTTGTTTGAAAACATATTGATAAAATTAGAGTTAAATAAAGACGTAAGCTGTTGGTGGAGAAAAAGGCTGTTTTTCTGTCTATACCTTTCAGTGTGTTTCCATTGAAAATGTGGAGTCAGCAGCTCATCCGCTAACATGTGACCTGTCTGGGGACCACAACAGATGAGAAGATGAGTGAAATATTTTTTAAAAGAAGGACTTTAACACTAACCAACTAAAATTACTTCTGTCATAATCTGCTGAGAGATAACACACACAGCTTTTCATTCAATCTAACACAATGCAGTTATGTTTTTGGGGGCGTGTTCATCCTGTAAAATTTTAGTTAGTTTTATACACTGTAGATTAAAAAGCACCTTCATTAGCTATCGACGGCTACAAACTGGCTGCTGGCTTTGACCGGCTTGACTGATTATATAAGTAGTCAAGTTAAAAGTAGACAGGCCTCTTGAATTTCCAGGAGGAACACTTTGTTCTGCTACCTGAACGGACAGGCTAGTGTTAGCCGGGGTTAGCTTGAAGTCAGTCTCTGCTACTGTTATTGCTAAATGCTAATGATTATCTAATAAAGGTAGAAGTGATGGCTCTGGTAAATATAAAAAACAAACAAAGATCTTAATTCAATACTGGTTCAAGTATAAAACCACCATTAAAAGGAAGAAGAGTGACATACCACAAACGCTCAGTTTCACAACAGTACAGTTGTACAGCGAGACCGTTGCATAAACTCAACAGATTCAAGCTAGCGGAAACTAAACCGGAAGATGGGAGACTTTCCTTCAAAATAAAATAAAATAAAAAATAAAATAAATGTTCATTAACGAAAACAACTACAACTCTAAAACACAATATTCATCCGAATATATCTGTATATCTCAATATATATATATATATATATATTTATTTATTTTTAATTATGTTTAATTACTGTCTTTGTCAAAGATTACAAAAGCAAAAGTTTGGACTCAAATGACATATTTTGTTGATTTCCAAGTGAACAGATGAAAATACAGCCTCTGCAGCAAACATACGTAGAATGAGCTTTTCTTCAAATACTAGTGCACTGTTACTTTTTGTTTCGTGAACTTGAAAAAATAAAAAATGTTATGCATAGATAGCCAGTAGCACAGCACACATTGCACGGATGTGGAGGGATGGGAATGAAGTGAAAGCTCATTTTTAATATCTGTTTGCAGCAGGGTTTACTTCTTTCCACTCAGAAATTAACAAAATTTTAACAAAAGTTTTTCCAGGGTTTTAACCCTGTGGTTGCCGTGTTCACCTATAGAGTGTGATTTATGCCAAGTCCTAAAAAAAAAAAAAAACAGTATACCTTGAATTGAACATAACACATGCACCGTTTCTAAAATAGTCAAAAGTTTGGTCGCACTTTCTCATTCACGTGTCAAAACTTTTGACTGGTGCTATATGCATATTCATTTACATTTTACACAGACGCAGAGGTGGGATGTAACTACTACATTTACCCAAGTGTAACCCCAATATCTTGGATGGTAGCTTTCTCCGTCCCCTCCGGACTGTGGGTGACAAGCGGGCTAGAATTTTTTTGAACTGTCTTCTACAATCACCACCGACATGGCAGGACAGTTGACACAGCTTTATTCTGCTCTCTTAGCAAGACATGTTTATCTAATAGAAGTGAATAATATGATAAACTCAAATACTATTACACCAGTTAATGTACAACACACATTTATATGGTAATCTTATTATTAAAATACACGTGCACAATAATTAAGGTTTACATTTTATGCTGCTTTATACTTCTACTCCACTATATTTCAAAGAGAAACTCATTAGGCTACTTTTTTATTGCACTACATTCAACTGGCAGCTTTAGTTAGTTGGTTTACAAATTAAGATTTTTACATCCAAAATGAAGAATTTACAAAACCTGAAATTTGTTGTAAATAAAACTCAACAGTAAATACAAGATCTGTATAAAAATCCCAAGTTCCCGCTCGCGGAACGTTCGTTGCCTCCTGAACTTTCCTGAACTTTCCTTTGTTAGCAGGGCTCTACCATAGACTGTATATAAAAAGAGATGTACTTAAAGTATTAAAACTAAATGTACCCGATACAGAAAAATGGCCCTAGTGAGTATTATGCGTTATATTATTATATTATCATCACTGTTGCATTAATGTAAAGTATCATGTTACTGCTGGTTGAAGTGAAGATCATTTTAAATGTTGTAAACTGATGTGTTACTTCAGTAAATGATCTGAATGTCTTCCACCGCTGCAGTTCGTGCTCTTTGTCACTAGGTGGTGATAAGTATCACACCGTGCAATCTGCCAAAAAAGAGGAAGAAACTGCTCCGTTGTTTTGCGAATACTTCCACCCAGGAAGGTGAGTAAAACATTTCTTTCAGCTTTTATGTCAAAATCTGACCGTTGATAATCGCTGTCTAAACTACTTCTGTAATGATGCACGCGACTAAAGACTGGCGGGTTTACATAATGATAGTCTGGGGTTTCTCTGTCAACGCTAAGGTCCAGGATGAATTAATCGAAGTTGTCTGTGATCAGGTAACAGTCCTGAAGTTTACAACATTTAGACTAATTCAAGCAACTCTAACAAACAGCGCCAGCACTGTCACTGTCACCGGTGCGATAACGTGAGGTGTCTCTCATTTCACTTTTGTCACATGTTGGATCTTTTCACAAAACTAAACACTTCTTCTCCCACAAAGCTGTTTGAACTATCTTTTTTTTTTTTTAAAGGTAAAATAAGCAGTTAACCACATTCTGCCGCTCCAGTAAATGTTGAAATGTCCAAGATTTCTGCACTGCTTGCAACACCATCCTGTTTTATTTTGAAGTTACTTCCATATGTGTCTGTTGGTTGCTGATCACAACAGATTGTGCTTTTTACATGTGCTCTCTGATGAAGTAAATTTATTTATATTTTCTGTGTGTCATCTTCATAAGGGAACCTCCAGAAGTGAAACTATTAAAAGTGCAATGCTAGGAGTGAGGAGATAAGCGAAGACTTTGATGATAATCTGCAGAGATGATGGACCCTGAGGTTTCTTTGCTGCTGCACTGCGCAGACTGGAGGGGGCTGCTGGAGTCCCAAGTAAAAGTGGAGCTTTGTGAAAGGTAAAATAACTCAAGGCCTCTGGACTGGGTTCAAACAAAGTCAAGTGTAACTTTTTGATCATTAGTGACACTGAGTCAGTGAGGAGCGGCTGTATTAGGGAAAGGAAAGAAGGTGCAAAACAGCTCATAGACACTATACTTCACATATTATGTTCGGGCTACAACAGTTATTTTTATTCTCAGTTAATCTGTAGATTATTTTTCTTGATTAATCATTTTGTCTATAAAATGTCAGATAACCCTAGTGCTTGTTATAATTTCCCATTTTCAGATGATTTGTCTGACCAACAGTCCAAAACCTGGAAACAAGAAATGTTTTGCATTATTTGATTGTAGAAATAGTTGCAGAATAATTTTCTCTTGATTTACATATTAACTGTTGCAGAATTGCATTATATACAATCAGTTCAACATGGAAGTTGGAGGGGGATAAAATTTAATTGCAGCAATCTGATGAGTTTGTTTATCTTCCATTTTCCCCTCCTCAGATTTAACAGGCAGACAGATCCAGCTCTAGAGCTTCACATAGAGGAGGTGTGGACAGAGCGAGTGACCAGGGAGCCGTGGCTTTTCAATGGGGCCAAATTCAGGCTACACTCTTTCTGCTTGGCCTCCCTAGAGTGTCCCTCATCATCCTGTGCTGCTTCTGAACATCCGCCCTGCACTCAATCATCCAAAGAATGCTCCGTAGTCTGTGTGGAGGATCAGGAAGGAAAATTACCTGTCAGACAGAGACAGGAGGATTTGTGCAATTTGGATCCTCTGCATAATGGTGCTCAAAACAGTTTGGACCTTAGAAACACGTCTATAAATCAGACAGAAAATATGGGGGATGTCATCCAACAGGCAGCTAGTTCATTGGAACAAGACTCCTCTATTTGTAGAGCAGCTCAACTTCCTTCCCACTCTGATCAGAACACACACGACGAAGACACAGGGCCACTCCTCACTCTGAGGCTTGGCCTTACGTGCTACAAGGACTACCTGGGAACCAACTGGTCTTGCAGGGTGGCAGAGCTCCGTCAGCGCGGGGAGGCGGAGTTCAGCGATTCTCTGGCGCTGCTGGCTCAGCCTTTGGGTGTGGGCGGCGTCCTGTGTACAGATGACGGACAGGTGGTGTTGATCAGGAGGAGCCAGAGGGTGGCAGAGGCAGGGGGGCTCCTGGACATCCCTGGAGGTCACCCAGAGCCAAAGGTGAAATGAAATAAGAAAAAATGAATGTCATGTGAATGATTGTTGTGTTATTGACACCATCACTGCTCTCTTCAGGCGGTGTGTGAGGAGGTCAGCATGGTCATGATACAGCAGAGGCAGGAGGCCGTCGTCTCGGAGCTGTTCGGGTCAGTGTGCGCCGAGATCAGAGATGAGGTGGGTTTGTCTGCCAAAAGAAGTCAACTGCCAACCTGTTAATCCAGGGCTGATATTTAGCTCTGCAGGGAGTTATTGTCTGGCTGGATTTAAGGATGAGATGGATGTGTGAATGCTGCAATGTGCATAAAATAAAAGGGACAACGAGTAGATCTAATGTCACATCAAAGACAGACAGAGTAAATCTGAGATTGCCATAATTTTATAGGCTGGGACCAGCTGAGCCCGACTCACCTGCAAGACAAAAGTGAAACAGTGAGGTTAACAAGCGAGGTTACAATCACGCAGTATTCACTCTTATATTTCTCTGAAGTTCTGAAAAAGGCAGAGTTTGGCAAAATGACTTGACAGAATAAAAACAAAAATCTGAATTTACAAATACTTGGTAATAGCCATTTCAACACTGTCACCACATATACCCGACAGTGTCTCTGCTATGTCGGTTATGTTACGTAACGTTAATAAATCAACCAGATCTTGAATTAACACAGAGAAAATGGAAAATAATATTCACTGAATTAGCTTTTTCCAAAATCCTTAGGAGCTCTGTCAGCATTTGAAGAGAAAGCCAAGACTAAAGTCATGATATTCACTTTAGAAAGTCTTTGGAAATGAAGTGTTGGACATTTCACTTCTCACTTCCTCCGTCATCCTCCAGGTGAATGTTCCTCTGAGCTGCCTCGGAGAGCCTGTCCTGATGGGTGTCGCTCTGAATCACACCAGTGCTGGAAGACCAAGTGCTGAGTTCTACGTCAGGTACTTGTTCCTCCCATTTTAATCCTGATGGCGAACTGTAGCACTGTTTTCACTTAAGGTGAAAGTGTTTCCTCACAGTGGAACCGTGAGTATAATCTGTATTGTACAGTGGCCCCGGGGTGCAAAACACAACAAAGTTTGGAACAAAACACAGAAACAAAATAGAAAACACAGCAGCAACAATGATATTTCAGAAGGCAGAACAACAAAACCGAATGTGCAACTTTTTAGAAAACATAATAAATTAGAAAACAAAACAGCATTTTAGAAAACACAACAGGAAACAACATACTTTAAGAAAGCACATTTAACCAAACAATTAAAGGAGTAAACTCTGAAATTACTCAGGTTCTGTCCAGTCATGAGCAAGGATTATTGTTTCTAGCAAATCCTTTTTGTGTAATGTTGTTCTCACTTTTATTGTTGTGTTTTTGTTCTGTTGCTGTTACTGTTTTCTCCAATGTTTTTAATCTCAGGGCCACCGTAGAAATTTTCCTGTCAAATAAACAAATGTTAAAAGGAGGTTGTGAGCAAATGTATTTCTACTTAGGGGTGTATAATATGAAAATATGAGTATAATATGAGTAATCTTGCCTTCTGGCCTGTAACACACCATCTGGTTAGAATTAAGTGTCAAAAATGCAGCTGTACCTATTATTAAAGTAATGTCAGAATCTTTACCCATCAACTTGATATCAGTGCAATGCAATACTGAGTCAGTTGTATCTGCGTGTCCTCAGTTGCTCACTGACATCAGACGAAGTCAGAAAGTTGTACTGGAAAGGAGGAGCAGAGGCCCATGAGTCCACAGACATCGTCTTCCTCAGCAGAACAGTAAGTAAACTGAAGTAACAGATGTGTAAATGTCTGCACAGCAACTCCAGAATGAGCTTTCTTGTTTTGGCAGCTGCATTAGGAGGAGAGTACAGTTTCAGTTTCACACCATAGTAGTAGTTGGCATTTTTGTTGTCTGTGTTTTTACAGGAGGTGCTGCAGCTGGACAGGAGCAGCCCTCTGTGGTTGGAGCTCTGTCCTTCAGCTAAAGGAGCAGTGCTGCTTTATCAGACAGTGAAACCTGACGCAGAGCGAGACCGGTGCAGTCGACATGACGCTCAGCTGACGCACAATTGATCCAGTGTACAACCACAGACTTTTTCATTAGTGTTCAGGGATTTATTAACATTTTAAGCACTTCCTGACCAATACTGCTGTTAAAACTGTGCAAAAATACTGTATATTTTTAATCATTTGTACATTAAAAACAAATTATAAAGTTTTTTAAATGTTTTGAATAAAAATCCTAAAAGAGTGACCTGTTTTTTATTGTTAAAATTATTAAATACTACAACACTGATTATCATTGACTGGTCAAAGCAGGAAGTACAACACACATTCTGTAGTCCTCTTGATGATTTAACCAGCTCTTTATTTTTAAATGAAATGACTGATCAATAGACTTGTCCTTGTAAACACAGGTAATGCAGCAGCATCGGTTTCTTCACCAGTAACCCTCATAACCACTGTAACCAAAGTCTCTGTTGTAGTTGTAGCTCTGGTCCTGATGAGCCTCGTTCCACTGAAATGTAAATGACACAAAAGGACAATGTCAACAACAGGCTGTTGCTGTGTCACTAAACGTCTCACAAGCTGAGTTGAGGTTCAGAACGGACTCAACAAACCAGATACAGCTAGGCGTACCTTATAAACTGGCAACTGACTACATAATAAAGAAGAAATGGTAATTAACCTAATTAATCAGTCTACTCACTGCTGTGAAACTTGTACACAAACTCATTGGTCTATCTCTCTGTCAATCAACATATCAATAGCCCTGATCATTATAAGCAAAATGAGCTTGTAACCCCTCGTGTGTTTTTACACAGTCCAATCGACATGTGAGCATCAAAGTTAAATTGTGTTTGATTCTGTTTAATGGGGAAAGAGGCTGTAAAGACTTCACTGAATAGTTTCCTCTGTTATGTAAATGATTAGCATTCTAATAGTTGACCCTAGTTGTAGTGACGGTTTGATTTGAGTAAAACCTGAGTAAAAGGATAAACCTTTGTTTATTTTATTTATTGATTATATTACTATAATCCCCACAGACATCACTGTTCAGCTGGGTTACTGTTCTGTAATGAGCTTTCATATTTGTCACCTGCTGAATTCTGAACAGTATACATTGCAAGTGAAACAGATGCAGTGACACAGGAAGAAGCAATGATGTTTAAGAGACCACGTGATTTTGTCCAACACAGGTTTAACCCCCAAAGAGAAATGATGTTACCGAGACGTTTGGCTTGTTTGGTGCATTGTGTTGCTGCAGGGTACTCACATATCTTGGGTGCTGTTTCCATGACTGCATGTTGAGTCTTGGGTCATTCCACCCTACAAAGGCAGAAATGAAAATCACGTCAACTATCATCTTAAAATACCAAGTCTCCCAAAAGACTGTCCATCATTTTTCATGCTGACCATTTATCTGAGTCCCCTGGATCCTATGCGATGGTGGAGGGCCGTAAGGGTGGGGTCTTTTCTTGTGAAGTCTGGGTTTCTTCTTCTCCTGTTTGGGGATGGGGGGGAGCAGCCTGCGAGCACAGTCTTTGTACTCCTGCAGCAGTGTCTGTGCCTGTTCCTGAGGCAGCTCGACATACTGCAGCTCCTCCAGCAGGTCAGTCTGCTGCTCTGGAAGACTGCAGCTCACTGGAGTCACAATTGAAGAGGCATTTACACAGAGCGTAATTCTTAGCCTGCAGTGAACTCATTTGAGCTGTTTCAGGTTTGTGTCTAATTGTCTGCGTTACCAGAGGCTCCAGTCTGTAGTGCAGTTCCACTCTCTCTAAATAGACTAATAAATAATAGAATAATTCAGTGAAAACTAGGGTTTCTGCAAGATTCTCAGAGTAAAATTTAACTGACTTTTTAATATCACATAGAACATACTTTGCATGGAAAGCCAGCTACTAAGCCCATCTCTCACCTCACAATGTGCTTGGAAAGAAGGGGCCAGTGTTGATGAGCACTGTAAAGACTTTTGTAAATTAAATTAAAAGACCTTTTAATACTTTCTAGGGCTTTTTTAAGGAAATCAAATTCAAAGCTTTTGAAGACTTTTTGAGAACTACAGATAGTCTGGAAAATGAATCAGTAATTCAGTCTGATTATCAGGCTAATCCACCTCTGTCCAGTCACTAAATTACACAGAATTACATAAGTACCTAATGAAGTTAAGTATCAGTTCTTGGTCTGTCATCATTAAACATCATTTCCTCATTTAACCCACTTCACACGGAGAGAAAGCAACAGAGAAACAGGAGAAAAGTTTCCATACCTAATGGAAAAGACTTTCGATCAACTGCCAACAGACGATTACCTCACTTCACAGTTCTGCAATGAGCCATCCTCTCATTAATCACTTAGATGTTAAATTTCCAATAAAACGTGCACAAGTCAGACCTTGGAGTTTAAGCATGGCCGTCTCTGGGATCTGCTCCTCATCACTCGTCTGCTGGTGTGACAGTCGTTTTTTCCACTCGTCTGCAGATGGAAAAACCACCACCACCCGCCGCCTGAAGCCTGTGAACAGCTGCAGCTTGTGACGGCGCGCCGAGAAGAGGATGTTGCACTGGAGAGACGATAAAGAGAGGAGGGTAAAATAACTGAGGGGGCAGAGTACAACATAATGGCTGGCCTGAATTAACCTACTGCTGTTATGTCCAAACATGTTTCAGTGCTTTAATTCCACATGCTTATGAGGACATGCACAGTGATGTCACTTTCATAGTCATGTGACACAGTAGCTGACATTCAGGTGCTTTGAGGTACGAAATTAAGAAAATGGTATGATGATAATAAGTAGATACATACAGGTCAGTTTCACAAGACAACAATGTGAATTAACAGAGTTTTCAGAGTTAAACTGATACATGTTTCGAAGCGAAGGGTTACCTGGTCCAGGATGTAGTTACCAGGAGTCTGAGCAGCCAACTTGATTAAATCAGTTAGACACTGAGAGGCCTGCCGCTGCCTGCTGTCCCTCTGTCCACCACTCTTCACACACACACACACACACACACAATGTATTTGGATCAGTTGATCAAAGGTTGAACATGATCTTTGAATGTGGATATAAAACATGAATAGAGAGACAAGAGGTTTGACTGACAATCATACATGCGAGCAGCTCCTCTGTACCCAGAAGCCTGTACTGTTTCTCTGGATGCTGCTTCATGTGAGTCCTGGCCCAGTGGCTCTTCCCAGAACCAGGAAGACCCACCATCAACAAAACCTGGAGGGAAGAAGAGAAACATCAATGTTTACAGGCTGTACTGTGCACACAAATAAAAATTCCTTAATGTGATAATGTGAATTTTGGTCATATTGTGCCATTTTGCCTTTCCATAATACACATAAAAATACTTTGGAGAAACCTTTTACAGCAACAGAATATTTTCATCCTTCAGAAATCCTTTTGGTGGACCTTACACACACATCCATTACACAACTTGTTCCCCTTGTTTCCCTGATCATCCTTATGAGTCTCCAATAGATAGAAATTATCTTGGAGCTCATTTCACTACAAAACTCAACTGTTAATCTGAGAATCTGCTGAACTCGTGTCCAGTTATCTGTTGATTAAACCAAATTGTTTGAAACCTTACAAACTTTACTTTTTATCACCCTGATCACTTTACCTTCTCCTTTGTTTTGTTTATGTTAATGTTTTGTTTTCAAAAGGCTGAACAGGGCGGATGCATTTATATGTATGTCTTTTGTATAAGTATTGACATTTTAATTAAATTTGTAAAAAAAAAAAAAAAAAAATCCTTGCATGGAAACCCAACTATTAACCCATCTCTCACCTCACAATGTGTTCGAGAAGAAGGGGCCAATGTTGAGCGTACCCTCTGCCCAGCTGGTAGAGCTGCCAGCGGTGTAAAACCTGGAGGCCCAGGGTACCAGGGAGGAGTGGTGGGGTCCAGGAGCAGTCTGACTGAACAGCTCTTACAGAAGACGTGAGGGATGAGAGCACGACCCTGCAGCACAGAGGCGCCCAGGGAGAAGGCCACACCCATGAAATGACCGTTCTTATGGAATGAGAGCTGAACAGCACCATCTGTGGAGAAAGACTGTGGGGGTATAAAACACACAAACACACACGCACACACACTTAGATCAGAGAAACTCACCCTACAATTGTATTACAGAGATTATAGAGAGAAAAGTGTAACTCACAGCGTAACAGCCAATGATATCCCCCTCTGAGAAAGGTTCTCCAAACTCCTCTTCCTTTCCATCTGATACTTTTTTACTGCGCCCATCATAAGCAAAAGAGAGATCATCTTCACCTGGTGTGAGACAGATTGAAAACCAAGAGCATGTTACCATTAACGAGATATTAACAAGAACAAAAACAACTCCAGAAATGGGGCCTCAGTTCAACGGACTTATCCTGAGAAAGAGAATGAAATCCTCCTCACCCAGCAGCAGAGAGGTGTCGGCCACCGACCAGCCGACTCTCAGACCACAGGGTTCCATGACCTCTTGTTCCAACTTCCTGTCCAGCCTGACCTCAAAGCTCACCCTACCCTGCAGCACCCCATGGGTGAGCCTGGAGCCTGACCACAGTGAAGGGAACTGAGCCCAGAACCGTGGCTGCCCACAGGATCCATCAGGACCCACCTCAAAATGGATGTGACTGTCATCTGTGAGAAACAAAAAAGAAAGATTCAAAATACTGCTGTTATTGCTTTAATTTTTTTCCCCAAGAAACTACATATTTCATTTTTCTCCACCAGGAAGGTGGTGGGTGTTCTCCAAAGACTCACATGGATCTAGTCTAACTTTATCTTCATCCTTCTCCTGTACTTCTTCTCTGTCCACTGGAGGTTGTGGTGACTTGGCTCTGGTTGAGAGGAGATACACCATGAGGCATGCTGTTTTATAATACCCATTTCATAGAAAGATATAAAAACTCTCTCATGAGATATTCACAGCCCAAGCTTAGGAAAGTTTCACAATTTCTTTTCTAAAATTTGGGCACAGAATGTACTTGTAATCTGAACCTGAAGCCTTCATCTCCTCTGCAGCTGCTTTCTCACAATACTATTAACTACTGTGCAGCTTGCATTACCTTTTATATCGCATCTCCTCTTTGAACTCGTAGTAAGCTCTTCCCCTGCCCGTCTCCTCTGATGACAGAGCTCTGTCATCTCCGGGACCATCCACCTCCCCCCCCTCAGCCTGGCTCCCCCTCACACGCTCTGACACAAACTCCGAGCAGTGTTGTAGTGTAGTTACACCGGCATCAGTCTCAGTCTGTGTACCGGCGTCTGTGTACTCCTTGGTGCTGTCTGGACTACATGGGGCAATGACACCCGCTTCAGTCGGTGGTGACGGGGACTGAGCGCGTGCCTCCACCGTCTCCGTCGCTGCTGAAGGTGTCGGTGAGCTGACACGTTGTAGTGTTACCTGTGTTTCACCGTGTCCCCCGGTGTGTCCGCTCTCTAAAGCAGACCACAGCCGGCCAACCAGCTCAGCTTTCAGTCCTTTACTGTCCAGCCCAACTTCTTGAAGTCTGAACCGTAGCTCCGCCACTTTTAACTTTTTGATATCCGTTAGCTTCATTGTTGCCGTGTGGCAATGGATTCAGTTGTTCTCTTATTCAAGTTGTGACTTCTTTAAGTGAAAACAATCCCCCAGAAAACTGTAGTAAAAGAGTAAATGTTCGGATCAAAACAACAGTTCAATATGGTGCCTCGGTTTGTGATTGGCCGCTTGGATTCGGAACACTTTACTTCACGCTTATAATTACTGGCAGGTTAAACACTCACAGGACTCGTTACTGCCACCAATGGAAAGAAATGATACTACACCTTTCGTTGAATCACGAGGATCCCCTTTTTTTAGGCTTTCTGACTATCTTTTTCTTTTTAATTTCATTAAAGCTGCAAGACTTAAAAGGAGGTGATGTCGTCACCTGTGTCTGTTTATTTGTCAGCAGGATTAAACAAAAAGCACTGAAATAATTTGCACCAAATTTGGTGGAGGGATGGGGCATGGGACAGGATAAAACAGTGGGGCAAGTCAGAATTATTTACTTTTAATCTTAATACTTTAAGTACATTTTGCTGATAATACAAGATTTTATTAAAACACTGCATGCTGAATTTCTTTGGGTTCCTGACCCAAAATGCAATGTCACCTTTGGCTTTGGGAACTTTTAATGGATGTTTTCATTATTTCCTTGGACTTTGGGAGGTTGTGATAGGCGTTTTTCACAATTTTTTAAAATTTAGATCAAACCATTAATCGAGGAAATAATTGGCAGATTAATCAATAATGTAAATAATCTTTAGTTGCAGTCATATTTTAAAATAAAAACTTTTCCGATATACTTTGTTCACTACTTATGAGTTAGGACAACATTCTTTTATAATGGGAAGCTCTTTATTCAATGAACAAGACAAATGCAAATACATGAATATGAATAAGCACAAACAGGTATAAGAGGTAAAAAGCAAGACCATTATCAGTTATAATACAAAAAACATTTCATATGTTACAATTCAATTCAAGTGACAATGCTGGCTCATCTCTACTTCAGATTTCTTGCTCCGCTGCCTGTGTGTCATTACAACCACTTGGGTCAAAGAGAAAAACCTTAAAAACAACTTAGAATCATTCGTTTAAAAAACTCTTCAATGACCCTTTTGCGCTCCACATAAATCCCTCTTAATTGGAAACTCTCACAGATCCTTGAAAGTTTACCTCCTAATTATTCTCTGCGGACTCTACACAGATCATTAGAGAAGAGTTCATTGCTTCATTAACGCCCTGAGAGCGGCTGTGTCCACACAAACAGCATCATAATAAAAATCGTCAAAAGAAGAGAGCAGGTCAGCAGCAATTTTTCTGTTGCGCAACAGAACATTCAGGTCATGCTCACACAGTGAGCCTGTTTCACGTACACGGTGGCTCAGTCACACTCTCACCACATGCTTCACAATAAAAGCGCCTCAGTACTAACATCTGAATATTACACTCAGAGCAAGTCAACAAATGTATTCTCCCTGATGAGGACACAACTGTGCAAAATGTCAAGACCCCAGCAGAACTGTAAACAACCATGCATATTAAATATATTGAAAACAGAATGTAGGATAAACACCACCTGGTTGTGTGTAGTGCCATACGTCTAATGCATGAATTCACAAAGTCAGGATCAGATGACAAAGATAAGCAATAGCTTCAAAGTAACACTGTGGTTGTTAGATCACTCATCATACAGATGCTTCAGCTATTCCAGTGTGTGTTTCATTGCATTTTTCTTCTTCTGTAAAATCCCTTTTATCCCAAGAAAGACTTGAGAATAGTCCCAGTTTGTGCCTCACATTTCCAGAATCCTTTAAGACTCTTCTAGCCACATAGATTAAAAAAAAAAATCAGTCGAATATGAATAGAAAATCCAGGAGTCACAACTGGGGAAATTATTTAAAAATCTTTTTTTATCATGCAGGGGACAGAATATTTTCCCATCCGGATGGTTAGAAGAATCTTTAAGAGTTTTAGAAATGGATTTTTGAGTGTTCAGGAAGGATCAATTCATATTTATCAGAATAATGGATGCTTAATTCTGTGACAAAAAATGTAATAAATACATAAGAGGTACAAACTAGTGCTAAGTCATGGTGTCACTATGAGGTGATGGGTACTTGAGTGAGGCAGTGTTATGTAATCTAAGTGATGTCGGGCCTGCTCAAACATCATATCATTATATAATATAGCCTGTTTGATACTGGATTTCTGAGGCAGATACTGATATTAGTATTCCAGATTTTCAGCTGACTACAGATTCTTAATTTGCAGAGAACAAACACCATAAAAACATTCTCATGAGTATTCCTCATATTTGGTTATCAAAGAATTTTGACCTTTTTTACAGTTGATACATAAACTTGCCACGGCTCTCTGGAAGTCAAACTACCTCAAAATGTCTTTGCCTGTTCTGTAATCTATCATTACTTATTGGCTGATACCAACTCCAATATGATTTATCACTCAGGCTCTATTATATAAGCTGCAGAATTATATCAAAATATGATGATACCTTTAATATTATGTTGTAAACAATACGTAAAACTTTCACATTCTACATGCAGGATCAAGAACTGTCGAGTGGACATTATCAGTAGTGATAAGGGGAAAAATAGAGGTTTAAAACTTAATTTTTATAGTGTAACACCTAATATCACTACCTCATTCACTCTCAGTTAGACGAAGATGGTGGGTGTCGCTGGAGGATGTGGAGGTGAGGGGGAGCTGCTGACAGATGTACTGTGTCCCAGCAGCAGCTCCTTCTCTCGGGGAAGACAAGGCCCGCTGATGTGCTGGCTGTGGGAGTGGTAGAGCCGAAGGAAAGCCAGGATGGACTGAGCCAGCCACAGAGCCGTCACACACCACAGAGACGCCTGAGGACACAAGGTGTGACTGAGTCCGTCTTACAGTTAACTGACACAAAGAAAACTTCAAAATAAACCAAAGAGCTACTGTATGTGCACACTAAGTAAAGGCTTGGGATGCTAGTGTGTGTCTGTGTCTGCAGAACTGCAAGTTTTTCAGTGACAACAAATCAGCACCTTAGTTGTCGTGAACCTTGAGCATCTTCACTGCATTACCATATATCAAAAGAAACAAAAGAACGGAACGACATAATGAGGAGCGAGAACAATCGAACCAGGGAAACCTGGTGTCATTTGAAAGGCCTCATTAAGAAATAAGTTCCTTCAAAATTTCCTTATAGTAGTAGGATGTACTTTACATGGATGAACATTTCAGAATATATGAGTCAGACAATAATTCAATTGTTGTTTAATTGTGGCTGTGCTAATTATTGTACCACACCTATCATTCAATTTGTTTTATCATTGAATCTGTGTACTGACTTACATAGTGAAGGTAAGACCTATTGAATGTTAATAAAATAAAACATTATATAGACAGAAAATCCCAGCATCATGCCTCAGCATTTTAGAACTACATTAAAGAAAAAAAAATTCACAAATACATTGTCCGATTCAGGCTACTGGAATAGAGGCTAGGTTGAAAAGTGGGTGTGACCTTGGCTATCCATTGTGCACAATGTGTATGTTTGTGTGCAATTGTAAGCACTCCTACCTGTGCCAGATTGAGCTCTGTGTAGAAGAAGGAAGTATCCACATCCAGGTAAAGTGGAACAGACTGGGACTCTGCACAGCTAAACACAAAAAAACATGAGGGAATGAAAGAAGATTCCCAGCCACACTCACAATATGGTAACAAATATTAATGTAATACAGAAGCTTTTACCTAGTTAGTGTTGTTACAATTAGTCAGTTAATCAATTAGTTGATCGAGACAACAATAATCAGTAAGTATTATAATAATCAATTTCAGTTGTTTTTTTAAAGCAAATATGTCAAAGTTTCTCTGGTCTTCTTAGTCGTCTATGACAGTTGAGTTCTGGACTGATTATTGGACAAAACCAGAAATTTGAAAACATCACTTTGGACCATCTTGTTGCCAAATCACTCCTGCAACATTTACAGTATGATGATCCACCAGGACAGTATCAAAGAGGTTTAGTACAAGACTTCTTACCTGTATGTGCGTGTGTTGTCATCAGTCACTGTGTCACACCATGAGACCAGACCCAGAGACAAGATGACACTGGCCCCTCCAGACAGGAAGAGCACACACACACTCAGCAGCACCGTCAGGAAGGACGAAAACAAGGTGCTGAGCAGAAACACACAATACAGATATTAGACACACTGTGCAAACAACAAACAGACACTAATTATCAATGAATCCGTTGATAAGTTTCTTGATTAAGCGACTAGCTGATTGGTCTATAAAATGTTAGAAAACTGTGAAAAATCCCCATCACAAAAAAAGCCAAATCCCAAGGTGACATCTGCATCAAAACTTTAGTGGGTATTAGCGCACCAATGACTTATCATTTTGACTATAAAATGCAAATAAATTGTGATTAAGAGCACGTTGATATGTGAGTGATAAAATGAAATGATACTACATTTTCTGTCGGTTAGTATCAAAGAACAATCAATTAGTGTACCCACCATTTTTATGATTTTTATGAGCGATGAATTGTTTGTATCATTTTTGAGCAAAAATGCTACAAAATTCTCTGGTTCCTGCTTTTCAGTGAGGATTTACTTTTCTTTGTCTTTACTTTTCTTTGTCTCATAATTAACTGAATATGATTGGGCTTTGGGCTGTTAGTTGGGTGAAACAAGGAATCTGAAGACATCACCCTTTTGGCTGAGAATTATTAATATGCACTTAATTACAATTAATTTTCATTTCATAGACAAAACATTGCAAACCCCACTAAAGCTGCAACTACTACTATATTAGTTCAATGCTTGCAGCAAATACCACTGCCGCAGTATGTAGAATTAGGTCGGTAGTACAGTCATCATATCAGTAATAGTAATCAACAATGCAGTCATTAGTGTTACCTCTATAATAACTGCGTGTATATTTGTGGTGGAAGATGCATTCAGATAATAGTTTAGTAAGATTTAGATTATTTCCTTCTGAAATGTAGTGGAATATAACATAACAGGGAAATGCTCAAGTAAAGTAAGTACCTCAAAGCTGTACTTATGTACAGTACTTGAGTATATGTACTACTGTGCTTCCCACCTCTGTGTAAATATGTTGTTTATGTTGTGTCAGCGAACTCACTCGTCATGTCGTCCGTGCAGATAAAAGAGGCACCTCCAGCCCTGCGCTGCACCGTACAGCACCGTGAAAATACCGACAAATGTGGCGAACTGGCAGGCTGCCGGTGGACCCCACTGCTGCACCACCAGGTGAGAGATGTCTCCGGGCTGCCCTGTCAGCTCGGCCCGGTCCTCGGTCCTCCAGTAGCCGGTGGAGAAGAGTGCGCAGCGGCCTTTAAAAGCGGAGCCATTGAGAGCCATGGGGACGACCACCAGCAAGCCCGCCACGATCGACAGGGCGTGAACCGCACAGTGGGCCAGCAACAATCTCCGGTCCAGCTCCATATCAGAAGTCAAACTAAACTAAACGGTGAAAGTATTCACGCTGTTTAAAAAAAAGTATGAAGCTATATCAGCACATCCCTGTTTATGTCCCATATAACGGTTCACCGTGGTGGTGGGTATTTAAAGAAGTAAGGGCGGGGACCGACTCCTCCGTTACACAACAGAAGAGGAGCCGAGAGGTCTCACTCCGCAGCTATCTCCAGGAACTAGAAAGAAAGAAGAAGATTCATCATAATTATTGTCATCATTACATAATAATAAGTTGTAACATTATCAATAAAACTCAATTTATTTGATAGATTTGCAAAATTCAGAATTCATGTCCCCTCTTGATTACATCAGAATATAAGAATAGAACAATAGTATATTAAATCCAGAATATTATGATATTACCATAGTTAACTAATCCTGTTTAATGCATTTAAATTCCAAATATGGGCACTTGTATGATCCACAGATCAGTTTCAATAGTGAGGTCCCTTTTGAATCACTGGCATGATAGGCAGATCTAGTTGTCATTAGCTGAAAGCTTTCCAGTGGCAAACCTGGAGGACAGCTCCCTTTTCAATTACTGCTCGGCTAATTTTGAGCAGAGTGATATATCTGTTTATACAAGCCATCGTTTGGACTACAAATTCCTCCACTAGTGACGTAGTCGCGAGGACCTGACGTCTGTTTTCACCAGCTGGCCTCTTTATATCAGCTCACGCAGAAGAGGATTTAATCAACCTGCAGATTGATGTGTGGATGATCTCACTGATGAAAACTCTGATCAGTTACATTTAAGGCCTGACAGCAGTCAGAACTCACTGCAATAACCTTAAAAAAAAAACTAAATGAACATTAAAAAAAGGCTAATTAGTTAACCAGCTTTCTTGTACTTTAACTTGTACAATTAAATCATGAACTAAACATTTGGACTTTCTCTCTGGTTGCTCACGTTAATGTTGTGTTTTATAATCCTGATTACATACAGCGACTCATCTGTTACAAGCAATGTTTTCCCACCCCAGCATCCCAGGGAATCATGCTGGTTTCACTGCTAACACAGACATACTGGGTCACCATGTGAGTCCAATTTCCAGCTAAAGAATCTGGTAGGACAGAATAGCAAAGGTGCTCTGGGTTTAGAGGACCACAACTGACCATGGTACTGGAGAGAACACAGGTCCACACTGCATTTTAAGTCTTTTAAATTTGGATGTCACAGTTTAGTAGAGAGGAATGTGAGGTGGAGCTGGGGTGAAATTCTTCTCTGTAGGAGAGACACTGGTATCCACTCACTACGCCCCCACCCCCTTCATCCTACTGATAAACAACAGTTGGTGAAGCTTTAATGCATATTCTTCTAAAATTATATGGAGATGTCTTCTGTTTTCACAATGTTGCAGACCAGAGCACTCAAAATTACCGAGTGAAGTACACAACACAAACTGTGCAACTGAGAGTGGCTGAAAAAAAACATAAATTCAGGAGCAGTCAGAGGTGTGGTCGAAGCCACCACCCCTTGGATCTGTGTTTATCAGCTTCTGAAAAAGCTTCTCACTTTGACTGATCGTTCTTTCATGTCCCCTCCACCAGAGTCAGAGGGTTCGAGGTAGTTGGCCTATTAGCATGATAGGTGGATTACTAAACAAGACCAAAGACTCTGTAAACTATGTATTGGAAAGTCAATCAAATTACTACAAAGCCAGAAGCAAAATAACCACAGAGAGATGCATATACCGTGCAGAAAAAGATGCAAAAGAACCACAAAGAAATGAAAAACAAATACACACGGAAAGAAAATTACCACAAATGACACATCTCATACAGGAGGTGTGGGAGGCCTTTTACATATCGGTTTTCAGGACCTTATTACCTCATGGTCCATCCATGGCTATAGGCTATTTAGGGTAACAAATAGCAGCTGTTTATTGATATTATTTAGTTTTATTTAGCTTTATTACACTGAATAAACAATGTAACCACTGATAATGTAGAGTTTATTAATGCCAAGAACCACAGCCCAAGTCTACTAACAAAATTACACTATGTGGAACAGTTGTGAAAATCATGACCATATCAATCATGAAATATGCAAAAATTGGGCAAATTGATGAAGCAAGTACAAACAAGTTAAAGGTCACCCTCAAGTTGACCTTAATGGGAAACTTACTGCAAGCCAAGTTTTCCAGATTGAATTAACACAGAACTGACTAAACATGATGTCTGTTTAACAAAAGGGAGTCTCATGAGGTTGTTATCATAGGTTGTTATATAGGGCAGGCAGCCATTTTAGAACAAGGCCAATACACATAGCTGTATCAAAAAAGTCAGCTGAGAAGTAAGGAATAGTGGATTGAGTTGAATTGTTAACAACCTGTCAATTGATGGATTTTTTAATAGATTATATTACTTTATGTTAGGTTAATATGATTTGTATTTATTAATACAAATGCACATAACTGTGCAATTTACATGGCCTTTGGTCAGTTTATTACATAATAATTTGTGATGGCTTTACAGTTTGTTGGGTTTTTTTCTGTACTGAGTTAACTTTTTCAGAGCAGTCAGCACTACAGAGGTCAATGTGGACTTAACTGTGGACCACTTTTCATTGCTTTGATACAAAATGCATTGAATCAATGCATTGATCAATGTTTTTAAAAAATATGTGAATTTTTTTCTCACCCAAGTCAACCACAACCAAAACACAACAACACAAAATTACTATACAGTAGATTGCAATTTGTTACATTCTGTTACATCTATATCAAAAGAGAAATAAAAAATAAAAATCCTATCTACCCCAGAAAACTATCTACCTATTTTCAATACATGATGACGTTTAATGTTTAAAGATTTCCGCTGTACTATCAAATTTTTTTAATGTATTCATTTCGAAACCAGTTTCTCTACATGTTCATCTACCAAACTGTATATATTTATCTGTCTCCTTATAATTTGTCTAATTAAACGATTTAACGACAGTTGATCTCAAAAACATGATATTTGTTTCCAAACGAAAATGCCGAAACCCGGGATCGAACCAGGGACCTTTAGATCTTCAGTCTAACGCTCTCCCAACTGAGCTATTTCGGCGGTGAACGTAACAAGATGTACATGCCATATTTAATTACACACTAAAACTGACAACAACTGTGAATAATAGTTTTTAGTAATTAGCGAGGGGCGCATAAATGGTGACAAAGCCCTAGCCGGTAATTGGGGTAACTTTGTGTCTCCATGGCTCTTGGTCTGCAGGACGTTACCCTACATGATGACGTAACTTCACGCCCACATTCAGCGAGCGCAGAGGCTGATGGGAAGAAAGGTCAAGAATCACAAGCTGTTGAAGACACGGATCTAGTGCTGCAACAAAGATTATCTAATACTCCAGGTAAAACTAGTCTGTTGTTTTAAATGAGACCTGTACGCTTTGCTGCTAACAATACCGCAAAATTACAATACGCTATCGCACGGTTTTGTGTGACTCGGCCGCCGATACAGCACTCTGGCTCAATAGCTAACGTTAGCTGGCTAGCAGCTGCATTGTTATTGTTTTCGCTTTATTTTGGGGCATTATATACACACCTCACAGAGGTTCCTCAGCCGAGACAGGGGCCTGGACTACCTGAGTGATGGTTTTCTGTCCGTCCCGGGACAATGGATGAGAAATCCAGCAGCAGCAGCCACCACCGGCTTCTGATCGTCCTTCTCATGGCGTTGCTCTTTGGCGTCATGATGATCCAGTACGTGTGTCCGAGCAGGTCTGAGTGCCAGATGCTGCACCAGCTGGGATCCTGGTTGAAGGTCGGTGGCACAACTGGTTCCCACAGCAGTGGCAATGAAGTCCAAGATGGGCTCTTAAAGGATCCGTACATTGCAGAAGACGGCGCTCTGGTCCGCTTTGTCCCTCGCTTCAACTTCACCAAAGCCGATTTAAATCGTGTTGTAGACTTCAACATCAAAGGGGATGATGTTATAGTTTTTTTGCACATTCAAAAAACCGGTGGCACGACGTTTGGTCGACACCTGGTGCGGAATATTCAGCTGGAGAGGCCGTGCGAGTGCCACGCAGGTCAGAAGAAATGTACCTGTTACCGGCCAGGTAAAAAGGAAACCTGGCTCTTTTCACGATTCTCCACCGGCTGGAGCTGCGGGCTTCATGCGGACTGGACTGAGCTGACCAGTTGTGTCCCGTCACGCATGGACTCACGAGAGGCTCCCAAGAACCTGCCCAGGTTGGTGACTTCACATTTCTCTTAATAATGATTATGTAACTGCACAAATGTATAGAATGCAGGAATGTACCAAGGTGTAAACTAATATGTAATACAAGTCAAAACGTTTGTGGAACAGTTTACCCTGGCCCGTTTGACCTGGTTTTAACACGATCTCTGAGTAGAGAGATTTTATTTTATTTTTTTAAATCTACATAAAAATTGTGTGTGTGTATTATGTCAACTTAAACCTACTACACAAGTGCTTGTCCACACAGCAAATAAATAGTCCACGTAATTGCAGGACTTCTCAGTTTCTTTTTGTAATTTTTGTCATATCAGAACCAACTGAATATGAATCAGTTTCTAGTATTTAACACCTCCTTCTCTGCTTAGTCTACCTATTAAATAATTGAAAAGAACATTGAACACATAAATTGCAATGACTTAGTTTAGTTTAGTTACTTAATTACTTTATTGCAGACCTAACGTCCTCTTTTTCTTTCCAGAAGGAACTATTATTATATAACTATCTTAAGAGACCCAGTGTCACGCTACTTGAGCGAGTGGCGTCATGTGCAGCGTGGTGCCACATGGAAAGCCTCCTTACATGTGTGTGATGGACGTTCACCAACACTGTCTGAGCTACCAAGCTGCTACTCAGGAGACGACTGGTCAGGTTGCTCCCTGCAGGAGTTCATGGACTGCCCCTACAACCTGGCCAACAACCGGCAGACCCGCATGCTGGCTGACCTCAGCCTGGTGGGGTGCTACAACGTCTCTGGTACGAGTGAGGAAGAGCGCTGGGCAGTACTTCTGGAGAGTGCTAAACGTAACCTTCGGGGAATGGCCTTCTTTGGGCTAACTGAGTACCAGCGTAAGACCCAGTACCTGTTTGAGCGAACCTTCAACTTGGAGTTCATTGCACCCTTCACACAGCTCAATGGCACACGTGCCTCCAGTGTTGACGTACCTCCTGAGACGCAACACAGAATCCGCCAGCTAAACCAGTGGGACGTAGAGCTATATGAGTACGCCCGTGACCTTTTCCTGCAGCGTTTCCAGGTGGCGAGGCAGCAGGAGCGCAGGCAGGCCAGAGAGAGGCGGCAGCAGGAGAGGAGGCGGCTCCGTGGACGGCTCACAACAAAGCAAGGGAGGCAGCTGAAGCCCACAGAAACACCTCATCAACATGACAGCCACTCTGTAGTAAGTGAGGAGCAGCAGAGGGAGAAGGCTGGTGAAGACAGTGTGGAGTCAGAAATGCTTCTCCCAGAGTGGTGGGATCTGGATGAGAATAGTACCATTGAGGACTACATGGACAACGTTGAACAGTGGTAGTTACGGGAACAAGCAGTAGGGTCTTAATACTAAGTGTGCCAAGTTCTGCCTTGTCTGTTGTTAATTAATCCAAGTTAATTTTAGTATTTGCCTTCCACTATGATTTTTGTCACTATGAACTGTTTTAAAATGACACATTTATTTATTGATACCAATTGTATTTCTTTGTCACAACTGACATTCATAATGGATACATTTTCTTGACAAGAAAAAGGCTGCTCTAGTTACCCGATATTCCATACCTTTTAGTGTTCACACAAGCCTTCTAGACTGTTCTCCTGGCTTTTAAACACATCTGAAAACTTGTGATGTAGCTTGAAATGAGGGTAAATAATTTTCTTTGTCAAAAGGAACAATGTGACACTTGTTTCTATTTAAAATATGCTACTGTTTGTGATTAACAATCTATATGTTTGCCAGATTGTTGTCTTGTATGAAATATGTACATTTTGAAATGTACCTGTGTTTTTAAGTGTCTCTTAAGTTACGGAGGAGAATGGAATTTTCATAGATACCTCAATGTGTTGCATTAACTGCTAATGTTGTAAAATTACTGAATGTGTCCCAAGTCTTTATATAAAATCCTTTTACATTTACCGAACTGTTGTTCTATTCTTGCCACACAGATATCTTCTTATTGTAAATGTTCTTTTGTCTGATCATGTGCAGAAAAGACTGCAAGCTTTTGTGTTGCGCTTGCAAGCCTCTGGAACACCAGCAGGGAGTGCTGAAGTACTTTTAATGAAATCTAAAGTTACTGAATGGGGATACTGAGGTGATAGTTGACATCACAGCTTATTCTTAAATTTGGTTGGGTAGGATTTGAACCATTTATAAGTCTGATCCTCAAAGGATTTAATAGAGGGATCAGATTTGACAGCTGCGCCTTAATTTTGAAGAATTATTCTGCAATGTAGTGAAAATGCTTAAAATTTTATAGAGGTTATTGGATTGTTAATAGCTGGGATTATTTTATCAGTAGAGTTGTATTGCCAGAAATGGTTGAAGGATTATAACATTTTGTATATGGTCTTAATTGTTTACATTATACTAAATTATGAAAACTAAATTTCAGTCTATGTTTAAATTGGGATTACAGCATGAGAAAAGTGAATCGTGTACAGATTTGTTATACATTTTTTGTTACAATTAGAAATTGATGTTATTAACCAGTAACAGAGCCATTGATTATAGCTTTAAACCCTCTACACAATAAATTAGAAAGTGGTACTCATTGTCCAAATTGTCAAAGAAGTGATTGCTGGTTTTATTGTGAAAAACCATACGGCGACCGGAAATACTGAGTCGGTATAAAAGCAACGTCCTAGCATCAGGTAGAATAACTGAAGAGCGCTCCTGTACTGTCATATTTTGACTGACATTTATATGTAAATACTAAAAATAACTATGTACTGATTTAATGTGTTTTAAAATGTTAAAAGATCGAGAAACACAGACACCCCCGTCTTTGTTTACATGTATTCTGAACGGTTGCTGAAATGTTCAATTACGCGGACGTTAAGTTTAAAATTTTGACTGTTAGTTAACGTTGGCTGTTGCAAAACGTTAACTTTAACGGGTCATTTTAGCCCAACCGCTATCCTGATGCAACGCCTTTAAGTTTAATCTTTAAAACGGCAGCACGTACTTTGACTAACATAATGGCTGAATCTTTTGACTCTCGTTTGTTCTACCAGGTTGGCACAAGGCGACATATGATGTATATATACCTCATAAACTGTACCTACCTGCGACGTCTTCACGGCAGCCTACCTTTTTGTCGTGACTCTCATTTCCACCAATGCTAATGATGCTATCTTATAAACGTAAGCAAACACACACGCCCTCTCTGCCAACTCCTCCCTCACCATTTTGCCCTGCCTCTGATTTTTTTTTGAATCTGTCATTCTGCTGTGTTGCAGCCGAGCATATTTAGTTGCAGCTAACATTTCAGCTGCAAGCTAGACCCCTCGCCTCTTTCTTTCTTTCAGTTCGCGACGGCAACACGTTTTTCTTACCTGCTACGATTTTATTATGTCTAGCTAGCGATAACGCGCTTTTTCTTTTTCTTCTTTCACTTCCAGGTAATGCTGAGTGTACACTAGACCAGCAACGCGCCTTTGTGGAAAATAACCACCAAATAAACATTTTAACCGACGTTCATTTAGGAGAAAACATTTGAGTCTCAATCCGATTGGACTACAAACAGGTAAGAGGCTGAGCATGTCTGGCGCAGTTGACTTTGCAGCAATATTAATGCTACCTGACGCATTTAAATAACTAAGGTTAGCCGTGAATTTTATATTTCATCCATATCAGTTAAAATGCTTCTTACAGTCTGCCTGTTGCACAGAAGCTCAAAGCCGCCTTTGTTATTCTTAATAAGGGCGTAATTGTTGTGTTACACATGGGCAAAACTGTAACAGTATTCACATTTAACATGCACTGGGCAGGTCTGCTGAAAGCTGGCGGCCATGCTCTGTAAAGATGTAAATAATGCTGTAAGCAGCTGTCATATTTTAGTCTGGTATCTGCACACAAGGTTTTGATTGAATGCAATATTTTTGGGATTTTATTGGATGGCTTTTGATATCATGCCAGAGAGGGAAGAGCAAAAAAAAAAAATCTATGTTAAATTACTTTCTGGGTCACTCAGTTCACTGTAATAGTGGGTTTAAATCTGTTAAGTGAGGGGCACTTGCAGCTTGCCCCCTGGTTATCTATGTATGTGTGCAGGATTTTGCAGACAATATTAATGCATGTGTGCAATCAGTGCAGGGGTTTGAGTTTTGTCCTTGGTTTACCTTTAAGGGGTCAGACACTCGAGCCACCATGCTGTGTTGTCACTACTTGCCAACACACATTGTATGCATTTACAGTGGATGTATTGCCAACATCATGTCTTAGTTAACAATACAGCCAGTCATGACAAGTTCACACTCCCTCCAGGCTGTAGACTCACCACCAGTGGAGCTTGTTTTTCTTTACTTAATATAAACACAGATAAACTGACACACACTCACACTATAGTTATGAGGACACTTGTTGGCATAATACCTACCCCAAACTATTACCCTAACCCGAGTCTAGACCTAATGCCAACCTTATTCTTAAAACCCAATCTTAACCCTAAAACAGCCATTTTAAGTTGTGAGAATTTGCCAGAATGTCTGAGGAATGACAAAATGTCCTCACAACAATGGGTTTGAACTAAAATTTGTCCACACAACCATAGAAAGACGTGTATACACACACAAAAAGACACAAGCATACAGTCATATTTCCCGCATAACCTGTTTTCATTTCCCCTCTGACACAGACAACTGCCTGGGACGCTCCATATTTTATGGTACAAATAAAACCATTCACTAACAATGTAGCAGCAATAACAAATCAAAAATATTTAGCTGACAATGCATTATTGGCTCAGCTATAATATGTACTGCTTTTCCACACAGTTGACTTTCATTATTTCACTACAGGGATGTGAAACCCCCAAGCTGAAACCAGTATTACAGCAAGTAAAATGAATTCTACACTTCATTCAGTCTTTTCTAAAGTAAAACTGTTAAGTGCAACACCCAAGTTATGCTGCATCATTCCAAGTATTCATGCTTTGTGTAGTTTATATGGTCCTGTATGATGGAATAGGCTTGTTGTATGATTGCTTGAATGGGAGCTGTGGTGCTTTAATGAGCTGAAAGGATTATTGATACTTAACCTAATTACTTTGCTCCCTCCCTTCAGGCTGCTGGCTTTCACTCTCACTGTGATTTATAGTTCTTTCACCTTGTGCTTTTTAATCAATCACCTGGTCATTGATGTTATCCTGTTTCGCACTTGACCTTGTCACAGCTCTCAGAAGAGTTGTCTGTTTAGTGAACTGTAGCACATCAGCGATCAGAGTTGTGTTTTCACAACTTCAGTATTCGTTATTAAACTACCTGTGCTTCTGAAAATGGAATTCACCAGACCTTCGAGAATGGGGAAACTCCACATTAAAAAAACATTCCCACAGGAAACACCACAGATTCTCGTGTGAAACCAAACTGACACAAAGATCTGAGCTCAAGTGTTTTTTCCAGTGTGTAAATACTAAAATCCCTCACTGGCTTTCCCCAGTCTGTGAAAACTGAAGTCCACAGTTTTAGGGTCCTTTTGTCCCCTCTGGAGACCCACTGTATAAGCCTATAACACTTCACATTCCCATTTTACACATTGGCACAATAATCTAAAACAATTCACCAAGTGTAACAGTAGAGCAAGCTTAAATTCCTACTTTTAGTGCTTGAAATTCAATTGAATTTTCTACTTTTTTTCAGCACTTTCACTTGAGCTGACACTTCCCCTAAAGCCAGTGCTCACACTTAAACTGACACTGTCAGCTCTTCCATTTTAATTGTCATGTCAATATAATACTTCCAGTGTTTGCATTTAGGCTGTCGCTTCAGCCTAAATAAAATCAGTATCTCAACTATTTCAAATATTTCAACTGCAAATCTTAATTTTTCTCAAATTTTCCAGCAAATGTGAGGTGTTAACCCATAATGCCTCACATTCCCAATTAATACAGAGCAGTTCACAAGTTCACCAGTGGGGCAAGCTTAAATTTCTACGTAACATTTAAACTTGCTTTTAATTCAGCTGAAAGGTTAACTCTTCTCTGCATTTTCACTCCAGCTAATGTCAAATTTACCCAGGACTCATGTCATTTCAACTTTTTAAAACACAGTAATTGTATTTCACTTACCACTTCCAACATTTCAGCTATTTCCAGTATTTCTAGTTTTTTGTAGCGAGCACACTTCCTGTATTACCCTGTAACACTTAACATTCCCATTTATTGCATTTGCTCATTGCTCTTAATTTAGAGGAATTCAAAATAAATGCAACAGCAGAGCAAGCTAAAACTTCAAAACTGCCATCAGCCACTGGCAGATAATCACACAAGGCACTTAAAATATCCCCCTGCCTATAGAATGATTGTGCAAAAGAAAGGACTAAAAAAAAAAAAAAAAAATCTAAAATTAGAAATAAAAGGGATATATTTTCCTCACAAGTGTTATTGTGTAACACTGCTTTCCACTGAATGCATGTCTGACACTTTCCAGTTTTATTGGTATAAAGCTGTCTGTGAGTGTGAGCAGATAAGGTGCAGGGCAGTCTGTCTAGGTGGCATACAGCCTACTCACCAGCCATAATGCAGACGTCAGAGCTCTGGTGAAGGTTACACGGTCGGTAGCCCTTTGGTGCACTGTGTTTGATGAGGGACGCAGTGCGCTGGAGTCAACAGCAGCCAGCCCCATCTGTCCTCCTATACTTTCCCACATCCTGTTCCACCCACATGTTGACCCCCACCTACTGACTACTGACTGCTGGAGCCCCTCTTCTCCCTGCAGACACCTGGAAGACAGGCAGCAGCATAAGGGCTGTTATAACTGGGGCAGTCTATATTTATTCACCATTCTGCATCCCTGCATTTGACTGTTTACTGTAAAGGTCGTACAAGTTCAAGTAGACCAAAATTATGTACAGAATGTAGACTCTTTAATACAGCTGGATTTAAGATTAAGTGGGAATACAGTTTCGACTTTTGGTGGCATTTCTAAATAGATCTGTGAATTAGAGCTGAAACAATGTGTTCATTAATTTATAAGTTGATTGACAGAAAATTAATTGGTGGCTATTTCATCAAATATAAAATTTCTTCTGGTTCTCGCCTCTGAAATGTGAGGATTTGCTACATTTACTTTATGATTTATCTTGTGATATTAGATTTAAAATCTTGATTTTGAGATCTTGGTCAGACGAAAGAAGCAACTTGGATTCATTACAGTGGGCTCTGAGAAATTCTGACCGGACATTATGAGTAATTGATTCATCAAGAAATAATGAGAATATTTACCAGTACTGGCAAAAATCTGCAACAATTTTGGTATTTTGGATTAATTGTTTTCATTTAATTGATTAAGTGTTTTCTTTAAGCAAAAATAACAAACATTCACTGGTTCCAGCTTCTCCAATTTGAGGATTTGCTGCTTTTCTTTGTCATATATCACAGTAAACTGAATATTTTGAGGTTTTGGACAGCTGGTTGATTGAACAAGCTATTTGAATACGTCTCCTTTAGCTTATAATAGGAAATTAGAACAGGCATTTTTATATTAATATTATTAATATATTAATTGTTAATTTACTATCCTAACAACATTTAATTGTGTGCTTTAATCCATTCATCAGACTTGCAAGTCACTGAGATAGCTGTGTTGTGTGGGCTGCAACTGCACAGTAATGCAGCCTCAAGCATGTGGCATCAAAACCTTGTCTTTTGAACAGTTCTTGATCAATATTTAGCTATAACAGTTCTTCAAGCAAAACTTCTACATCTTTCTTTTTTTCACTCCTATCATTTCTTCATCTGCACCTTAATTAGTTGCTCCTCGGCTGTTTGCTAAGGTCTTGTATCTTCTGGCCTCCTATGCTTTATCTCTGCTGTGGTAGGTAGTGGTGTGCAATATTTCAGCTTGGCAGTAAATGTCTGAAGGATCTTTTTTTCTAAAGAGTGCTATCTTTAAAAAAAAAAAAAGACTTCTGATGACAGCACATCAAACATAAAATAAATGCAATTAGGCATATTGTTGTTAATACACACATTTCATGTGACTGTTTTGGTACATTTTGGGAAACTGTGGTTATATTTGTTGGGTTTTTTAAAAGTTTGTGACGTCTTCAAAGACGGTCATCTGTATGTTTTTTATCCTGAACCCTGAATGTTAGGTAACTATGCAATGTACTGTTGGATTGACCCCTGGTGGTTATATTTGCCTTCTGCTGGTGCTGAATCATTTATCAACTAATGACAGATTAGTCACAAGGTGTACTTTCACAGTGGAGTCATCAAAACTCTTGGTGGGCTGACTGCTTTTTAAACACGCTCGAGTCATGGCTCTATGGATGTCGGTCTGTCAGTCTGCTTTGGTCTAGATTGAAATATCTCTGCAACTTTCAAATGGATTGCCATGAAATTTTCATTGTCCTCAGACATTTTAATCCCAATTACCCTTATGACCCCCTGACTTTTCATCTAGCGCCACCCGCAAGACAGAGTTTTTACTCAGAGTTTTTACTCTGACTTGCTCTGATATCCTGTGGAATATCTACTCGATAGACTGGCACAAAATTTGGTACATTCATAACATTCATGGTTCCCAGATGTTGAATCACATCGACTTTGGTGATCTCCAGACGGTTCCTCTTGTGCTAACATGCAGTTCATATTTTTGTTTTTTATTTTTTGCATTTATTGAAGCTTGATTGACGAGAATATAGATAAGTTAGATACGATAGATAAGTTACACAGTTAACTATGTGTCAGAGCATATTTTAGCCCATACAAAATCACTACATGTCCAAATAAGGATATTCTTCATGGGACCACAGCACCTATCCATACGTGTGTGAAGATTCTGTTGGGTACCAAATCCTCAACATTGAATCATGTTCCCCTAAGACATGTTGTATATTTCATGCAATACTTTACCACGGTAGCCTATCCTGGAGCTGGAGGGCCCCTGTGTTATGACTGTTCACTCCCTCTCCCGGAGGCTCGGTCCATCATATCTTTATGACCTTGGTTGCTCATGGCAACTGCTTCTGTGGAATGGGCCAGCTTGACTCTATCAGTGTCTTCACAGTTATCCATGAGACAGACAATGAACTATTGCTTTTAGGGCTTACTTGTAAATGACCTGTGAAAACGTTGCCTAATACTACTACTACTACTACTAATACTACTACTACTAAAGACCTAAGAGAAGGAAAAATTCCTTAACAGCTACGAAATTTGGTACACACATTCATGACTCCCTCAGGATGAACTGTAATAACTTTGATGATCCCCTGGCTTTTCCTCTAGAGTCACCATCGGATCAAAATTGGATTATGTCCAGTACTTTGGTTTATGACCAAATACCTGCAAAACACATGACATTCCCATCAGCTTCAGCCGTATTTTTCTGTTCTAATTAGCAAATATTTGCACGTTAACGCACAAAACATCAGCATGTTGGCATGCTGAAATTAATATTTTGCCAAAAGTGCTTAAGTATAGTTGATAGTCAATCCTTAGTAGGAACTTTGTACTGTGAGTCATCTGTCCATATTCATGTCCCTACATTTCTGCATTCGGGAATAAAGAGGCTGCAACCACTTATGAGTAACTAATTAATAAAAACATACTTGCTGTCTTGTCTGAATGTCTGATTTACTTAATTACTTATAGCTCTCACAGGTCGCTCTGTCTGTTCATGAACATGTTGTAACAAACACAACCCCCAAGTTGGCATGTCACATTTAACCTACTTACACATTATGCCATGGCATGATTTCTCTATTTTTAACTGTCCCCATTGTCTTCCAGTAGCCGTAAAGGCCCTGATAGAGGCCAGAGGCAAAAGCTAACAAGGAAAGGCTTGGTTAAACAGTTGGTGAAATTTTCCAGGAGGGTGAAACTCCTGGAAAGCATGTATCAGTGATAGGTCATTGCTGTGCATATTCAAAGGTACAGGATGCAGTATAAACTGGAATGGCTTTGGAGGAGAGCCAGTTCTGCTGCGTAGCTTTCCAAGAATGGTTGTAATGGCAACTGTGCGCCATTTGGTGTCTGGTGTGGCAATAGCGAGGAGAGGAAGTGTGGAGCGTTGCTGAGGAGCATTTTGATGATGCGGGTTGCATATTGCTGAGCTGCGTCGTCAGGGCGTGCGTAAGCAAGAGCGTTTGACACTGATGTGGTCGTGAATGCAGGACAGGCAAAGCTGCAGGAGGAGTGCTTGTCTCGTCCCCCCAGAGAAAAGTTTCTATCGATCTGTAGGTAGGCTGGGAGGAGGAGGAGGAGGAGGAGGCATAATGGTTAAGCAAGCAAAGCAATTGCTGTACCTGCTCATCTCTCATTCCTGCCTCTTTTTTTGGGGTTGGGATGTGTCTTTGTTCTTGTGTTTGAAGGTGGGTGTATCAATTCAGTTCCCACCTCCCCCTTATCCCTCCTTCTCCCACTCCACTGCAGTGTGCTCCTACTGGGCTGTCTAGCTGCATGCTCTCATATACACACACACACACACACACACTCGTTCCCTCACACTCTCCCCCCCGTCGCTTCCTCCGTCTGTGTCTGCCGCCATCAGACACAGGGACTGATAATATCTTCTCCAACCCCCCTCTCCTCCTTCTATTTTTTTCTACTCCTCCTCTCCTGCATCTCGCCTATTGTTTATTCACTTTGTGCATTCATGTACCGCCATGTATCATAAAGGGTAGCCCTCCTTTCTCTTTAATATCTCTCACATCCAAAATGCAGTTTGGACTTTGCCTTCCCCTGGGAAGCTAAATTGTAGTTTCTCCTCTGTGTGTATCTTTATTGAGCCACCTCACTGATTGTTATCTGTATTCAGTTAGTGTCCGGACACGTCACTCTGCTTCCTCACAGCACGCGTCTTCCTTGCATCACACTGCAGTATAATCCACTGATTGAATAAGACATAACTTACTCCTCCTTGTCTGTGAGGAAACAAAGCTGTTTGGAGTCAGCTCAGAGTTGTTGTACAGTTTGAATATTACCATGTGGCTCAGCCATGACTGTGCTGTACCAGTGAAAAAAGCCTGGGAGGAACAAGGACGGGCTCTGTGGAGGGAGGAGCTGCTGTGGAAACTGCGATGTCATTGGTTGGTGATGTGTACTGCCTGCCTGCAAAAGTTTTCCCGATTGGCTGTTGCTCTGCATTGAGCACAGCAGCTGCAGTTGTGAAGAACTACCTCTTCTCTTTCCACCCTGTCTCTCTCTTTCCTGCTTCTTCCCTTCACATTAATAACTGTCTGGGAATCACTGGTGTCGACCACACGTGCCACTTCAAGGACACCGCTTTTCACAGTATATTGCAGCATGATTCATATCAAGTTAGTCAATTACTTTCTGCTCCGTGGACCTCAGGGGAGTTGAAGTGACGTCTCTGTCCTGCCTGCAATCTCCCTCCATCCCCTCTCTCCCTCTCCCTCTCTCTCTCTTGTATCACTTAATCAAGACATAGCTTGCCCTTTGCCGTTCATTGCTGCCTCCCTCCCTCCCGTATGCTCTGCTCCCGTATTTGTTTGTCCTCGCTTTATTCTCTTTGGCGCTTTCCCTTCCACCCTCCTGCCTCGTGGTCCTCATCACCCTCCGTTTAAACAAGCTCCACACGAGGTTGTAGCTTTACATTAACAACGTTTTCTCTTCAACAGGCTGCTGGTTTGTTAATGCCTTGGATTAATGTTTGCCCTTCTGTTTTTACAGTCCACAGCAAGACAACAAGCAAGGACATGCAGAAGAGAGGTCAGTGAGGAGGATGACAACAGAAGAATAAAGGATGGCGAAGGAGGGATGAGAAAGAGACTGAAGTAAGAGGAGGAAGTAGAACTCTGAAGTGCCTACTGCGAGGGGTTGTCTGCTGCTGCTGTCTGACTTTGCTGGATGAGAGCAGGACGGGGCTCAGTGTGTGTTTGGCCTTGAATGGAGGCTACATTTTATCCAGACAGCCACAGAGTCATCCATCCCATGTTGCTGAGCTGCAGTCCCCACATACCCTGAGCTGGGCTGCCACCTCGTCTCATCAGCGCAAGGAAACCATCCCTATAAGGTTCTGCTTTTTTGTTCTACAGAAATCTTCCTTTTCAGGCTCTTGAAACATAATTAGCTCTACAGAGACTGCCATAGCCTTGGCCATGTTGACTTGAATGTAACGGTGACTTAGGGTGGGTGTCAGTTGATTCAGGTGAAGGCACAGATGCTCAGCGACATATCCAAGCACTCTAGAGTGATGTCCTCAGAGTAGTCTCTGTTTTTTCTCTTTTTTTTGAGACAGAGCTGGCCTCTGCTCACAACCAAGCCCCTCTATCTCACCCCAGTGAAACCTCAGCTGCCACATTTCCCAGGAAAAACTAATAAACATCCCCCAAAATACTTCGACTAAAAGGACTCGCTGCCTGTTTGTGCTGAAGGAAAACTGAATATATTTTTTGCTTCTGTTCTTCCTCTCTGTTTTGCTGGGGATTCTTTTTCTTGCATCACTATTAGTCACCCTTGCACTCATCAGACAGTTTTCCGTCCATCTATCCCCACCACTGTTCCGTGTTTGTGAGCGTCTCTGATGGCTGTCAGCATGACCATGGGACGGGACACCAAATGGCTGACCCTGGAAGTGTGTCGTGAGTTTCAGAGAGGTACCTGCTCAAGGTCTGATGCAGAGTGCAAGTTTGCCCACCCTTCCCGGAGCTGCCATGTGGAGAATGGCCGAGTCATCGCCTGCTTTGACTCACTGAAGGTAACAATGCAACAGACATTTCACTCACCACCAGTCCTTGCCATATTATATCCTGTTTGTTTAGACACATGCATTATGGTTAATGTCAGGGTAGTTGGTTCCTTTTGGCTCTGCGTAGTATTGTATAAATACTGAAGTTAAGGTGGTGCCCGCTTATTTAACACTTAAACACAAACACACCCACATATAGGCCCACACACACAAACCACAGTTCCCTGTAGTGTTTTATACTGGAGGTGGTCTTTGTTTCAGTCGAAGTAGCCCAGATTTAAGGAAACAACAGAGGTTGTATTTCACATATCAAAAGCCATATATTTAATGAGTGTGACCATGGTTAGCGGTGTCATCTGATAGTTAAATGTGAGAAAGATGCGTCACAATAAGCTCAACGTTTTCCTGGGGTAAAACCTTGCAAACTATGTCAGTTGGTCAGTTGATCCACCCTTTTTACTGCTACTAAAATTTTTAAACACTATTTTTGTCAGAATCTTATACGTTCTTGTGATTCTGGGACTGGGCACTACAGGAGTGTTCATCATTATTTATGTCCTTGTGATTATGTTGTTACTTTTAAATCTCGTGAATTATGATGAACATGTTTGTTATCTAGGTTTATTATTTAAAAAGTCACATTTAGCCCAGAATGATTTTTAAATTCTTGAGAATACCAGCTGAAAATTACATTTTTGACCTGTCATCGTGCAGTCTGAAGCAGTTAATTTCAGCTAAGTGTAGGTAATATGGATATAATAAAAAAAAATATATCACAGTTTAGCAATTCTATTTCATGATAGCAGTATATTTTACTGTCATAGCATGTATAAAAATTTTAAATGAAATATCTAATGCAAAGGCATTTTTCTTTGAGCTGATTTTTGTCTTCATCAGACAGAATACTGTTGAGAGACAGGCAGGAAATGTGAGAGACAGGGGGATGATATACAGGCCAGATCATAACCAGCAACATTGCAGCTACACGGTACGTGTCCTGCACCACTAGGTTACGATGGTTTCCAATCAAGGTACTTCATTGCACCAATTAAAAATCCTGTAAATCCAATATGGCCAATAAGCAGTGTTGCTCACTGATTTTCAACATTACCTGCAATGATAGTAATAATAATGATTAGTAATACAAGCACATATATTAATGGAATAGTTACCATTGTAAAAATGGTGGACAAATTTTGTCTCATGGTACATGTAAGGGATAACTCCCAACAAGTTGTACGTCTGTAATTGCCTTGGAATAGCTTACATTATTTCAGAAGTCTTCTCTCTTCTCCTACTGTTAGTCTACTTAGATGTCCTGACTCACAACATGTTTGAAATTAATTTTTCATTGCTCTCACTGTGCAGCTATTAAGCTATTTTTTTATTGGTTACACAAATAACCTAGTTCTAAGCTCTTTAGCTAAGCCTCATTGTTGCTATCGTTACTTATGATTTAATATTGTCACATTAATTTAGAACTGAAATCAAACGTACATCATAGGTGTCCACTCATACTCTCTGTTCACTAAAGGTCAGTCCACACCTTTCAGCCAATCAGAATGAAGGATTCTCAGTGGCCATGGTATAAATTTTCACGTAGACCAACCTCTATACCTAAACACATATAGATGCGTATTACAATGTCAGAAAAATGTCCTCTGTTATCTAGATATTTATGGTTAGTATTATGCCCAGACATAATCTGCTGCTCTGCTGATGGTCTGGTTCTCCACCACTGATGTGGGCTAGTCGGTTGTGCTGCTTCAACATCGCTGCAGCTGCTCTCCTGACTCTCATCCTTTCTCCGGCACAGAACCACAACACTAGCACTACTCATACACAGCAGAAAAACTAACAGTCTGACAAGTGATGATGCTTTACTGTATTTTAGAAGAGCTCCGACTATCAATGGCCGATTGTGCTGAAATCGAGAATAGACGGTTGCTGTGTCGGCGTGTGCATATGCGTCTGGATGCACGTGTGTTTACGAGAGGTTTTGCTCGAGCAGCTTTCGTGCAGCAAAAAAGTGAGACCCAGACAAGGGGCTTTCTGTCTGAGTGCAGCTGCTGTCTCCTCGTTTATTGAGTTAGAATTTATTATTCAGCCATTTTTCTGTGTTATGTTCTCCAGAGCAGGAGGGAGATGGAGAGGGAGAGAGAGGGAGAGAAAAAGAGAGGGGGCCTAGCAACAGCACAGGAGTGCGTACCCATTGGATAGTTTGATCTTCCTGAGTGGCACGGCTGTTTTTAGCACAGAGCAACAGCCTGGCTCTGTACTGGTTGCATTGATGGGAGAAAGAGGCGAGCTGCTTTGTACCAAAGGCAGTGAACAAGCATTAAAGGCCATGTTTGGCTGTTTGAAGCCCTGGGGTCATGTTGTTAGTTTGAAAAAGAACTGAAGTTGGTGACAGTTGAAGGTCAAAGCGGCTTTATTTATCAGGGGCTGCAGTAGGGCTTTGGTGCCAGCACAGTGTGTCAGCAACCACCTCTTTACAACAGTGTTTCTGTCCTCATTGTTGTTCAGGATTATACTCAGCTGACAGTCGTTGTTTTTGGTCCACTGACTAGAAAAAACAAAGAAGCACCAAACGGTGTCCCGAACAGAGCCGCACTACAGCATCACTCCTTCCCCCTGCTCCCCGCCCGAAGAAGGGTGTTTGTTAATTTCATGGATTTATCTGCTAATGGCTTCCCTCCTCACTTGTCCCTCCCATATCTGGCATCTCCAGCCCGGTCCGAGCCGACCGCTGTCATTCCCGCTTTCTCCTCCATTAGCTCTGTCTGGTTGGTCTGAACCTGCTGCAGGGAGGGAGGGGGGAGCTCACCGCCTAGTTCTTTTTACCTTGTTAACTGGAGTGCTGCTGTCATCTCACATGATTAGTGTGGACATCACATCTGCGCAACATACAGTAGATTTAAGAGCAATGTCGATTTTGAATGACATGACGGTAAGGGCTGCATCTAATGATTATTTTCCTTATCAATTAATCCACAGATATTTAATTTTTGGTCTATGACATGACAGAAAATAGATTTAAAGAAATGGCAGATCCAAGTTCTCAGACACTTTTAAAAGGTTTCTTTTGAACAACCAACAATTCTAAACCCAAAGATACTCAGCTCATATCGAGATTGAAATTGAAACCTTCACATTTGAGAAGCTGATACCAAAAATTTTCAGCCTTTTAATCTGAAGAAAAGCGTTTACAGCCATGCTAGTATCTCTTTGAGGCTGTACGTCAGTGCTTTGATCTAAGGTTTGCGTGTTAGCATGTTAGCATTTTAGTTCTAAACAGAAAGTACAGCTGAGGATGATGAGAGTGCCGTTCATTTTGCAGGTATTTGTCCATAAACCAAAGTAATGACTAAATTTCTTTTTTTTAGTCAGGGAAACATCATCATTGGAGCACCTGATGTCATACCAAATACTTGTTGAGATATTTCACAAAAAATACCCAAATGTCAGCCTTAATGGTGACATAAGATGAAAACTCAAAGTCAGTAGGAGTCATGTCCTGAGAACCATGACTGTCTCTGCAAAATTTCATCTTAATCATCCAATAGTTGTTGACATATTCAACTAATTGATTAAGCAAAACTTTTTTGAGTTCTTCATCACTGTCACATACGAGAATAAGCCTGAACTTGAGTGTGGTGAATCTTTAACTGCAGGAAAAAAAACCCATATTAATAATGGAAATAATATGGCTCTAAAAATGTGTGTAAAGGTTTAGATCCAAGCAGTGATCCTGTCTATCAATGTTCCATCTCTCTCCTCTCACTGAGTGTACCGACAACACACTACTGTACTTACAGGGACTTTTTCTGTGTTGTGTAGTGCGTTGCTATGGTTACCAAAAGGAGATTCCTGACCCAATACTCTCCTCAACACCACTTTTCACTGGCCTCTTTCTCTACGGCAGATTGTATAGCTTTTATAAAGCTGCTCAATATTTGTGCTTTCAGAGCACAAAATTCAGACAGTAATTTGGTCAAGCTTTTTTGTTTTGGAGCACGCAATGCATTAAGTTCATCATTAGGCCCATTAATAGCTACTTCTCTTTCCCTCTGAGCTTGAGCAGGGTTGCTGGGCCCATGGGCCTCACTCTTCATTACAGACTCATCCCTATACACGCAGCTTGCTGACGCAAATCTAGTTTGCATCTCCAGTGTAGGCGAGAGTGTTTGTGTAAGCCTGTGAACCATCCTGAACATTTTTCAAGCTGCTACATGTTGTAAGCTTGTATGCTTTCTGTCTGGTGTGTGAGGTCATGTGAATCTCTCCTGGGTGCTGGTATGGGAGACAGGTTTCTTCATGCCCTATATATGTAGTTCTGCTGCTGCTAAATGCTTTTTATGTGTCCTCATCTCAGCATGACATCATCCATCACCGTCAGAGTATCTGCACCATGACGTCAGTTTGCCCTTAGAGTTTTTATTTTCTGATGCTTTAGTGCTCTGTCAGTTGTGCAGCATGCTCGTGATCACCTAATGCGAGCTGTCTTGTGTGGGTGTGGTGATTACGAAGCATGTGGCTGATGCTCAGTAGAGGTAGTTTAGCAGGTTAACAGCTCATCTGCAGGGGCAGACAGCTGCTGTCGGCCCAGGGGTTTAATGGAGACTGCAGTTCCTCCACTGAGTGTGTGTTGACCTGCAGTGTTCCTGCAGCACCATCTTCACCTTCCCCACAGACTCTGGCAGGGACGAAGGACACTGCTTCAACGACATTCTAGGGCAAAATGAATTGCTTTTAGATACATGGCTCAAAATCTGATTTAGGATTTGTCAAGCAGCCAAAAGTGACAAGTAAAAAGGAGTATGAAGGATTACTTCTGATCAAAATGGTTTGTGGCAGTGACTGCTGATGCAGGAAAAGCTTCAGCTGACTAAAATACAGAATTATATCAACCTAAGATAGTATTCATTCATTGAAACATTTATTTTGGATCCATAGTTTCATTTTTGGATGTAAAACATTCAGAGCTGAAAAGATTAGTTTATCAACAAACAGAATGAATGAATCAGCAATTACTGTGGTCATTGATTAATTGTTTAAGTCACCTTTCAAGCCAATGCCAAACATTCTCTGGCTCAGTGTAACGATTTGCTGCTTTTCTTTGTCTCAAATGATTGTAAACAGATTTTTGTTTGGGGGTTGGACTATTGTTTGGACAAAATAAGCAGCTGAGGATTGGTTGTTTGGTCTGGGAAAATTGTAATTTTAACTGTTTTGATTGATCAAGAAAATCAGCAGATTACTGGGTAATGTCTTAATCATTAGTTGCATCCATAATAACATTGCATTGATTACAGGCTTTAAGTACAGTTTCCCATATCACTGGAAAATCTGAGAGTTGTAGTTTCATCATCCTGCATTGTCCTACATTGTTCAGCTTTCATTCAATAACCAGTTTAATTTATAATCCGAAACATTTGTTATCTATGTGACCTCTGGAAATGTTTTTCATAACCATTTCCTGCTGTTTCATTCACATTTATCATAAAGGGCATCTAGTTTGCTCAAATATGCGTATTGCTTTGGTTTTAGTCATACTATCTGTCTGCTGTTATTGTTTAAGCCTACATGTGTTGAATGAAGCTTTGCATAAAGGACAAATAGAAAAGCTTGGACTATGCGCACACATGCAACAGACGAATACAGACTGTTCAACCGACATGTTTCATGATGTATTTGCCAATGCACACTCATAAATGGTGCCGTGTTCGTTAGATTAGCATGTTTGACAAAGTCATGTTAGAGCAGGTATTTTTAATATCTAGTACTAGAGCTACCACAGCCGTTTGTGTGTGTATGCGTTTTGAAAACTCCTTCATATGACTGCAGTTTAAACCTCAGCAAGCAGTCCCCCTGCTTATGTATCATTTAGCAGGACATTTCTTCCCGGCTTCAGGTGTGCTGTTTAACCTTGTTCTGACCTCCTGAAGGCGAGGACTGATAAAGATTACGAACAGAAACCAACATATATATGTACACACACACAGTACAGTATAATACATTTACTCAAATACTGTCCTTAGATATTATTTGGCACTTTATGTGTTTTAGTTCTCTACATTTGTTTGACATTTTTAGCCATTAGTTACATTACATATCAAGATATTACATACAAAACTTATGATGAGTGAATAAAATATGTTTCATTGTTATATATTTAACTGTACAACAGTATGTAAAATTGTTTAAATTACTTCCAGCTAGATTAGCGAGAACATTAAGTCTTTCTAAAAAAAAATACTATGCTAATATAATAATATACCATATTATTATGAAAAGAGTAAATTTACTCCCTATTCTCCAATTAATCCCATCTTAGGTTTTCTCTGAACTAATCGAGTGTGTGCTGCAGTTAGGCACGAATACGTTGAAGTATTTGCTTTTTCTCTTTCTAGAAAGTAGGTTATTTATTGGGCTGATAGCTACCAGGTAGAGATACAGAATCGGTCACACAGGACGGTGAGAGTCGAGCATATGTTTTCACTCTCCAGCTTTATCTCTTGTCAGTGTGGTTTATTTGATTTCTGCTGTGCCACTGTGGAAAATCCAAAGCTGGCTCAAATACTACACCTGTCATTCCACATTGCATTGAAAAAGACTTATGAAATCAAATGAAATGTATAGTTTGATTGAAACTAAATGTTACAAAAGGTTATCTTCAAATGAAATGTGAAAATGTGTAATTACTGTCCATAGAAACAAAAAACAACTTTAAATGAGTGGTGGTTAAATTTGTTGTTGATTCCAGCATAGCATACTCTTAATGCGATGAACACTTTTAGAAAGTGTTGCATGAATTATGCAACATAAGATCTTCTGGGACTTCATTAGTACTTTATTTCAACATGATTTACAAGACATAGTTCTTAGACGGTTTGGGAAAACACACTTGACTCTTGATTTTTATCTTAACAAATTGCACTTGATTGTAAAGTCCTCTACTAAACTTAGATCAGCTGCTGCACTAAGGTGAGCTTTTTATGTTTGGTATTGAGTGGTCATTGTCGTCTGCGTAAAGGCACACCCCTTATTGATTTAGCCTCTCAATCACATTATTCTCATCTCCCAGCTGTGTGACTTCATCTCCCTTCACTAAGAGTCACTATAAAGTGTCACTCCATCTGTCTGCTCTCACACTCATCTACCCTCTCTCCTCTATCCTCCTCAGGGGCGCTGCACACGTGAGAACTGTAAATACCTGCACCCACCTCCTCACCTGAAAACCCAGCTGGAGATTAACGGGAGGAACAACCTGATCCAGCAGAAGGCCGCGGCAGCCATGTTGGCTCAACAGATGCAGTTCATGCTGCCTGGAACACAGCTGCAGCCCATAGTGAGCGGCCCACTCTAAAACAACGACTTTTTAATTAATGCAAGTGCCACCGGTCATGCCTGCAGGCAGAGCTTACCGGCAGAAGCTGAATCTTTCTCAACAAAAGGAAAAAGAGGATTCTTCTGACTGTTTAAAGATGAAAGCTAAACTTACTTGCTTTAGCTTTCTGTTCATTTACAATGAGAATTATATTTAGAAATCCCTGCCAAATACAACCACTGGGTATTTCTAAATAAAATGAAATTGTTAATACAACTGTTCACTTGGACTTCACGATAAACTGAGTAGAATTTGGTGGTCAAAGGTCAAGGTTACTGTGCGCCTTATTCAATTCTTTAAAAGGAAGTGTGGACTTGCCTGAATGTCAAAAGTGACCGTTCTTGTTCTCATTACTTTGAAAAAACCCATAGTACCGGTTATGTTACCGCCAAATCTTCTCTAGCTTTCATTAGCTTTGGTGAAAGCTCTGCCGTAACTTGTTGTCTTGTGTCTCTTGTCTCTGCCATTCCCTCCCTCCCTCAGACAACATTCCCGGTGACACCCTCCCTGGCAACGAGTCCCAGTATGGCGTTCAGTCCATATCTGAGCCACATGGGCCCAGGCATGGGCTTGATGCCTGAGCTGCTGCCCAGTACTCCCCTGCTGGTCCCTGGGAGTCCCACCAGCCTGGCAGCCATGGGCAACGGCACCTCCGCACAAAAACATGTGCGCACAGACAAGCTGGAGGTATGCAGCCTGCGTGCAGTTGTTGTGTTTCTATGTTTGGCCAAAGTATGATGACAGGTAAATGTTGACCAGTGCTCCCGCTGGCCCTGCCAGGTTTGTCGAGAATTCCAGCGTGGTAACTGCACACGGGGTGAGAGCGACTGCCGCTACGCTCACCCCCTGGAGGCCGGCATGGTGGACTGCAGCGAGAACTCCGTCATCGTCTGCATGGACTACATCAAGGGCCGCTGCAGCCGAGACAAGTGCAAGTACTTCCATCCTCCTGCTCACCTGCAGGCCAGGATCAAGGCCGCACAGCACCAAGCCAGTCAAAACACAATCACCAACACAGGCTTGGTGAGTCCTTCTCAACACTGTGACAGGAACAGAACTCTATTTTCTTTTTACCAAAAGTAAACATTAGGCAAGGGGTTGAACATTTTATCAACTGCTTTTCTGATATGAAAAATCGTACAACAGAAAAACACAGGTGTAAGCCACCACTCACCTTCGCAAAAGTTACAAAATCTACTTTCATCATATCTGTTTAAACTGCAGTGAAACAGTAGAGGTTTTTCTTGTTCTGGACTTTGATATTGCACTGATGCAATGAAGGATCAGGGTGTCACAGTATCCCTCAGCTAGTTTGAAATTTGATAATGTAGTCTGCGGATTATGTTTTTCATGAATGTCTGCTACTGTGAATGTTGCTGAACCTGTATCAGTGAAGCAAGCTACAAGGGCTAAAGTTAGCATTGTGAGCAGCTGTAACTTAATCAGGTTGATCTGCAGTGCTTATGCAGAAAAACAAGAAACATAATATTCGAAAAAGACATGAAATGAAGTCGTAAAAGGAAAGCAATTAGAAACAAAATGGGTCCAAGGTTTATACATTCTGGCATTTATTCAGTTTTTGCTGCTGTGGGTGCTAATACTGTATGCTATTGACATGCTGAACTGTTGCTGTTACTACTATTCTGTATAGTCACCAGCTCTTCACATTTCCACATATTTAATCTGAGACAAAGGTTGTATAGTTAAAATCATATTCCTGCATCAGCCTGGGATCACATCCTACAATGCCATATTGTGCCATTTGTTTTCCCACACTCATGTTATATTTATATGTTGCTAACATAAGTCCAAAGTTGTCTTGCTTATCTTCCACTGCAGTTTGATGTTTCAGCACCGGGCCCATTAGAGAATGAAATCATAGCAATCCTGTTTTGCTCTTGGCCTGACCTCTGGATTGTCCCACATCGTCTCAGCTAATCTTAGATGCTGCAGTGTCCTCTTGTGGTGGTAAACAGAAACATCCACGTCAACACAATTTTGAGTCTGAAGAGCACTTAGAAAATACCACAGTATATTTACTCTAAGAGAAAAACAGAAAATGCAGTTGTTTGTTGCAGGGAAAGTGTTTATATATGGCAAGGGCAGGTTTTGTTGCCCCTGCAGGAGCTAGTGATGAAGAAACATTTCTATTTTTCTCCTGCTGGCCAGGCTCTGCCTCCAGGGGTCATGCAGCCGCTGCCAAAGAGGCCGATCTTAGAGAAGAGCAACGGAGCCGCTGCCGCCGTCTTCAACCCCAGCATGTTCCACTACCAGCAAGCCCTGGCTAACATGCAGCTTCAGCAGCCAGCCTTTATCCCCACTGGTGAGTCTCTGAACACATCAGCAACACTGAGACATAGTCCATCCATTGTATAAACATATAGGGGCTAAATTATTGGTCTAGGACCCTTGGAATTGATTCAAGAGTGCTACGGACCGACAAACACAAGGGTTTTTATGTTAGACGACTAGTTGATATTATGGGATATGGGAAGTTACAGCTGTAGTGGTAACAGTATGCATGCTATGTCCGTGCAAGGCTTCTCAACTGTGTAACATGCTTGCCTCTTGCTCTGCTATCACAGCATGCTTCCCTTCCTACAACTGTCGTTGTGTTGCTTGCATTTGATTCCCTCTGGCTTGATGTGTGATGAGAGGGGTTGAAACCATAAACAAAGTTAGAGGACACATGTTACAGTATCAGTACAAACATGGTACGTGCATGGATTGCTGGGTGCATGCTTTGCATGCAATCAGAGAGCTTGGCAGTCATTCTATTTAAAAAGTTGCATGTGTTTTTGATTAAAAGCAAACAAAGAAGGTAAGACAGAACAAAGTACAAAGCCAAAACAAGCCCTGCTGTTCCTAACAATATTAAAAGTTTAAAAATGTCATGATTTTGTCCGTGGTTCTCATGTGTTTGTGAAATAAACTGGACGTTTAGTTGTAATTTAAGATCAGGAGAGACTTGATTTTAAGGGTTTCATTTAGATTTGAAATAAGGACATTATGGCTGGAAATGTATAGTCACATTTCATTGATGAAATCATTAGCCAATTAATTGATTAGCTGATTGACAGAGAAGTAGTTGCCACCAGTTTTTAAAAAATTGCTGAACTCATTTATGAAGTAAAAATGCCACATATTTGCTGGTTACAGCCTCTCACATGTGAGGATTTGCTGCTTTTCTCCTTTTTGTATAGTAGAAATTAACTTGAGTATCCAGACTGTGTTGGTCATAAATTACATACAGTTGGAAGGTGTTGCCTTGAAATGTCAAAATTTATGATGCAGTTTCTTTCCACTATCTTTTGAGTTGTCATAGGTTAAATAATTAATTGATTAATTTAAAAGACAATGAAAATAATCAGTTGCAGCCCCAGATTAAATTTTTATACACTGAAACACTAAAACACCCACATACTCTGTTCTTTAGGGAGAATAACACTGATTACTCATGCATATTTATTACACATTCGTTTTATCTTAATTTCTTGCTGCTTGGATATACAGTCCCACCTCTACACTAATGCTAATGCTGATCAGAGCTTCAGTGTCTTGTCTATGCATCAGCTGAAAGCAGTTGGCTTTTGTGCTCTTATCTTTCACTTATCAACAACTTGTTTTTGTATCTTTATGTATCGGCACACATGTGCACCAACTGTGACAGCCTCGGAGTCGCTTGTGTTGTCTGCACTTAACCTGAACCTGTTCACTTGCATTTACCTGCTGTTGCCAGTTATTCTTCTTTACCACAAGTGTTTGTCCTTGTTTTATTTTTGTTTTCCTCTTGCTGTCTTTCTCGTCTGCTCTGCTCTGTTTTTAGTACGTGTCTGTAAATAATGTGACAGGCTCTGTTCTGTGCATGTTGCCCTCTGGAGCCACTGGCACGCCAGCTATATTACAGCTGGGAATCAGCTACTATACTGCATGTGCACAGAAGAATTTATTGAGTGAATGATTGATTAACTGGACGACAACATGGTTGAACTGGATAGTATGTCTGAGCCAATTAACTACAAATCATGTATGTTTTGCAGTATTGCCAACAAGTCATAGTACAGTGCATTCAGAAAGTGTTCAGACCCCTTCAATTTTTTCACATTTTGTTATGTTGCAGCCTTTAAAATAAAAAAAAATGCATTTTTTTCTCTCATCAATCTCCACTCAATACCCCATAATGACAAAGCGAAAATTTATCAAAAAGGAAAACTGATATATCACATTGACATAAGTTTTCAGACACTTGAAATTCAGCTCAAGTGTCTCCCATTTCTCTTGGAACAACCAGGACTCTTCCTATAGCAGGCTACCTGGCCAGAGTCGGCAATCATCGGAAAAGGGCCTTGGTAAGAAAGGTGACCCAGAACCAGTGACATTGCAGTTACATTGTCAGTGTCTTAAACAATTACGCCAATAGGGCGCCCTACAAGGATAGATAATATCTTTAAAACTCTCTCCTATGCATACAAAGAAGTTCTGACAGTAAAAATTTAAATTTTGCTGCTGAAAAGAATCTGAAGCTCAGAAAATGACATGGCATTAAAATGCAGATGCAGATGTGGTAGTTTCTTTCCTGGGAAAAGTTGGTGTTTGCTGTCATGTCTTTTTTGTCAGAGGTCTTTTCAACAAACCAGCAACGAGGAGTTTTAAAAGCAGTCCTTGCTCACAACTACATTATGTGTAATAATGTTACTGTGATGGGGAGTAAAGGAGAGTGAGTGAAGGTGACTAAATGTTCGCTGTGATGGTTTAACTCTCTCTAACAAACACAGAGTTTCTTTATGTTGATTTTTACACCATCGAGTTTTGGAAAAAAAACAGTAGTCGGTCTGCAGCTGTATGAAGTACATGAAATTTTCAGATAATGAGCTCAGACACCTGAGCTCTGTGAAGGTTATCAATATAGATGTTCATTCAGGCTTCGGGAGAACGTACAACCGTTACTGTATCATCTGCGGAGACAATATTATAATCATCCATTTTGGAGCATTCAGACTGTTTTTTTCATCGCATCTTGTCCGTATGTCATCATGTCTGTCCATCTGCAGTTGCATTAACATGATTTGTTTAATGAGTCGTGTTTTGTGTTAGCAGTTCATTAATTAATTTCAACTCTGTGCGAGCATGCGTGGTGAGTGTGCATGTGTGTGCATGTGTGTGTGCCCTATATGTGTGTGTGCAGGTGTAGCCAGCTCAGGTAGTTCAGGGTAGCAGGACAAGGGCCAGAAGTCGATGCTCTTGCTGTAAGCCTTCCTCCCGTCTCTTGTAGGGCTTATGAAAACCCCGGCCCCGCTGCCGGCGGAAGGCTGCTGGGAAAGGAGGGAGTGGAGCAGCTTCAGGCAAAACCCCAGCCGCTTCCTGTCAGTACCTGGATTCAGTGGTGAGGGGACCCCCTGTAGGTTATCCCTGTCTAGACAACACCTGTACCAGCCCCCTTTAACTTCCCAAAATCTAAGATAAACAGGTCTGAATAGAGCGTGTGTAGAGCAGTGTTTCCCAGTTTTTATTATAGCTGTGTGTGATGAAAATAAAGCTAGTTTTTAGACTCATTACAAATATATTATACTGAAATATTCAAGATCTATTAGAATTAAGAATCTACCCCCCACACACACTCACACACACATAGAAAAGGAAGACAGTGTCATTTGTGGCGATGCAGATCTTAACTGCAGTCACAAATCTTATGGATGTAATCATGAAGGTTTTCCTGAAGATGTTGTCACGTGTGTATCTGAGTGTGTGTATGACCACTCTTTATGCACTTCATGACTTTGTATTCTCCATCCATAGCGCATTTACCACTGCTGCATGCTGATATTATGACCGTAATATACAGCATTTTGAAAATAATTTCAGGGTCAGTAAATGGAGAAACTCAGGGGACAGAATGAAGAAAAAAATGTTTTCATGTGTTTGTTGCTGTTAGTGAAATAAGTTTCCAGGCTGCCTTGTGCTGCTGTGGGAAAAAACATTTCTTTCCTTTGGTCCAGTTGGGAATTTAAAGGTTTAGTCCTCCAGTTCATTAGAACTGCACTTCCGTAATGTTGAAGGACTCACAAGAAATTAAAAAGGACACAACTGAAGTAGCAGAGGTTGAAATATCATGACTTTTAGTTCCTTATAGGGATCTCACACTGAACACACTAACAAACTAGATCCTACATTTCCCATAATGCAACTAAAAGCAACTTTTCATTAGATCCTTCCCACCTGGTAAACACACATGCCTAAAGCCTCTGCACACCCACACAATCATCTGCTTGATTAGGCCTCTTGTCAGGCATAAATTGGGTGGCGCTGTGCTGGGATTGGGAATAATGTGATGTCTCCAAACTCTATGTACTAATAAATGATAATGTATGTACCAACAGGTACAACAGAACCAGCAGGTGTGAGTGAGATGACTATGAAGCACAGTGTACAGGCTCACACAGTCCTGAGAAGAGGTCTAATTAGCCAACATAAGTGAAAGCAGATGTGTGGGTGTTCACAAGCTTAACAGATATTAAAGGTCTGTCCGAATACTCACACATCTTTAACATGTTCAAGTGGCAGCAGGTCAGCAAGTTTGTCCCATGTCTGAAAAATGTCAAGACACAGTACATTTAACCCATACTTAATGTTTAATATTCCTTCAATTCACCAAGGTCTACTGGGTCACACCAGTCTAGTTGCTGGAGGTAATGCACCTGTAAACAATCAGACAATTTCTGACAGGTTGGATTCAGTGTGACTATAATTGTTCATATCCAAACACAACAAAATTATAGCAAAACCTGTACAGATGGTTGTCTCATAATATTAACAATCGGTTCTTCTTGATGGGAATGATAATATTGCTGATATGACTCTGACAAAATAAATGTTAAATATCACATCCTTTTATCGAAGGTTTTGAGAAATATTTTCCCTCGTGTTATGTTTGGTATGTATGTTTTACCTGTCTGATTTGGATAGTAATTAAAGATGCTGATAAGATCAGATCACACCAGTATAAAATTATACAAATATCTTATAGTGCAATTAATGTATTAGTGTTGTCTTTGTCCACAGCACCTTCACCACAGGACATGCAAAGTGAGAGTGAGATGTTAAAATTTATCTTGCAAAGCCAGTCACTGAATCTTGCACAATCACAAAATTATCAATGAAAATAAGTTACATTTCATCTGCAGATTTCAATCGATATTATGATTATCGAGTTACAGGACGATTTCTAAAGAAGAGATAAACTAGTGTCACACTATACCTGTGACATTATTGAAAAAGCTTTTGTTCTCTTATGGATCATTTGCTCCCTCCATACACATGCTCTGTCCATTGAATACAATTATCAGATACTCCAGTCTGATTAGATTGTATGACTGTGTATTGCCTTGTTTGTTTACCTACCATTTGTTAGTGGACAATTTTTTGTTTTGTTTTGTAACTGGTTGGCTAATTAAATATGTAATTTTCTTTTATCTCTTATTTTGTTTGCATGTGTCGTGATACTTGTTCAAATTCATCCTGGCAATATCACTTGACTTGTGCCATGACTTTTGATCCTACGCATTTTGCCATGGTAACCATATCATTCCTGTTCCCCCCTCCTTCCCGCCCACATCCTCGTCCTCTGTCTTTCGTCTGACTCGCCTGAATAAAAGTTCCCATGATGCACGGTGCCACCACCTCCACTGTTTCGTCGGCCTCGACCCCAGTCACCAATGTTCCTTTCGCTGAATCTGCCGCCTCGAATCAGGTTTGCTCTTTCATTTCAGTTCTCTTTTATTTTAGCTCTGTAGGTTCTGAGTCCTTTTCATCAGTTTAAAGAAACGCCTGCTCGTAGCGTCACATGTATTATGTTCACATTTCATCTGTCTTCACTGATGTGAGCAAATGAAAACAGAATTTATTTTGAGTGGAATCTTAAGATAAGTGACTGTTTTCATCTGAATGCCTTAGTTTGGTGTTGAACCATATCATTACTCACTGTCTGTCCCTGTGTTCATTGTTGCTCTAAGTCATCTATGGACATACAGTATGTGGTGTGGCAACCCTGCTGTAACAATAATACGATGACTCTCCTCCTGTTTCAGTGAATTTCCCTCTACATACGGTCTTTATCATTTCATGGTGATTTACAAACAGCAAGAGAATTTAGCATCTGAGTTACTTTGTAATAGTCTGTTCACTGCAGTATTTATTGGAGTTTTTTTCAAAATAGCAGATATTACTTTCCTCCAGCAACAAATGCCTTTGACCGTTCACTTCATCTTATTCATTCATTCCTAAATGAGATGCAAGAATCCAAAAGAAACACCTGCTATTTTTTTGTGAAACAGTTTAGTCGGAGAATGATTGTGATTGGTTATTGGTTATTAAAGCTGATATAAAATAATCATAATGTAACCGTAGTTTTTTACAGTAAAATACTTTATGAATTATTAATGTCACCGACTACTGGTTGTTATTACATATATTAGTTTTCCAATATTAGTTTTCATTATCAAAGATTTGAGTATAATCAAAAGCTTCAAAAGTGGAAAATATAAAACTTGTTCAGAAAGAAAAACCTGTAAACATACCTGCTGCCACACAACATTCCAGTGGTTTATCTAGTTTGTGCTTGTCTCTTTTCACTGTCTTGGTTTCTGAACACACAGTTTTTTCCACCATCTAGAAGACAACATTTTCTGCTGTTCATTTTTGTTCATTATGACAACTTCCACAGACTTAAACACTGGCCAAGCTCCATGATATATCACAGGAAACATGAGCATCATTTTGGTTCTGCCAGTATTTCTGTTCACACATTATTTTACAATGCGCACTTATGTTCACTTCCTGCAAATGACCTGAGAACCACAGGAAATAAGGATTTTTATGTGCTTACTACAACCTCTAATCCAGTTTCAGTGCAAAAAATATTTCAGAATTTTTTCTGTCCAATTAAGGTCTGATGATTTTGCACCCAGAATAAAGAAAGTATCTGAATCCTAATAATCTGACATTTCTTTAAAGTTCGGTACAAAATAGCTCAAAATGTTGGTTGCTTGCTGCTTCAGTCGAACAATGATGACAACACTTATTCAGTACTTATCCATGACCTGTCGTAATTTTTAAAAATGAATATTGTCATGTTTAAGCTGAATTGTTAAAATCTGAAAAATACTGGCTTTACTTAATAAATATTTTTAACACTAACTTTAGCTTATAGAATAATCTACTGAAGGTTATTAAAAGATGTTTGTGTCCGTTTGAAATCATCATTCCTCCTCTCTCTCCGCCCTCTCTCTCGCTTCCAGTAGATCCCTCGGAGCTTCTGACTTCTGATCCAGTGGAGCTTCAGTGCGTTCCCATGGAAACTCATTTCTGTCCCATCCCTAAAGTGCTGGTGGCGGCTCCAGTGGCGCTAAACTCAGTAAGCCTTTCCCGAAACCCCAGTTAAAGCCCCTGAAACATGCGCAGTACCAGGGCGGTCATCTTTCTGAATGCAGCAAACATGTGCCTCACCTACAGTGCACACTGACTGAGTGGCAATGTGAAACTTCTTATACGATATTATGAAAGTAGGAAAGCTGCGATGGTTCACGCAATACAAGCCTGGACGTATTACCGTTGCTTTAAAGCAGCCATCCTGATGCATACTGACTTGATCAGGCTGAGCAATAGAGCTCCCTCGTTCTTACAGCCATACATGCCCACACCTTAAAAGTGCAGCATACATATGCATACAAACACACACACAAATGCACACATACAGATTTGGGACTAAAAGCCCTTTATGGGTTGGAGCCATCATATGCGGCGACCCAAAACATTTGACTGTTCCAAAGTCAGAAACTCTGAAAAGTTAATTCTGGAAATTCAGACCATTTAAGTGGCACTTGCGGACCTGCCACTGGTCTACAAACATTACGTGTTGTCAAAATGAAAGAGTGTTTCATATCATGTCATGTTTACGTTTCAAGATGGCTACAAATGTAACATTCGTGCTGTACCATGTATACCATTCAGTTTGTTCTCAGTCTCATCTTGCCTGATGAAACGCCATTGAGTTGTTGTTAATTTGTTTGTGCCTTTGATTTATCAGCTCGGCTGCAGAGGAGACTTAGTTTCCCAAAATATTTCAAAACATTTAACAGCATACATAGAAAGATGTTGTTATTTGCAATTACAGGCCATATCTGTTGTTACAAAAATACTGTGTATTAGCCTATAGTTCCTATTGTAAGAAAATCTAGTAATTACAGTGATCACAACTTTATATTGTTTCATAAATGTTAAGGAAAACAGTTGAAACAGTTTTTTGTCCCCCGGTGTCCAAGTCAGTATCTGGTACTTACTATAATAATAGCAGCAAATGAGACATTACTTTTCTCATTACTTACTTTTAATACAACCACCCAAAAAATGGAAAGAATGACATAAAATTAGGATACAATTGTTTCTGTACTAAAGAGGCTGAGATTTTTCTTAATGTGGCTCTTAATTTCTGGATTTAAGACACAAACTGCCTTAAAGCAGGTGAGTTCTCTGTGTGAAGGCTCAGCTCAAGTGATTGAAACTGTTGAATTTGAGTGAAGTATCTTCATCATGACATCTAATCAGTGATTCTTGCCTGCGCTGGGTAATTGTCTATTGACTGAAAAGGAAGGTTTGTTCGTCCCGTTTTCACCATGATTTCATAGCCAAACATGGTGTTAAAAAAATGACAATCTACCAGCGCAGTCATGTTGACCTCCTATTACAACAATGAGTCCTGGCCTCAGTCACAAACCCAGATTTCCTGTGTCCAACTTAGCTGAAATCAAGACAAAATGATATTTGTGAGGTTTGGATCTAAGAGTACAGACTTTTATCATTGGCACTTGTTAAACTTTTACACCTGATGTCAGAGATGGAAGCTGGATTTGTTTCCTGATGTTGTGCCTAAAGTCTGTGTGTGCCAAGTGGTGGTATATGCAAGGAGCTTCCCCATTTAATGCAATACCTGAATAACTCCTCCTAATAAATGTCTCCCTCTTAAATGCAGATATGTATTTTAAAAAGGCAGTTCGTGTAATTTTCTCCATTAGTGGAGAATCTTGGATTGAATGAGTGGCACAAGATTTTTATGTTTTATGGCTCTTCAGGGAGAAAGCTTAGAACTTGAAAATGTCCTGTCTGACTTTAAAATGTGTCGTCTTTTCTACTGATGTGTCCTTTTTGTCAAAAGTCGTCAGACTCTAAATATTGCAGCGACAGTTGTTATAACCAGAACTGAGTTGTGGCAAAGTCAGGAGATGGAGGAATAAATCACCCGTTTGATGTCTGTTGGTAAAAAAAATTACAAATCAGTTGGATTCCTGGTTTTCAAATGTCTTTAAGGAATTGCTCTGTAGGCGTGTAAAATTGAACGTAACAGCTTTGGAAATTGGGCTGAAATAACTTTTATCCAAATTCAAATGTGCCTCTTTCAAGTCTCCTCAAACCACAGCTGTCAATACACTGTAAGAACAGACCAGTGCTCAAAGATAGATGTGTTATTTGGTACATTATTATAATAGTAAATCATATCTGTACTAGTTTCTTCTCTGAGACAGCTGTGCTGTCTTATTGTTTATGTAAAGTAAATAAATCAGTGAGTTGTGTGCATAGTTAAGTGTGTTGAAAGAGACAATGAATCACATATTTGGTTAGTTGTAAATGCTGCAGATATTACAACATTTCCCACTGAACATTATTCATTTTAAATAATGTCATTGTGTCGTGAATGTATCTAATGCAAAAACTCTATACATGCCCCTCTAAAAGACAGGCATGTTGAAATGTAATGATTCACTATATATAGACTAATTCTGAGGTCACACAGGTACCATGCTGATACTGTGTTAAGACATATTAAAGTATGTGTATTGTTATATAGATTTATATTTAATGTCAGTGGGTGGTGTGACTACTTTTAGAAATATCTTTCACTCTCAGAAAAGGTATAGCTGAATTGTACTTTTTGAAGTACAAATGTACACCCTACAGGTACATTACAGTACCCTTTCTTGCTAGTCAGTTTTTGTACCCCAACCTTTGAAAGTACCCAAAGTGCCCAAAATGCACCGAACAATGATATAATCATTGGGCAAAATTGAGAAAATTGTTTCTGCTAACTCCCACTGTTGGTCTTAGAGACTGCATACAAAAGTAACAGTTAAGTAAGACCATCCAGTAGGAGTTTCTAGTATTGCAACAGGGATGTAATCCCTTACTGGCTTCCCACCCATTAACACATCTGTGTTCAAGGGGAAGTTGGAAACAACACTTCAGCTGAATTGGTATAAATGTGTCCCTTAAAGAAACAGTATGCTTATTCGCTGTCTTTTGAAGTCGTATGAGAAGTCGAATATTGCTCTCATGTTTGTGTGTTAAATATAAAGCCAATTAGCTTAACACAAAAACTAGAGGCAGGGGGAGGTAGCTAGCCTGGATTTGTCTAACTCTGAAACTCAATAATTAACACATCGTGTCTTGTTTCTTTTTTGTTTTTGTTTTTCATCAGTACAGAAACAGATATGTAAAAACAATTTGTAGTTTCAGTCAGATCTACTACTTGGTGAACAACAGCTAGGCGCAATGACATTCTGGAAATCTTGTTGTCACAGTGAGGTTGCCAGGCAACCAGCACAAGAGCCAGGAGCAGTGACATTCCGGAATCTTGTTGTCACAGTAAGGTTGCCAGGCAACCAGCACTATAGCTAGAGACTTAAGTCCTGGGTGGTTGGATAATGAGCAAATAGGCCAATAGTAATTTTTTAAGACCTAAACAATCTTGCAAGAATTGTGACCAAGATTCATATATATGCGACATTTACAGTTACAAAATCAACTTGTCAACGCTCTCTAGTGGACAAACTATGTAATTTTTACACGGTCTCTAAATGACTTTAAACCCATTTCTGTAATGCAGTTTCTTGCTACTTATTGGCCAACATAATATTATTCCCCTCCCTTATTTCCCTTGTGTCTAGTCTTCATGGTTCGAGCTTCATAATACCATACAGACATGAGAGTGATTTCAATCTTCTCATCTAACCCTCAAAAACAAATGAATATGTGTATTTTCTAAAAAAAATAAAATAAAATTAAAAAAAAATAGCTGAAGTATTTATTTAAACTATCATTTACTTTTTATCTACATGTGTATCAAACAGTATGTAGCCTGTTATATGCCTGGTGTCGTACAGCAATGTACTTTTTGTTACAGAAATACACTTCTCCTTTACCTCTGTTTTTCAGTGTGTTTAGCAGCTACATACAAGTCTCTGAAGAATTTGAATGGTAATGTTCCTCTCCTGCTTGATGAAATTGATAATTAGAATGTCCAGACAATTTGTCTAAATTTTACAGCTTTGGAAGACTAGGTTTGTCCAGCCAAGAAAACCCCTCCCTCAAGCCTTCATTTCTTCCCCCCATCACATCATTATGCCTTTACTAACTGCTGTCCAGCTGAAAAAAAACAGAATACTTGATTAAAAAATGGTGCCTCTTGAGGGCATTTGAACTTTAAAGTACACGTAGACGTATGTATTGATGCACAAGAGTGTGTTAGTTAGGGGATCTGCAGTGTGGCACGAGAAAAATTACGTTTTACCTCTTTCCCTTTCTCATTCTTTTGTATTTTATTTCCCTATATGCAAAATGCTCTGATCATTGTGTCCAGTGATCAGATCCTTTAGCATGTGGACATTTAATTAAGTCCTGAACATACTTTTTCCGGGGCACAAAAAAAGGGCCTTATCTCACGATCACTGTATAAAGATGTGATAGCTGTGTATGAACATGACATGTATTAATGGTAAGTTAAGCTTTTTTTTTTTTTTTTTTTTAAATCTGACTTAAAAAAAAAAAACAGCATGAAAAAAAAAAAAACTCATTTATATATAGTTAATAGTTTGTGTAGACCAACAAGAAAAAAAGATATAATATGAAAATCATTTGTATACAATGATGGAGTCATTGGTAATAGTTGCTGTTGCTATGGCAACAAAATGACAACATGGCTACCTTTCTATTATCCTAATTGTGAATTTTTTCACATTAATTGAAATAACATACAACACTAACTTATTCAAGAAGGGAATGTCTAATTAGTTTGTCTTGTTATTGCGACATGATTAAATATTTTGTATGGAAAACTTAAATCCTTGTAATATCCAAAGGTCCTTAGGGGAGATCAGGTGTTTATTTTGTTTTGTTTATTTGACCTTAATTATTTTTTGTTCTTGTACATGGTGTTTTTGAGAAATAAGAATGGACTTTGGCTTTTAAAGCAAACACCTATCTGTCAGGGAGGTAAAGAGGCTTTTGGACTAATTGAAAGATCTTCATCTTTTTTTATATAAAGTCAAACTAGTCAGCAATGCTCACGGTTCACCTCCTGCCTGCAGACTGGAAGGCTTCGCTCAGTTGTCTCTGTATGGAGGTTTGAGGTTTCATTAGTGAGTTCTCTTTCTGTTTTGGCCAAGAATGTGGTCCAGAAGTCTCTTCCTGCCCAGCTGTGCTGGGTGATGTCGATCCTTACTGAGGTGTATATGAATGTGTGACGTTCACCTTGTTTGCACTTATGTACATAACTATGTCAAAATACTCAAAATTTATTTTGAATAAATATAGATAAAAGAGTTGATTAAAAATCAAATCAATGTATTGTTAATGATATGTCTATCATTTTATTACAGTATAAAAAGATCGCTTTGAGGGATCTGTTCTTTTGTTTGTTTGTTTTGCTAGAGCCCTGTTCTTCCCCAAGCATGACATTGCCTTGCTGTAAACCATACCAATAGTTTGCTTTAAAAAAGCTTTTTGAGTTTATTTACAGCGGCATTTTTGGTTCAATAATATCTGAGCCTGACATCTAGGAATAGAGGTGGATTTGAAGAAATAGTCAGTCTGGAATATATGTAATAAACCAGTACTAACCTTGTCATTATATGCTCATCATGATTACACAAATGCAGGTGCATTCCTCTCTCCAGTAATGCACCAAAAGCACAGGGTAGCTCCACCTGAAGGCTGCAAAACAGCCAGGAAAAAAAGAGGAGCAGATATAAAAATCAGACTTTAGAGGGACATAGATGTAAGATGTTTTCAGAAAGTTTTAAATTCACTTTAATTTCTGTCATTTTGTGGAATGAGTTATTCTTTGCTCCCTTGTTGTCATTATCCAAAACAACAATAAATCTGAATTCTCCTCAGGATTTTAGTCAAAATTGCAAACAACCTGGTTTTCCAATGTTATTCTTGCAGCAGCAGCAACATCCTTACGCAACTGTGTTCCTGCAGATTTGGACATTTGATGCTCTTCAATTGCTCTCAAAGCCAGCAATTTTGTTGCCATGGCACTTGTCCTAGTGGTGGACTGACTGAGTCATCCTGGTGAATCGGTTCACAGCCCTCCGACTGTTGAATATTGACTTTAAAGTGTATGTTCACAGAGATGGATCTCTGTACGACGTGTACCCAAAACTCACCAAAGCTTCTCTACTGTGACTCACCAGCTCCCATAATCACTGCAGTGTCAATGTACAGATGGGAAAAAGTACATGTGAAGTTGTCTGAACATGCTGTGGGTATTCAGTCAACAATAAGGGTGATAGGAAAAGATTGCAATTTTGTTTTGAAATGGATTTTTTGTTTTGTTGTTTTTTTTTAAGTTATTTTTTGTAATAGTCACATGACAGTGAGACAGGAAGGCCAGGGGGGATGACATGCAGCAAACAGCTGTGGGTTGGACTCGAACCCATGGCCGCTGTGGTTAGGACTAAGCCTACGTGGCACTCTACCAGGTGAGCCACAGAGGCACCCCTGAAATGGATTTATTGTTACCATTATTTCAAAACAGTTCAGTTGTGATTGTGCCTTTATCATGCAAAATGTAGTTTACTTTATACATTCTACATGTGAATTGACTTAAAACAGCACACGTGTAGAGTGTGTATAAAACTTATCCCTTTATTTAAAATCTTCTGTTGGTGAGTCGTTATGACATTGGGTACAGTCGCAGATTGAGTGGCAACCTGTGGAAGGTGATGAGGGCCAAAGACTGTTCAGGACTAAGCCATATGAAAAACTCTCTCTGACACTCTAGGACAGACTTGAAAGTGACTGTTGTTTCTTAGTCACCTATCGCTTCACTCTGTTTTCTGCTTGTGGTGCTTGTATGTGCTGCTGTGCTACATGCCAATTTATTTTGCAGTGTATCGCTATTAAGAGTAAGTTACTGTGCCTATGATGAGTTCTGCGATTTCTGTTTGACCTTTAATAAAACACATAATTGTGATCCTCTTGTTGTGAGTTTTGTTGTTTATTATCTTTTTGTGTCACCTTTAAAGAGAGATCTACCTTTTACCTTTTGTATGACCTGATATTTTGACGACTTAACCTAAGATTTACAGTTGAAGTCATGGATGTTTAATGAACATAGACTTTCAGTATATTGAAATATTGCATGCGAAACTTCAATTCTACTGCAATTAAAACAAGTGTTTTGATTATCACTTGTCAAAAGATGCAGGCCAATACTTACACCTTCCGTTCCAGATTATAATCTTTAGATTAGATTATGGCCTTTACATATCAGACCAACCTAAACTTTTTTAGTGTCAAAATAATTGTATATAATTTTGGGAGTACTTATCCAGGCATCAACTGTTCTGCGAGGAAAACCAGAATACACAAAAACATGAATCATACCTTGATATCTGCACTCTAAATTTAGATTTTTAATTTTGTTGAGTAACAGGTTGAAAATTATTGTTTCACCAGCCTCTGTGTCAAGACTGTTGCACTTGTAACCACACCCGGCTGCGATAATAAAATTTTATTAGCATTATAAGAAAAATATTACTGTTGGCTGAATGAATACTTTGAGAAAGTATTTCTTAAATCTATAATAATATTATAGGACTACATGTACCAAGTAATATTTTTTATGTTCAGTTTACTATAGTGTCTAGCACTAATGAGCAACTTGTCAACAAAACAGAGAAATGAAATATAACAAGACTGCTTAACAGGCAACAGCAGGGGTGTCCATTAAGTAATTTGCGCATTAACACAATTATTAATTTATATTAATTATTATTAATTTAACAAGGGCAGTGCACAATACAACGTTTGGGGAAGCTTTTTGTGTCTGTTTCCTTCAGCGGTTGTATTTACTTCTTTGAAACTTTTGTATACAACTGCATCAGACCACTGTTAGTAAAGCTCTGCCAGTATTTAGGCCCGCAGAGAGGAGGCTTTTATTCTGAAAAGGAATCCCACCGGAGGTCTTGTTCTCGTTAACGGAAACCAGGCTGTTAGCTTCAGGAAACCCGCTGGTGGAGAAAAGCTTTTCTTTCTGTTATCAAACCTGCCCAGCACGGAGTCAAACACACACCGGAGCTGCAACAAACTCCAGCCAATGGACCCCCGGATTGTAATACAGAATCTGCGGGTGGTCCATCGATAGCACGCCCAGGTGCCGAGGCGTTGGGCCGGAACCAGAACCAGGCCCAGACGGACGGACAGACATAACCAGCGCTGCGTTCTGCGACGCCGGCGGGCTGGTGTGTGTGTGTGTGTGTGTGTGTGTGTGTGTGTGTGTGTGTGTGTGTGTGTGTGTGTGTGTGTGTGTGTGTGTATGTATGTGTGTGTTGGAATTGGCATGCTGTCTGTAGGGGAAGTGTAATGTGTATCTTGCTGTCTGTAGCTAGGCAGCAAGTCCCCGGTACCGGTGGTGGATGTAGAGGCTTGAGGCTCGAGCATGGGACAGCGAGCTAGCTTTACCGCTAGCTAACACCGGAGTTAACGGACATCAACTTTTACTCGCTATCAGCGTAAGAAAAACCACAAGTATGAGCGGTAGACTTGGGTTTAGTGAATGAAGAGGGTTTATTTTTTACCGTGTAACATTTATCAGTTCGCTTGTTTGCTCTTGTAAAGGCCTGATAAATGTTTCTGGAGCGAGTACAGCATTGTAGCTAAATCGTTAGCTGCTAAGTTAGCCTACCTCCACCGCCCCAATGAAAGAGTACAAAGTTGTCGTGCTGGGCAGCGGCGGCGTCGGCAAGTCCGCGCTGACCGTCCAGTTTGTCACCGGCACCTTCATCGAGAAATACGACCCGACCATTGAGGACTTCTACCGCAAGGAGATCGAGGTGGACTCGTCGCCCTCCGTGCTGGAGATCCTGGACACGGCGGGGACGGAGCAGTTCGCCTCCATGAGGGATCTGTACATAAAGAACGGGCAGGGGTTCATCCTGGTCTACAGCCTGGTCAACCAGCAGTCATTCCAGGTACCTGTGTATGCAGGTCACTTTATCTGACTTAAACCACCCTACGTGGAAATGGTTCATAACTATAGGTAGTTAATCCGGTAATTTGTGACTGCATGCATCTCATGTAGTAAGTGCTGCTAATCAAAGCCCAGCACCGTCCACATGTAACGTCACTATTCAAAAACAGAAATACTTTTGGTCAAAAATGGAAACCTATAATCTAGTGGCTCTCTACAGCAGGCTGGAACTAACGATTATTTTCTCAATTAATGTCAGTTAGTCAAAACGGCAATCCAAAACTCAAAAGTTATTTCTACTACCATCATATGTGGTCAGTAAAAGCAGCAGGTCTTCACACTGGAGAAGCTGGAGCCAGCAAATGTTTGGTATGACTGAACCGATTTTGCTATATGATTAATATTATTAAGATAACTCTTAATGATAAATGAGCAATTGGCATCATTATATAGTTGTGTTTTTGTGCCTTGTGTACAATAACTGACTATATCCTGTCTTTCCAAATGTAGTGAGAAAATTGGAAAATAATTCTGAAAAGGAGGAATCAATGCTATGTTTATTACAGGGTTTCAACTAAGGCATATTTGTACAATTAAATATCCTTTTTGTATTGTGTTGTGGGAAAGGGTAATCAACGGTGTAAGTATGCATGCAGACCTTTTTTGTTTATACTCAGTTTTTCTGTTTTTCACAGTTGAATATCTGATAAGAAATCATACGTAGTATGGAACTAGGACACAACTATAGTGTCATTCTAAAACCTCTATGGTTTTCAAGAGAAATTACTCTCATGCTCCTCTCCCTCTTCATTTTTCAGGACATCAGACCGATGCGAGACCAAATAGTGAGAGTGAAGCGCTTTGAGAAGGTGCCATTGATCTTGGTCGGGAACAAAGTCGACCTGGAGTCTGAGCGTGAGGTCGCTGGGTCGGATGGACGAGCTCTGGCTCAAGAGTGGGGCTGCCCCTTTATTGAAACGTCTGCCAAAAGCAAGACCATGGTGGATGAGCTGTTTGCAGAGATCGTGCGACAGATGAATTATTCCACACTGCCGGAGAAGCAGGAACAGTGCTGCACAGCCTGCGTGGTACAGTGAGGAAGAGGTACGAGTGCTGCGAGTGCCATCCTCTTTCTTAAGGTTGAATTCATACCAAAGAGCTCACAAGCACAGCACAGTTGGCCACTCTCTAATTTTTTACTAAATGTGATAAAATGTCCCTCCAGTGCTTGTGTAAAAATGGTTCACAAACTGAGGAGAAATGTGACACATGGATGACTGTGTGGCGTTTCCGTGTAGTGTGAGGGAGAGGAGATTCGGCTGGAAGTGCGAAAGACAAGTGGGTGGTGCTGCTCCGCGCAAACGGTTGGTTTAGTTTGTTATCATAAGATCGCAGCAAGTATGCGGCATGAAGAACACAACTGTCTGAACAGCTCAGGGCTGGGAGAGGGAAAAGACCCCAAAGAGCAGAGACTAATGAAGCTGGCAGTCCTGTGAGCCGACCCATAGAAAGAGGAAAATGTAACATCCTGAAAAAGAAATTATGTTCCAAAACAGGAAGTTCACTTCAGATTCAGTGAGAGATGTTGCCTGTGTTAACCACTGCAACACAGATGCCAGTTTTAAGCCCTTTAAACCTGTTGTATTAATCTATTATTTTGTATTTTTCTCTTCTTTTTTTTTAACAGATGTATCATATGTCTGGATCACCACAAGCATTTTGATGAACCGTGGAACAACCTGACTTTGACCCTACTGACAAAAACTTACCAGAGCTGGTAATGTTTTTGTTCACGGTGGTTTCTGACTGTCGATCACAGAGCATCTGACAGGAAAGACGTCAGTCCTATTTTTGATATCACAACTGATGAAAGACGTTTCTGCTGCAACCTCAACGGCCTTTGTGATGACCCACGATGGAGTCAGACAGACGGACTTGGCCATCTGTGAAAATTTCTGTCTTTTTTTTTTTTTCTCCTTTTAGTCAGAAGTATCCCAGAAATAATAAACAGGAGTGTTTGTGAGGTTGCAGCTTCTTTTTAAAGCTGCTTTAATCACTATTATATACTTTATTACTATTACTTGTATTATGTCTCAAGTTTGGAATTTGACAAAGTATTTCATAATATTGAAACATTTTGACTTTTAAGCATGCATACTTCAAACAGTTTGCTGCCCAGGTATACTGCTGGCTTTACTTTGAAAATCTTTTTAACGACAGTTCCTCTAACTGACACAAACAACAGCACTATGTATTAAGAGTTTTTTAACTTCAGGACACTTGGACAGTATGTACGACTGTGGATTAAACTATCCACCAGTCCACTCTGTCGCCCTGTGGTCTAAAACTTACCATTTTTATTCTTGTAGTAGCCTGAAGCAGCTAAACTCATCTGAAAACATGCATGCTGAAAATTTAAAATGTTCTACTAAATCAACTTGAAGTGATAAGGAAGAGCCATTTTACTGTTTTTAGCCTGAATTCTGTCAGTCTCTACAAGGCATGAATCGCGTGGACGCAGGTCTTCCATTTTCAATTTTCTCGAGGAGTCTCGGTGGGAGAATGATTGTGGAACGACCAAAGAAAGCTCACATTGCATATTTGTGATTGACTACATGATGTGTGTTGCTTTAAATCCAGGAGACGCTGATTTCATGTCATTAAATAACTTCCGCCGCAATGTGGTTTGATAAAAGTTCTGGCACAGTTAATCAGATTTAACTTTGTATTTTTCTTTCTTATAGTAACCTATTTATTAAAAACTAATGACATGGGTAGCCAGTTTTAAACTTTTAATTTTATACTAGTTTTTGCTTTTTGTGACTTTTCACGATTCATGGTATATTTGTTTTTTTGAAGCTGAGAATTTAACAGAGCCTTAAATAATTTCTGTTGCACCCTGGTCTCATGTTTCTTTTTTGTGTCCTCAAAGACACAGCTGTCATCTGGTAATAAACATGCTGCCCTTCCTGCTTTTGTCATGGGACATAGTTACAGTTTTATCTTTGATTGATACACAACCAACGCTAGTTTTCCTCCTGTTGACCTCGATCTGACAATTTCTCATTTTAGCTTCAGAAACCAGTAACAAAATGAACCAAGCTCAGTTTTTGCCTTTTCATGCCTCGTTTTTCCCACTGGTTATGTGCAATTCCACAGCACCCTCACGTTGCTCTAAAGAGACTTTGGTGGTCACCCTGATTTAAATGAAATGTAGAGCTGAAACAAATGATTGGTTGAAAGGTAGAAAGTAAAAAAGCCAAACATTTGCTTGTACCAGTTCCTCAATTTTGTAGATTTGATGCTTTTCTTTGTCATATGTCATTGTGAAGTCAATGTCTTTGAGTTTTGGACTGTTGGTTGGACTGAACAAGGCATGTGAAGATCTTACCTTAGGCTCTGGGAACTCATGAAGGGCACTTTTAATTATTTTCAGACATTTTGTTTTACTAATCAATTAATAGAGGAGATAATCGTCAGATGAAGTGAGGATGAAAGCAACTGTCAGCTGCAGCCGTATGTATGTGGCTGTGCCAATGTGAAAGATAAAGTAACGGTTGGTTTCACATTTTTTTCAGCTTTCTTAAAACAATACTTACCTGTTTCTCTGTCAGGAGAAAAGGCAACACTCCATATGTTAAAAACAGCAAAACAGTCACCTCATGTTTGATCTTTTATTTATTATTTGCAATAAATGACCTGGAAAAAAAACTTGCCCAAATTATGAACACGAGGCATGACTGTTTTTGGGAGTAGAGGTTTGTGAGCTCAGAAGAGGTTACTGCTCTTAGAGGCAGAGCATCCAAGTAAAGTTTAGTGTAGGGGAAACGCACCTGTTTCCTCTTAAGAACTCAATACTCTCATGCCCATATATAAAAGCTTTTAGTTGGTGTAATTGTTCCTCTTGTCCATACCCATTGTCAAAACCACTTCATAACATAATGCCAAAGTAAGTGATGGGAGACAGGTTTTCTTTTTAGGAAGATATGCATTTAATACGGTGAGCTCTGCTCAAGCCTCGTGTTTGCTGCAGCTAAGCCTTATGATGCCTTTTCACAGTAAACGAGGGCTGTGAATTTTAACTGCCATCACTTAATTCATTAGAATCACGATCTGAAGTGACCAATCCACAGGTGGATAGACGCCAGAGATAAGTGCTGTGATCAGTGTACATATGATGATTGTTTTAAGACAGTTGAAAAAATGTGAACCTTTAAACTCTTGTGCCCATTTTTTCTTTTTCTTTTTTTTCTTTTTTTTTGGGCAGTTTTGTAATTATCAGCAACCTAACTGTAAATCCTCATCTCATGTAGTATGAGCCCACGTAGCGACGTGATGTTTCTGGTAAAATCTTGGTCAGAGAAACAGTTAAAACCTTTTCTCAAGCTACATTGTCTAAAAATACCACCACACTTTTCACTTCCTTGTAGCTTTGTGTGTTTGTGTGTGTATTTGTGTATGTGTGTGTGTGTGTGTGTGTGTGTGTGTGTGTGTGTGTGTGTGTGTGTGTGTGTGTGTGTGTGTTGTTGTTTTTTTCATGCACCAGCCTGGCTGAACGCAGTTGATGTGCGCTTTGCAAGTTTTTTTTTCTCTCGCATTTGTCACATGGTACCGCTGTAGATTTCACATCCCACGGAGCACAAATCTGGCTCTTCTTCCTCTCGCTCTGCAGTTGTCAGGTGGAGCTGCTGGGTTCTCGCTGAGCCACTGCATCCTTCACTGAGCTGGCAGCAGCTGCTGTGTGGGTGTATATGGGTAGTATGTTAAACAAGACACTTTAAGAGCTCATACCTTGAAAAACAGTGTTTGTATCCCTGTAGAGGCAAGAAGATGAGTGTGATGGCCTGTCAGCAGTGAAGAGAAAAGTTCCAACCTGTTCCTTCACACTGTCTGTGGTTAGTTAGAGTTAGTTATATAGTAACGCCTGTGTAACACCTCAGCCAAAGGAACTGGCTCATGAACTGGACTAATTTGACTTATTGTTTATTATTTATTATTAACTATTATTATCATTATCGCTAATGAGCTGCTGGACACCTGAATTTGCCCTGGGGGATAAATAGAGTATCTATCTATCTATCAATCTATCTATCTATCTATCTATCTATCTATCTATCTATCTATCTATCTATCTATCTATCTATCTATCTATCTATCTATCTATCACCATTTAATTAACTCTAATTGGACAATAAAAACAGGAATTAATGAAAGATTTTGCAACTGAACTAATTCATAAATAAATAGACTAAATTACTTAAAGCAGCTATAATCACTATCTCTATAATGACAAAGTGAAAATGTTGAAAAGGGGTTGTCATGACCTTATTAAATACACTGAACTTCTCAGGTCAGATCAGAGAAAACTCCAAAAAATGAATACAAATGTGTGAACAGTGTCACAACTACTACTTTTCTTCTGTCCTCCATTAATCATCTCATTAGCCCTCTTGTGACCCTTTGGAGGGGTCTGACCCCGAGGTTGGGAACCACCACACTAAACTATTGACCTCTATATATAAAGTGGCTAAAACTCGCCCTACCTCAACTTGAGCAGCTACAACAGTAAAATGCCACTTAAGGATGGGCGCATTAGTGTTAAAAAATCTAATAATATCATATATATTTTAATGCATCTGCCACAGGGGCCATTTTATTGCACATTGAACAGTTTTACTATTGATACTTAAGGCACACCAAAGGCGTATGAAGTGAAAGTTATTATAAGCGGTGATGATGTGCCCCTGTAGCCCAGCTTTCAGTGTCAAACACAAACCTTAATGCTCTGATTCCTCTGTGGCGCTCCGTCAGCAGGTTCGCTGCCGTACACCTGCATGTTCCAGCTACACAAAGTCTTCACATCACATACTGCCCACACTCAATTTGCAGGCATGCTTGCTTGGCATAAATTGAAAGCATAGCAACTCTTTGAAACAGACAAAGACTCTTATTCGCTGTCACTTCAAAATGAGGAGCAGATGCTCAACTCAAATGCATCTAGTGGCAGACAGTTCGTCTCAGTCAGTCGCTGGTGTGTCCTTAAATTCCTCATAATGTGGATGAATTTCAGTATTCTCCTGAACTTCAGAAACTTTCTTCCAGCTTTTTTCCCCCCTACTTGTCTTGTGTTTCTACTTGTCAGCCGTGGACAATGTGAGCCTCCGTCCTGCCATTATCTCTACAGTCTGTAAGTACTGTCACCTTCAAGTCGAGCACACAGTACACAGCAGTTTGCCAAGAGCTGCAGGAACCAGCAAGCACCCCATTAGTGACATACCTGGCCCGAGCTTTGTTTTATCAGTCTGTTATCAATCAATCAATTAATTAATTAATTAAACATGAATATGCACTATTTGAGCGAAATATCAGCTCAAATACTGACAGTCCTCAAAGGCAACATCTGAATACTTTCTGATCTCACTCATGTAGGACTTTCTGTTTGTCAGTACAGTGTAGTCACCATATACCCTCTGTGCTAACTGCAATTTTAAATGTTTTTAAGAAACCACAAATTAAGTGACATCAGCTACAAATATTTAAAATTTTAGATTTCTTTTTTGTTTTGGGTTCTTTATTTATAAGTGACTGTTTTGTATATCGAACATTTCTTGAAGCTAATGTCTCTATCTCAAGGGATATTAGATTTGTATTATATTGTAGAGGAGTCATGATGCTTTACTGTTGTATTTCATGTATTACTGTGAAGCTCAGCAGCATTAAAACAGTGATCATAGGTGGACTGTTACATTACAGCAAGGTGTAAACTCAGACACATTACAGTGCGCATAGAGGACGTTTCACCTCCAGACCTGCAGGTGGCAGCACGAGGTGTTTTCTCACCAGGACTGTGGCGTGAAGCGGAAGTAGCTGTCAGATCTGTGGCTGCAGGATGGAGAGGAAGCTGCACAGTGTTTGAAAAAGAAACTCAACAAACAGGCTGAACACTGACAGGTTTTCACCGAGCAGACATGAAGACAGTGTTTGTGACTGTCGGCACCACGAGTTTTGATGAGCTCATTACAAACATCACGTCCTCAGAGGCCGTCCAGGTGAGGGAGGTTAGAGAGTAAAGTAGGTTCAGTTCGTTGCTAATTGTTACTGTGTATATGATGCTGTCGTGTATGTCTGTGTCACTCTTATCGTTTTGCCTTTTGTTCAATTTTTTCTTTGATTAGCCCCAAATATTATTGACAGTATCGGTGTTGTAAATTAATTTAAGAACATTTTTCTCAACTTCAGTACAAACATGAGGTACTTATGCTTCATACTTCTACTCCAGCACATATCAGAGGGAAATGTTGAGCAATATGCAGTTTATTAAACTAGCCAACAGTATTTTAAATAGTTGAAGTTGGGTAAGTTGCAATGATTAACTGATTAATTGACAAGTGTAACTACTTTGATATTTAACCGGTTATTTAACGTCATTTTCCAACCAAAATACCAAATAGTTGATGGTTCTAGCTTCTTGAATGTGAGAATTTGTCACTTTTCTTTGTCTTAACATTACTATAAGTTGAATGTCTTTGGGCTTTGGACGGTTGGTTGGACAGACATTTTAAGACATCACCTTGGACTCTGGGAAATTGTAACGGGAATCTTTCAGTATTTTCTTACATTTTATCATGAAAGTGATTAATCACGAAAAAACTGTTAACTACTCACTATATATATATCAAATATATCATAGTGTCATAGAATTAGTATGTTTCCACTACAGATGCAGGTGTAACTAATAAGATTAATGATGGCGCCACTGCATCTAGTTTTGTCGGTACGCACATTACCAGGACCCTGGAACTACAAGGAATTTTGCCATAAATTATGTTTTCAACTGTGATTGATGAAGACGATGGCGAAGTCAAAATGTCTGCCAACAGAATGGTCCTTTATATTTGAAAATGTCAAGACGCATACTTAAGTAGTTAGACTTTTTTTTCTCCTTTGGTTTGGTATCGATGGACAAGTTGTCCCACATTGTAATGTACATGAGAAATTGAGGAACTACTCAAGAAAATTAAAAATTCATTAAACAACTTAAATAAATTTCCCACTGGCAGTAGTGTGTCAGAGTCGCACTTTCATTGACGTCTCTCAGCATCTCTTGTATTATATTCTGACAAAATGTGGCCACAACTTTATTTTAACTTATATGGAGATCCCACATTTCCCAAACATAGCAAATTCTGCTGAGTTGAATTTGGAGAAATGTGTATAAAAATGACCAATCTTATGATGTATCAGGTTTTGAAGCTGTGTCACACCTGTTCTTTCTCATGAAACATGTTCAAGAATTCATAGTTGTTTTTAATATTTGAATTAAAACCTGTTTCCCCCTGAAAATGGCAGCAAATAGCTTTATTATCCAAAGGATGAATTTTTTTCAACTAGTGACCAGTTATTTTTCTTCCCCCCACAGGCTTTAAAGGCTCGTGGATATGAGCGTTTGGTTCTTCAGGTTGGAAGAGGATCCCTCCTTCCAGATGCTGACAGCTGTCCTCACATCAGACTGGAGGCTTTTCGATTCAAAGACTCTATAGCAGAGGACATGAAACAGGCTGACCTCGTCATCAGCCACGCAGGTGAGTCCCACCTGGACACTTCCTCCTCTTAACACAACACACTCAGGGTTGACTTTGCCAGGTGTAAATGGAGGATACACATTAGTTTAACATCTTTTTTATTCTGTCACACTCATCTGGTGCCGTTCCACAAGTCAAAGATACTGTCTAAAGTAGGTTTTCTAAAGAAAAACATGATGCATTTTAACAGTCTGTGTCAAGCCAAAACAGGTAGTTTCTGTATTCATTGCCTGTCCTGAAGATAATCATGACTATGTAGAATTCAAAGGAGATGTAAATACAGGTATGTGAGCAGTGTGCAAACATTAAACACAGAAGTGATGTTTAATGCAGTCGAGCATCAGCAGCAGACGGATACAACATGAGGGCATCAGACAGGATGTAGCAGAGAGTTCAAAACAAGATGATATTCAAGCAGTTAATAAAACATACACACTTCCCTGTAACAAAAACATTCACAGGGTTGTTCTTGCACAGATGCTTTCTGTGCCCTCCCACTGCAAAGTCCATAAGGAAAAGATACATAACGCACACTAGCATTACAAAGGGATGAATGAAATGCAACTTACATAAATAAATAAAAAGTCAAAATACTTTTGTTCAGAAAAATAACACAAAAAGAAACACACACACGTTTATAAACTCATATATATGTAGTTGTGAGGAAACAAAACATTCTCTTGGATAAATGCACCTGTGTAACATAATCAGCAAAATCACTAAATACCCCAGGCTGAAAAACATGGTCAGTTCACTTTATTATTGCAGACTACACGGCAGCCCCGCTTCTCCCCCAGTTAGCACATTTATGCATATAATGAAAGAAGTTACTAAATACGACTGTAGATATAAAACTGAAAAATGTCAATACATTGACTTCACACCTGTTTAAAGTAACTTAACGTCACATATACAGCAGAAGAAAATGCACCGTCTTCTGGAAAAGTCCATAATGAAATGTGATGAGTATAATTTATAAAATAAAAGATGAGTCATAGTAAAGTGTCCAATCTTTACATTAAACCTTTACTCCCATCAAAACATATTGATATCATATTAACAATGTTATTAGGAACATAGGAAAAAGTAGGAAATATAAAGTCTCTGCATAATCCACACAGTATTTTACAGGGATGTACAATGTCCTGTTCATGACATAGATCAGCAACATCACACTGCTACAAATTCACCAAAAGACCTTTTTTAATTCCTTCATTAATGCAACCAACATTAAAAAAAAAAGTAGATAATAAGTTCAGTTTTAAGCTTGTATATCAGGGTTTGCATATTTTTGTAAAATCAATAGAAGCCAGCAGCTGCAAAAATACAGACTGACCTCAGCTCCAGACATGAATAAAGATCTTGATCTTGTTTTTTTTTCCTCAGGGGCAGGAAGCTGTTTGGAGGCGCTCGGTGCAGGCAGACCGCTGCTGGTCGTCGTCAATGACAAGCTGATGAACAACCACCAACTGGAGCTGGCCAGGCAGCTACACTCGGACTCCCACCTGCTGTACTGCACATGCACGTATGTGTTCCTCACAGAGCTGCTACAGTTTATACATGAGAGATTATGTAGAAAAAGAAAAGTAACAAAGTTTTCTCTCTTGATAAATCTTTCAGAACACTGACAGAAACGCTGACGACCATGGACCTCTCTGTTCTTCAGCCCTTCTTGCCTGGACAGCCGAAATATTTTGCAAACTTTCTAGACAAAGCCCTCGGCATTCAGTGAAACTTTAATTTTACAGCACTGGTTTTTTTCCTGTTACACTAAAGTGTGATGATTTTCAGAATATCATGTCGTTGCCGAACTTTGGAGTCTTTTCTATTTCTGTAATAATGTAATACATGTAATATATGTCTAATAATATTTGTCTAATTTCACATTCCTGTTTGTTGTGAGTTATTTCTTTTAAAGTGGGGTAAACATACGCTGCATTGGTTTGAAAACTGTTGACCTTGATAATCCACAGGCTTCAGGTTTTCTCAGTGATTTTTATCCTCATCAGAGTTCAAGGTAAGTGACTGCTGTTGGATTCTTTTTTAATTGTTATGTCGCTTGTTATATTCTGATTTTTTTTATTTCAAACCCTCCTCCAGACAGCTGGATTGTAAATCTAGAGCTGGAAAATTTATGCTTAATGTCAACCTCTAATTTTAGACAAAACAACTTATGGCATCTGTTTGAGGATGGTACCAGCATTCACTGTAGCTGTCACTACACAAGCATGTCGCTCTTCAAAAGTTTATCTCTATCTCATTGTCAACTAGTAGAGAGCGAGTATAAAATGTCCCTCTGTGTAGCTTATTTGCTTTATTTTATCCATTTATACTGGTTTGTATGTGGCCATGTGTATGATTCATATACGGTCTGCTATGTATTTGTGTGTGACATAGAGTGGTGTCTCGACGGCTCGCTTCTCGAGAGGACCGACGTCTCGACTCAGACCAAACCTGCTCAGCCTGTAAGTCTGTCATTTTGCATTTCTCTAATTCTATTGTTTCTTTCTAAGTTTATGCTGCAGGCTGTTCTTTTCCTGTTGGCCAAAGGCTGTAGCTGAGCACATGCTGGAGGAACCCAAAATGTAAATTTATGTAAATAGAGGTCATTCTGTATATTTCATCAAAGGTGTCTATTATGAAGTAAAATCTGAATAATCCAACCGACTCTGTACGTGGATTTCTGATTATAGATTTACATAATTTCCGTCTACTCTCTAGTTATTTAAAAGGCAGACAAAAAGCCAGTTTGGTGTAAATGGTCCTGATTTGCAGAGACACTAAAGGAATTTGCTGCATCACCATGAGTTAAGTTGTACCAATTCTTGCCACAAGGGTGAGATGATGTTTAAATCCATGACCTTGTAGGTTTCTTATCATTTGTCCTTCAAGCACGTAGTGGAGTATGCACCCAGTGCTCCACTTACCATGTGTTACCAGCTGCCGTTGTTCAGACCTGAAGTTTAATCTGGTAACATTTCACTTTAAGATCCTCTTTTCGTCATTTCTAGTGTTTATTAACGTACAGTATATGTCAACAATTATAACTTCTCTTATGAAGACATACTTTGTCTTATTACACATGTGTTTTACTGTATTGTTATTCATTATATGTTTATACACCAGCATCCACCCACAGGAGGAGTTGTAGTTGTTGACAAATATATTAATAAATACTTACACATGTTATTAAATGTTTTACACAGTGATTACAAATGGTACTTAATTAATACAACGTTGCCTAAAATCCCTCTGTATGTTCCATGACCTTATTTTTCAACAAAGTCTACCTCACTGTTCGTGTGTCCCTGCACAGCAGCCAAAGAGAATATGTATCTTAGCTCGGAGAAGAGGTGCCACCATCTGCTTCAGTGATCAGTGTATGAGAGGAGTCATAAATCATCGAAGGTGCAGCGAAGATTTGTATACTGTGTTTATTGGACCAGCCTAGGAACAGAAACTCTGTTAGGGGTTTTGTTGTTTTTTATTTTGAAGGTTATTTTCAGTCTTGTTCATCTGGTGTGGAGTGACTACTCTTCTTTTTATTTGTAAAAAAATCCTTGCAACACTGCTATAAGTGCTGATGTTGGTCAAACTCTGTTGATTCATCATTTCTTGGAGTTACAGTTTCTTCACTAGGAGAGTTTTGTTAAACAGGAAATGTTGGAAATGAAAGGCAGCACGTATTCTGGTTCATCCTCTGATCAGTGTTTAGTCATGACACCAAACATTTCTTCTCCTCTGCTACAAAGTCTGGAGAGGCAGAAAGATTCAGCAGAACTTTAATTGATTTACCAATCAGCTGTTTTTAGTGAAAAAAATGAATAAAAACCTGATTTCACCAACATTTTGTTAGGATACTGTTGTTGTGAGTTTCCTCACTTGCCTCGAGTATAGGTGGGCTTTCAGACAGCAGTCATTTTGATAAGGATATGTCAAATCTCACATCGCTCATACATCAGGAATAAATGTGAAAACTGGCAGACTTCCTTTTTAGGAAAGTCCCCCCTGTTTGTTTCTTTGGGATTGCAAGAGTAAATGGGATAGGAAGCTCACTGGTACAGATGACTTTCTTCAGTTCCTTCCTTTAGTCAAATGTGTTACAGCTTAAGAGCATAAAACATCTCCTTCTGAAGAGTGTGATAAATGAGGCGTAATAGCTTTCGTTTCTGATCTGTGGTAACATCAGTCAGCTGTTGTACCACCTAAGCTTGATTAAGGAAGTGGTTGCCTTTAACAAACAACAGAAAAGAAAGTACAGGCTCACATAACAACACATAGTGATTTTTATTAAAGACAAGGCACTCAAGAATACATTACTGGAATGCCTTTATGCTATAATGCTGCTTCTGAATGTTGTATGCATTATAATTTGTTGATAATGATTTGTTTGATTTCACAACAGTCAGACTTAAACAACTGAACAGGTTCCAGCTAAATTCACAGTGGACACAAAATAACATTATGTAGTTTGGTTAACTTATTAGCGCTTTCCCAGACAAGTAACCCTGGTCCTATGATTTTTCTTTAAAATTCAATGTCTCCATTAAATAGTGTAATTATTTTAGGCAAAGCCACAACCTCGTGGGGCTTCCTTTAATTTAATTCAGCAGTAGTTATTTGGTTTGGACTGGTTCTGCCTGCCACTCCAGTGTGATTCACATGATGTTTGTCCAAACTGCATGTTAATCTAATAGAAATGGACACTCTTGTCTAGTTTGACTTGTTTTCCCCCCACACTGAAGCATCTCTTCCAGCTTTATTTTCATTTTAAACTTGTGTTGTTTGATACACCGAGTTTCCTGCAATAATAATATAGTCAGGTACCTTAATGTAGCATAAATTCATTTGCTTTTATGCAGTCTTTAAAACTGCTGTATTATATCTTATCAGTCCTCGTCTCTCGTCTCTATCTGGTTTAATATAGAGAATATGATTGCCTTGCACATCAATTCACAGCTGACATTTAACTTCAAGTCAGGTTAGTGTACCAACACATTAAACTGTGTCAGGGTGGCACATTATCTGAAGTGTAAACTGGTGCATTAAAATGAATTTAAGAAGGCTTTTTATAGAACCCACTGACAGTAATTTACATATTTAATTAACCTCTTTCCGTGTGTTTTGCTCATTTCTGTGCATGTTTTGATTTTTGTTTTCACAAAACTGAAGTTTCCAAAGAACAGAGCAAACTTTATTTGGTCCGTGGTCGCTCTTCACAGGAACATAATGCAGTATTGAGCAGTTAATAACAAACTGTATATAGCTGATCATCTTATCCTAGGGGTTATTAAGAAAGTACAAAAACACAGAAAGGACTCTTGTGTGTAACTAATTGAAATAAAGTCGCGACTCCTGCACTCAGACAGAGAAAACAACCTGATTTGAACCACTGCAACACCAAGATTTCTGATAAAGAACAAACTCCCCATTCATTAAGACAGGAATGGACTGAATAAGTCCATACAAGAAGTGACAAAGCAGAGGGTTAGTCAAACCAGCCTGAATGCAGTGGTCAGTTGTGGATATCACGTGGGAAGATGGACTGTTTTCAATGCTTGTTGTGTGTTTGGATCAACAAACAAGCATGAATGACGTGTCTTCTCTTTGCCTTTAGGACATTTAAATGATTTGATGTGTGACAGATTTGATTGTTTCTCCTGTTAAGTCTTGCACAACATGGATGGATGTATTTCAAAAAAGATAAGACACCTTTTTTTTTATGTTATCGATGAGATCTATTGATGGTTTTATTCCTGTTTACTACCTCTTAGGGCTTTGAAAAGTCAGATATCAATCCACCCTTACTCCATTTGTATTACTGCTTTAGCCTCAATAGTTTAATCCAGATTGATGCTGTAATCTTACTGGTTTGAGATCAGGGTTCTGATGCAAACCAACCCCATATTGCCATTCAATGACCACAGAAACACAAAAGATGATAAAGACACAAAAGATCCACAAAGATGAAAAATGACCATATTTTCAGAGAGGCAGGGGCCTTTTACCTGTCTGTACTCAGGGAGCCCATTTTCCTGTGATTTGCTCATATCTAAGATGCAATAAAATTACCTTGCCTGATGTTCTCTGTGTTAATGACTTGACACAAATAATTAAAGCAGTTTGATAAAGCATTTCAACGACCACAATAGAAACTAAATCAATTAACGTCTTAAAAATAGATACTGACACAGGGTCCCTCTTCAAAACTGGGTCCACAAGATGGAGGATGCGGGACCTGGTATAGTTGATATTGTACTGAAGTGGTGCAAATTTGCGATTAATCAAATTATTTAGACAGAAATAGAGTAAATCTGGGGCTTTTGGGGCCTTGTTTCAATGAACTTGTATGAAGTCGGTAGTCTGACTGTGTGAGTCCTGCTCTGTCTGCCTGTTTTGCCTCTGCGCTGTTGTTTGCAGATGTTCATTAGCATTTGGATATAACCCTCAGTCAGCCAGCTCCGCCTCCTGTGCTTTGATTGGGCACACTGTTACCGGAGCTGTCAGCTCTGCTCTGGGAAGCTTTTCTCTCCTCGCAGTCCATTCTTCAGCTAAGGACTGACGGACTGACTTCGGCCAGCGGCAGGCTATTTGCCTTTGTTAGCTAGCTTGGAAAGCAGCAAGAAAAGACAGAGCCGCCTCCATGCAATAGCACACTTTTTTGGAAAATGATCATCTGTGCGAATAAAATGGAGTACCCCCTGAGAACCCAGTGCCAGCGAGTCCAGAAACAGGTAGGTTAAAGCTGACACTAGACGAAGCTGAAACACAGTTTTAACGCATTTAAAGCTAGCGGCTAACCGAATAGCCTGAGTAACGTTCATTCATTTGTCGAAGCGATTATTTTATATCAAAGAAAAAAGCTAGTCTCCCCACAAGCTGTTTGCTTTGCTGCTGTTTTAGTTTTAATTGAAATCTTTGTGGAGCGAAGGGACGACGTGTTAGATAAAAGTTAAGGTTAATAGTTTTTTCAGTCTGTAAACTTTTCATCATAGTGTCAGCCAGTGGAGTAAGCTAGCAAACAACCAAACTTCCCATCTAGCTAACTCAGCTAACGGTTTATCGAGCAAACGTACTGGTATTTAAACGGTATGAAAGAAAACACACAAAAGATGATTTTCGTGATTCAGTTCAAGATTAGGAGCTGCCACATTTCCTCACCATCAGGAAACATTTTTGTTGTTTCCATTCCCAGCCGTTAAAATGTCACGTAAAGCTCGCAAACCACTTCGTCAGTCTTTAAACCGCTAACGTTTCTAAGCTACATTAACGTCAGTGCAACTAAATATGAACAGTTTCACTAAAATCAGCTGTGTGTTCTTGAGATTAACATCACAACGACTGCTCTAACAGTGCAACATAGACTCTGCTTTTGTTCTTCCACCAGCGTTGATTTTAAGTGCTTCCTTGTAATATGCGGATATATTTAAGTTTTCCACCGATTTCTTCTTGCCAAATTATATCATTATAATGCAGTGAGGGTCTGAAGTCGTTGCTGTGTGAGGAGACGGCTGTAGGTGAGGATGACATCATCTGAGGATTTGGGAGAGATGTGTCTCAAGTAATGCAGTGTCACTTATTTACTTATAAATAAGATATAAGGTCTGGTCGAAAAGACACAGCAGTCTATATGCTTTAATCCACGAGGACTGACGGGGATTTTTCCGTTTTTCCTGGTTGCGGTCCGGCTAAAGGTTGGCGACTTTTATTGTGCTGTTTTTGCTGGCTGAACTGGACTGCCAATCAAAGTTGTTTTTCTCCTCTGTCGCTGTTTTTCATTTTGCAACAGATAGGGGGCGCTGTCTCAGGTCCAGTCCAAAAAGGCATGTTTGCTGCAGATTAGAGTCCAGAAATGGAGCAAAACAGGGAGGAATGCGAGCAGCAAGGGATTCAAAACCCTCTGCTGTGGTTTCAACTCCAGATTTGTGTTACTTTTCACCACCAGCTCTCACTGTTTGCAGTTCATCATTTTCATTTAGCTTGCATTTACTCTATTCTTGTGTTTTTGTCTACATAATTGTCTGTAACTGGTGACAAACATTCAGTATGTGTATTGAAACAAACGTTGTTGCAGAGGCAAATAATGCAACTTACACCCAAAGCTGTCTTTTAAAATAAACAGCACGTATTTGTCAGGCATTTAAGCACCACAAAATTTGAGGACCTGACTGATATTTTTGTTTATGAACAAGATAAGTAATGAATTACCAGTTATCAGTCAAAGTCTTTTGTGACTGCGTCTCTTTCTCGCTCTACCTGCCTGCCATGTTTTCTGACAGGTCCAATCACTCATCAACTGTATGTGGGTTTGGCTGTTGGGCTGTTTTGTTTGTCTTGGTTGTGTTGCATGTGCTGCCCCCCCCACCCCCCCCCACCCCCCTTCTCTCCCCAAACCTCTTTGGGCTGCAGCTGGTTTGTTTTGTGCTACTCCCTAAGTTCAGGTTGCAGAGCCAAAATCGGCCCCAGCTGCTTGTGTTTCTGGTGTTTGGGGTGAGTGGGGGTGGGTGCAGGGGTGGGGGGGTGTAATGCCATCAGGACGCCGGTGCATGATAAGGATGGACCCCTTCCAGGCTCAGTCGGAATGCAGATTGAATGTCCTTCTCCTGTATCTGCAGCAGCCCCCCTCCTGCAGCCCACCAATACTACCAAACACACACACACAAACACACATACACACACACACACACACACACACACACACACACTACATGCACACACACACACACACACTACATGCGCACACACACACACACTACATGCGCACACACACACACTACATGCGCACATGCACGTCTCATCTCGAGCTGACACATTTACCCTTGGAAGACTGGTGGCATCATTTTTCCACTTCTTTGTCTGTCATCGTCCTGCGCTCTCCTTCGTATTCCTGCTTGTACAGTGCTGCTGTTTTGTTTGTCAGCCTGCTATCAAAGCCCGTCTTTGTCTCCATTTACCTTTCCTCCCCTCACTGACGTCACCCCTGTTTTTCATTTCATCCCTGCCTCTTGGTCCTCTGTGATCAATAAACAAATGACCTCTCCTGTGTTGGGAAAGGAGATTTTTTTTTTTTTTTTTTTTTTTTTTTTTTTTGAATGTCAAATGATCTGCACCTGTGAATTTTTGCTCACAACAGACTCTCTGTGAGCTGTTGTTATTTATCTTTTGCAGCCAGGCCACAAGTTTGAATTCATCTTGTGATTTGAATACAGCAGCTCTAATATCAACATTGCTTTCTCGCGATTGTCACCTCAGGCTTGTTTTTCTCTAGAAAAAATGGCTCTCTTTCAAAATCAGTTGCTGCTGGGTGTACTGTAAGTAGAATTAATAGGTTTTCGTGCACAAAGCCTCAATGTGCTTGTGCTTTATGAGACTGTGCATCTATGTAAAACCAAAATATGCTTTGTAATACCATACATCGTTGCCTAAATGATGATGTGTTCCTTTTTCCTCTATATCTCCACCCACACATGCTTGTTACCAGCTTTTTTTCTTTTCATGCGGGTGTTTTTTTCATGTGGGTGGATAGTAAGGACTATATCGCCTTATCAAAAATACTCCTGTGTGCAGCTTTTGTGGCTTGTTTTCAGGCAACAGAGATGAAGCAGTGTGGATGAGTGTCTGGACAGATTTGACAAAGGACGTCTGCCTAAACCTTCTTCCCCTAGTGTATATTAATCACAAGTATTGATCAGTTCTGATGAAAATTAAGTAATGTGGGATGGATCACTTTTGTGGTAAATCATTGTGGTAAAAATTGCCTCTCTAATTGAGTCTGGCAACCATGAAAAAGGGAAAATGTGTCATTTCAGCTGAGCCTAACCTTTAAAAAGAGCTCAGAAAATCTCCTGGGGAATTCGCAATAAAAAAAAAAAACCAAAAAGACAAAAAGCATTGCTATAAACATACTGTTTGTCATCTTAAATAGGAAGTTGAGTTGAGTTTTAATTTTGCTTTCTTGTTTAAGTGTCAGCAGACTCTGCAAAAAAGGGTAGGATGTGTCATTTCCTGCTGCACGACCATGCACGTCAGCTGTTGTTCCTGTTTCAGTTTGACTTTTGCTGTCGTATTTGTCCAGACATGTTTGTGGGATTACACAAAATACCAATTTCCTCTTTGATTGTGTGAGGCCAGTAATGGCAAACCCCATCTGTTAAATCTGCGTAAGAGTAAGTGTTGTCACTTACTTATTTTACTGTCTTTGTCAAAGCTGTGGACTTTACAGTGGCTGAAGATTCAATAAATGACAGAACCAGTCAGTTTAATGACTGGCCTGTTGAGATTTGTTGTGTTTTGTGTTTTTGTGTTTGTCTTTTCTTCTCTGCTGGTATTATATGTATTTTTCTCTTGATGAAAACTGCAGTGTGTTTATCACCTGACTGTGAAGCCTGGTGTGGGCACTGCAGTCTCAGACAGTGTCCTTTGTGGGCACAGGGTTCCCTGTATGATACACAAGACTGTCATTTCAGCTTTTACTGCTCTAAAAACAGCAGTAACCTATTAATGAATTCATTGTCATACAGAAATTGGGTTTTCCCTTATTCTCTGTACGAGGAGCCACGGCACAGACATACTGGAGCTGGCTGTGCCTTGCTTAGGGGACACTTCAGCAGGGTGAAAGCCAGTGTTGTACCCAGGTTCATTACATCACCTGATCGTCCCTGATGTCCGACTTTGATAAGGTTTTGTCTAAGCCCCGGTGGGATATTAGTCGTCTGACTTTTCATCTCGCATATTTCCAGCTTGAAATGTTTTCCATACATCTCTAAGAAGTGTGGTGCAGGTATGAAACCTAAAAGCCAAATGCATTTATTGTTTTGGATTCACATTGTATGTTTGGCTGTGATTCTATTAGGACTGCAACTGATGATTATTTCCATTAGTGGTTATTCTGCTGATTATTTTATTGATTAATTGAGTAATTGTTTGGCCTAAAAAGTCTCTCTCTCTCTTATTGAACCACCACAACATATCTTTATATTCATTTATAAACTCTGTTGTTGCCAGTACTTACAGTAGTTTGTCCCATTGAGCACATTTTTCTATTATAAAAAGTAATGCACAGTTCATATATCTTGGCCACAGTTCTTTAACAACCAAATGTAAGTGATCCTTAACAAAAGTGCTCATGTCAAAAAGAATCATATTTGCTCATTATATTATCATCAAAATTAAAAAAAAAAAAAAAAAAATCTGATAATCTGTATCTGCCATTAAAAATCCTGTATTGGCTAAACTGAAGAGAGATCAGTTTTTGAACAGTTTCACATGGCTTGTTTGTAATCAGATGAAAGTATAATCACTTAATGTTACAATCCTAGCTTATTCTACAGTGATAGATGGGGAAAAATAGGTTAAGTGGTCTTTAAAGCTCTTAATAAGTCGCACTCAAAACATGTTTTCTGTATGGTGTAGGCTTCTGAAATGCTGGCTATTTAAACAGCCTTATTCCTTGTTTGATGGAGCAGTAACCTAGATTCTGCAGTGCAGCATACTAATCAGTAGCTCTTGTGTTTGGAGAGAGATACTTGTGTGAACATGCTATTGTCAATAGGTCTTTGATTGGCAGGCACCTGTGTGCTCTACATTCCTCCTTCACCATTTCCGATGTACGTTGACAGGTGAGAATGGGTCAGGGTCTGTGTCCGATTTTCATTTGGTGCAAAACTCCCCTCGTCCACTCATTGCCTTTTTTTTATCCTCCTGTTCCTTTCAGAGCAATTTCTCTGTTGCTTTATATAAACTATAAGGAAATAAGGGAAATATGAACATTCGAATGAGACTCGAGATTTGTTTAATTTGTAGTATATTAACATGTATTTTAACATCCAAGCTTGGACGTTATATAGGTCAAGAGGTGGGGCTTGTTTCAGGATCAGGAGGAAACTCTCATTCACTGCAGGGAGAAGAGAAATATCACATGGAGCTACTAGCCAGATAAACATGGTGCTGAATGCTACTGAGCTGTACTGGCCTAAAATTAAGTAAAAAGGCCCACTTGACGCTATTTGCTGCGACTACCTGTGACATAAGCTGAGGTGTCTGTGATTTGACAGGCCAGTAATAATCCTAGACAGCAGACTGTGCTGTTAAAAGGAGAAGTCTTTGCCAACATTCATACAGTTCAAACTGCAGTGAACCATTTGGCTTTGATCGGCGCCTTGCTCTCAGGTTTCACATACAGGGGAACTGAGTCCTCACCCGTGGCCGAGCTCCCAAACACCTTTTCCTAGAGGCTATTGTATGACGGCAAGAGAGGTAATAAATGGCTGTACCTATGAGGGTAGGCCAGCTTCCCTCTCCACATGGGTCTGTTGCTCTTGGCCTCGGGCTCAGCCTAGTCACTCCTATGTTTGTGTGTTTGGTCTCATCCGCTTCTTTGCTGCTGCTCAGCTTCCCTCTTTAAGGCCTCCTAAGCCCAACATTCACATTAGTTCCTTCATCTGTGGTTCCTCCCAGCATGTAAATCCCCTTTTCAAAGGACAACTTTGGGTGTTTTCTTGCCTCTGGTTTCAGCTGTGTATCAGGCTTTTTTTGTTTTTGTTTACTTTCATTTCACCTAAGTGAATACCTAGTGATGCATGGTGCTTCATCTACATTTAAGATAATGTAGAGGAGTTGTATGAAGCATCAGACCCTGCTGCAGCCAACATGAGTTGGTGTCTGTGTGTCTGTTGAGCTCCCAGCTGAGCACCGTTGTTTGCTTGTTTTATTTGGAGTAAGAATAATGTAAGGAATGCACTCACTTGCCAGTGGCGCCGGTATCACAGCATCACGACTGCTACTCTTCCAAGACTGCCTCTCCTCGGCTGATTTAAGGTGTGGAACATGAGTCCAGTCCAAAGCACAGCCTGAGCCTGTCATCACAAAGAGTGGCCACTGAAGTCCAACCTTATCTTGAGACAGACTGCTTTGGCTACCAAATGAGTTTCAGTAATTCCCCAAAGGACGGTCTATATTACTGGTTTCTTCTTTGACTAATCTGCTGATTACTTTCGCATTTAACTGATGAATTGTTTTGTCTATGAACAGACAGAAAAATTAACTGCTTGTTTTGTCCAAAAACACAAAGATACTCATTACAGTGACGTAACAGAGAAAAGCAGAAAATCTTCATATTCTACTAGCTGGAACCAGCATTTTGTTGACTTAATTTTTTAATTACTAAAACAAATCATAGAGTATAGCGCTGCAACTACCTGTTTTTTTTTTTTGGTTTTTTTTGATTAGTCAATTAATCATTTTGTCTTTTAAAATGTCAAAATTTTACAAAATGCTGGACATTGATGACTTATTTTGTGAAACCAACAGTCAAAAAGCAAAAGCTACTCAGTTTACTGTCATGTATGACGAAGAAAAGCATCAACTCTTCGTCTGAGAAGCTAAAACCAGAAAATGTTTGTCCGTTTAGATTAAAGAATGACCCAAATGATATTCGATTACCAAAATAGTTGCTGATTTAATTCTGTCGCTTGACTAATCAGTTAATTGACTTTTCAGAACATGAACTTCACGAAAACAACATCCTCAGCTTGTACTGCAGTAACAAACAGCCCATCAGGAAACAACCTTCTTTGCCCTCTGTGTCCTGGTTTCTGTAGGTGATGGTGAACGGTGAGAAGGAGCGAGTGTCGCTGCTATTCATGAAGGCTCTGGTCAGCAGGGGGAGCGTGGACGCTGTGTCTCAGCAGATGGCCTCTCACCCTCAGTACTTGGAGAGCTTCCTGCGCACGCAGCACTACATCCTGCACATGGACGGTCCTTTGCCGCTGCCATACCGCCATTACATCGCCATCATGGTCAGTGACCTGGCTGCTGTTGTTAATGCGTACCCAGGATCTCATCAGTTGTCATCCTAGAGTACATGAGGCTAAACAAACACATAATAGTTTGGGAAGCTCTTGCACAGTCTGTTACGGCAGCAAGAATCACCAGGGATCATACTAGTATTATTCAAAATGAAAGAATAACAAGATGCAATGTTTGAGTTTGTCATTTTTCCAAATCTGTTCAACTTTCTCTTCCCATGACCTCCAGGCTGCAGCACGACATCACTGCAACTACTTGGTGTACCTGCACTCAGCTCAGTTTCTGAGGGTGGGCGGGGACCCTCTGTGGTTGCAGGGCTTGGAGGCGGCGCCCCCTCGCCTTCGCCTCCTTGACCACATCAACAAGGTGCTGGCTCACCAACCCTGGCTCACAGCCTGCTCACACATCCAGGTACAGCAAAGCAAAACACAGACAAACCCCACAAAACAAAATGTTCATTAGCTGTAACAGGACAGTATGAGATGAAAACCTATTATAGATTACACAGATACTGAATTTTTTATTATCATTATTGTTATGATTCTTTAGACCACTCAGGATGTAGATAAACAAATAAAAAAAAAATTAAAAAAAGCCATTAAATTATAGGTGGTTAAATTTGTAAAATGTAATTTTTCTTTGGTGTTTTTGTTTTTATTTTCACAGTGAAAATTATCATTATTTCTTGAAGTGTTTGATTGATCTGACCTGTGTGACCCTGAGCTCTCGTCTCTGTTCCCTCCAGACGCTGCTGAAGTCGGGCGAACAGTGCTGGTCGCTGGCTGAGCTGGTGCAAGCTGTGGTGATCCTGGCCCACTGCCACGCCCTCTGCAGCTTTGTGTTTGGATGCGACACTGATTCAGACTTTGTCCCTCTCTCCAAATCTCCCAACGGTACCCCACCAACCTTCTGCCCCTTTGATGCTGCCAACGGCAACACCAACGTGCCTCAGTCTCTCGCCACTCCCTCGGAACACATAACACGACGACGGGTAACAAATCAGCACTCTTTTTTATTATCATAAGCATCATAGAGGATTGCAGAACGAAATACAATCTGTTTTGCAAACAAATTCCTCTTGTGTTGCCTTTTGAACATTTGCACTGCCAAGAAACCTTCAAACTGCATTTGCTTTGGTTTCTTTAATGCTGTGTCTATACAGTAACTTTCTTATGTGGAAAATATGCTGTGGAAATGGACATGAAGGTTTATGTTTAATGTAACACTATTTCAATATAGTTTTTTCCTTGCTCCATTTGATATAAGCTGACGAGACATTCATAAAGAATTCATTAGGCTTTTATAATTAGAAGGCTTATACAGAAGGGCTGTAGCTAATGTTCAGTTTATTATTGCTTAATTGCAGAATTATTTTCGCAATTAATTGACAACTATTCTTTTAGTCTATAAAATGTCTGAAATGGTGAAAATAGTCCAATTCTTTAAATTTCATGTTTTGGCTTTTGGAAATGAACACATTATTGAGGCTGAAGCCCGTGGACGTTTGGCATTTTTGTATAATACATGATTTTAATGACAACAATAATAATACAATATATACAGCAGAATTTTAGCTTGCCTTATCTTTGCTTGAGAATATGATATTTACTAAGATGCATTTGTAATTGCAGAAAAGACTGAAATAAATTATAATTCATACTGTGGTGTGAAATAGAGGATTAATTTAGACCACGAATTTGCGATCTATCTGCATTAAATCTGAACAAACTTATCTTCACTTTGATTTTAAAGAGCTCATCTGTGTGAATATGAGATAATACCTGAAGTTAATACATGTATGATTAGTTTATTTCCTTCCGCAGTAGTAATTGCTGCTTTCTGTTCCTTGTAAGATACATGAATGTTCGTTTAACTTCATCAGTCTGATATTTGTGTTAACAGTCTCTGGACTCCAGCTGTGATGTGGTTTGTCTAAAAGAGAGGATTCAGAAGTCCCAGGAGGAGCGTGAGAAGAGAGAAGAGCGCCTTCTGCAGACCCAGACACTCCAACAAACAGGTAACCTACTTGGCAGACGAACACAGAAGCACACACACAAACACTGCTTAGATTTTCCCACTCACTTCTGATGGGTATTTTGAGCGTAACATTTCATTCACATGGTGTGAAACTTGAGCAATTACCACTGATCAGTTGCACTTATTGACGCACTCTCTCCACCTCCTTTGCTTTCATCGTCTCTTTTTTTTAGATATGGAAGAAGAGGAGGAGATGATATGCTTCGCAGATCTGTCACGTTTTATCACAGACCCTGACTTTTGCTATGAGGAGTTTGCTCGTAGGGAGGAAGACCACTTCCAAGTATTTAGAGTTCAGGTACGACATGGAGTTTGTGCATGTATCATCAGACAGGTGGTGATGTCCCTTTTGTGCGATGGCCACAGAATATTTGTTCCTGATTTTCTGGCAGGTGAAAAGTGAAAGTCACGGTCTTGATGTGTTTGTTAGTCACATGAGCAACAAATGCTTTACAACATGCTTTACGATTTTAACTACAGCAAACTCACGTGTATGATATAACCCTCTATCACGTGCCAACACTTATCAGATCTGGTAGTCGTGTGAGCTGATGCAGTCTGGAAGTGAGCCATTCAGTCAGACACAGCTTGAGTGGACTTCCAAGTGGTCAGCGACCAAATTAAGATGTAAATTAGTCGTCTGAAGTCAGGCAGCCCCAGGCATAGCAGGTTTATCAATACTGACTTTGACATTTTAATACATTTGTTTGGCTCCCAAACTCAAATGAGTTCCTCAAGAGAACATTACAAATAATTACAGGGGCCAGCGTTTGTTTATTCCCACATAAATTTGCAATTTTTATGTGTTTTTTTCAGCAGTGCACATGGCTGGTTAATTAAATTAGGTTTAACATGTTTCACTGTTCCTCTGCCAACATGCCAGTACTCTGTCAGCCAGTTCTTAGTGCCATTGAAGTGATTGCATGCTGTAGTAAAATAGAATTATAGTTATTTTTTGACACATTACTTCTTCCGACCCATTTTACCTCTAAAAACTATTCAAATAAGAAAAGCAAAAACTATATAATTCTTTGGTTGAAGAAGTCTAAAACAGCAGACATGTCGTTGTATTGACTCTGCAGGACTATTCCTGGGAAGACCACGGCTTCTCCTTAGTGAACAGATTGTATTCAGACATCGGGCACCTCTTGGACGACCGATTCAGGAGCGTGACCACCCTCCCCTCGTTGCACAGCCCCGACCTGAAGAGGGCAATCTGGAATTACATCCATTGTGTGTTAAGAATACGGTGAGACTGCAACCTCATTTTATTTGTGTGCTAACAATAAAACACACACCCTTTTTTACTCATACAAAAGCCCTACTCTTCATTTTAAGTTTTAGTAAATAAATATGTTTTGAACAAATATGTTTACAGCTATGATGATTATGATTACGGTGAAGTGAACCAGCTGCTGGAGCGGGATTTGAAGCTGTACATCAAGGCTGTGGCTTGTTTTCCGGATGCCACCAAAACTCCAGTGTGTCCGCTGAGTTGGGCTGTACTTAAAACTTCAGAAAGGGTAAGAAGGGTTTTTAACTGACCTTTTTTCATAGGAAAAATATGATGTTTCAGGAAAACGAGAGATATAAAATATTAGATAAATATAACATGTTAACCCTAGTCAACCCTCAGGACCCATTTCTCATTTTCTCTTCCTCAGATACATGTGAATTTACTAATCATGGAGGCCCGGCTGCAGGCGGAGCTGCTATATGCTCTGAGAGCCATCACTCAGTACATGATTGCCTAAGTGCTTGGAAAGGCACAAAGTCAAAACTCTTCGCCGGTACAGAGAGACCCAGAGACACGAGGATAAAGAAGCAGTGAAGTGGGACGAGAGCGGCACGTTTAAGGACACAGAGCTCCATTGTTTTGTGGCTGTGCCTCATGAATGTGCTTCTCTTTTTCTCAGAGTTAATGTATTTATACCATAGTGTGCCACAGTCCCCTCCTCACCCCTTTCTGCAGATTCTCTTATTGTGAAGTCCTCTTATCAAACATCTCGGCTCTCAAAAGGTTGTGTGCAATTATTATTAGCGTTGTTTTAATTTTTACCTGTTGTCATGTGTTCCAGCTCCGTCTGTGAGAAACTGCTTGGTTGTAGCAGAGTGTTACAGTGGCCAATGCTCTCCTTTTTAGTTCAATCAGTCTCCTTTTGTATTAACTATGCTTTCCCAAAAAATATCTTTTTGTACAAGTTGAATGAATGTCAATGGGAGACCAGGGCCTTTGTTTTTTGTTTTTTGGACAATCCTAGTCAGTGTTGGAGGAGGACATTAAGTGGACTGTGAAGGACGACCGCTTTGCTCTCCCTGACATTTCGTATTAATGCTGGTCAAGAACAAACACAACGGTGACACTGCTGGAAGTTATCACATCACTATAGTTTCTTTTAATAAGCACTTTTTAAAACTTTATATATTTATAATGCAAGGTAGCTCATTAGTAGACATTGAGACACACAGAGTGTGGGTCTGACGCCTTTCTTGTCACTGTATGATGTGTAACGAACATTTTTAGACTGTTTGTCCTCAAACTTTCAGATTTTGCTTTTGTGCTCAACCCCAGATGAACCCCTGAGTGAAGTTTCTTCTTAATCCAAGATATTCAGTGAATTATTGGAAGGATTTTGATGTTTGCAAACCACAGAATTTACACCTGATAAGAAAATTTGTATCTAAACTAAACTAAACTAAACTGAAGTGGTCAGTGAGCTGTTTCCTACAGTGAAGATAAAGCTGAGCCATTTGCAGAATGATTGTTTTGTTTTTTTGTACTGACGTGCTTCAGAAATGAATCAAATCAGAGACTGAATTTCAGACCAAAGGTCATTTAAAAACAAAAAAACTAGTAAAGTGATGAATTGGACAGATGAAAAGTGCACAAACGTAGATGTGCACTGGTCAAAAGTTGAGGTTAAGTTCGGGTTTTTGCTCAAAGCTTTATGCTAAAGCTTTTTTTGTGTGATCTGTATCGAGGCTGATTATCAAGTCAAAATCCATGGTACAGTTTGCAGAGCAGAACAATGTGCAAACTAGTCGTTAAATCACTTGTATCTTTTTCTCTGTCTTTTTTATTTTATTTTTACGGTTTTTGTAAACTATAGAGTTCTTTTGTGTTTTGTTTCTGGGTGTGACAGTAGGACCTGCTTATTGTGCTGCAGCCTGGGTAGATGTAGAGGTGTGACGGACTGTTTAGAGATTAGATTTAGAAAAGAAACAAGTGCATATCGACAAAAGCAAAAGCGCTGTTAACACAGGTGCCTTCAGGCTAAAACTGGAGTGCTGCTGAAGTGGAGGGATGTGACTACTGGAGGTTGAATTTGGGCTTTGGTTGCAACTGAGAAACACCTCCACCTGACGAGTGGAAAACTTGTGGTTTTTCCTGCATGAACGGGAACTGTTTTTCCTCATGTTGGTCAGCACGCTTTCTGATAAATATTACGGTTGTGAATGCCCGTGTTTTCTATCAGGCACCTTCTACAAGCCCCAGCAACTCAGTCAGAGCCTTTGACACAGATGGATGTTAAAAATGTTCAACTTTAGCAGATTAAAAAAAATGGACAAGTATCTAAAAATAAAACGACCAAAAAAAGAGAACAAGTGAAAAGACAAAAAAAATGTTTTTTTGAAAATGTGAAGAAATGTTTTCTATAAAGATGCTCTATGAAAATAACTGCTGCCTACTGTCATTTCTTTTTTTACAGGATACCTTAAAGAACCATACCAACATTTTTTTCATGTTTTTGTTCATGTAAAAATCATATAAACCTTTTATATTATGACTCAAGCAATCCCTTCATTTTTAGACTGAGTTCGTAGCCTATAGGCAGCGATTTACAATTACAGCACATTTGGAAAGTGTTCACTCAAAAATAATTTTCTTTACCTCATTAATCTCATAAATCAATACCCCATAACATAAACAGAATTTTAGATTATTTTTGCAAATTTATTAAAAAGGAAAAACTGAAATGTCACCTTGACATAAATATTCAGACACTTTGCTGTGACGCTTGAATTTTAGCTCAGCTTCCTCCCATTTCTCTGGATCATCTGTGAGATGTTTCTACACCTTGATTGGAGTCCACCTGTGGTAAATTCAGTTGATTGGACATGACACACACACCTGTCTGTATGAGGTCTGAAAGCTGACAATGGATATCTGAGCAAAAACCAACCGTGAGGAGGAAGGAACTGCCTGCAGAGCACAGACAAAAGGTATTAAGGATGTTCACATTTTTTCAGGTCAGCTTGAAGCCAGTATTCATATACCAATATGTACATGGAGATTCATGAATTGTTCCACACTGGCTGTGAGGGGAACCCTTCTAATTTAACTACAGCAGTCTGGGTTTCTTTCAAAGTCACAAAACTCAAAACGTCTTTTATGTTTGCTCAGCTTTTCTTTGTCGAGCTGCAGTGACAGTAGAAACAGAGAATATTGCTCTAAAACACAGTAACTTTGGAAGGTTCCCATTTGATCTGACTAAATTAAACCGCTGAGGCATTATCACAGGTTTGGTAAAACTTTTTGAAATACGTTTTTGCACAAACAGGATTTTGTCCTCTATCGTTGACACCGAAATTACATTAGGAAAAGATCTCCTCACAGAGGAGGAACAATCATAGCAACCAAAGACTGTATACATGAGCATGAGTATTGTCTCAAGACAGATTGAAAATACTGTGAACCTGTCCTTAAAAATTTAAACACTTGTCAGTATGTAACATATATAGGATTTGTTGTAAATAAGCCAAAACTGGCAAAAAAAAAGTGTATAATCAGTAGAGTTCATACAGCACATGTAGTAGGAGGAAAACTTGAAATATTTAAAGTGTACTTCAATTTTATATTTTCACAACTTCAGTCTATTAAGTAACATTTCTCAAGCTTTCATCCACATCTCAGTCTTACTTTGCAGATGGAGTTTGAACCAACCTAAAACAGAAAATAAGCTAGTAAGTGGACCGCGAGTTCAAAAGCCAAGAATGAACTTGAATGCTCCAGTTTAATTTCTAACATGTTTTAATAACATACAGTACAAAGTACATTAATGTGCGACTGTATATATGTAGTTAGTGTATTTGTGTTTGGTTGAATACTTAGCAGCAGTATTCCTGGACAGCAGCACCCCCTAGTGGCAGACCTGCAGAACCAAATACAGTCTGACATTTAAAAAAAAAAAAAAAAAAACCTCAAGTCTGAAGCATCAACACTCTTAACTCTGCATCAACAGCTCAGACAAAGTGGGTTAAACAGTTTATTGAATTTATTTCTGCTGTTCAGAACTGTTTGTCATCTCTGGCTGACTTTACAATGTGTAAAGAAAAAAAAAGACTGAAGGGGGGAGAAGAATAAGAAAAACTATCGACATTAATCAAAAATCATAAACACAATTGGCTTATGCACAATTTATCATTCCCCGTCCACCCCACCCTCCCCATGGGAGAAAAACCCCAAAATAACCCTCGCTGAATACTAAAATACTGTATCAAATGGGGCAATTTTAAATTTCAAAGCAAACATAGAGGGACTAACAGCTACTTAACGAAAACTGAAGAAAAAATATGTAGATAGTTGTAATTACATAGAGGGGGAGATATAAGGGAAGTAATAACACCACACCTGCCCTTTTTAAGGCGGTAAAAGTAAACTAGAGACATCAAAGCCTGGTGCAGCCGATTCTCACCAACCAACCACCTTTACATGCTGCAGCCCGTACTATCAACTGTTAATAACTTTTCCAACACCTTACCATTAGTGAAGAACAGGGGCTTTGTTGCACATACAACTTCCTAAGATAATTACATGTTATGATTTAAAATGATAAGAAAAATCATGCAGTTTTAACAAGGTGGTCCTTTGTTTCCAGATCTTTTCAAGTGACCAGGTTGGGGGGGATTATCATGTATATAAATACATAAAAAAAGAGGGGAAAGGACAGTTGATTGTGTGCTAACTTTTGCCATAACAATAAATCAAAATCCTTGTGCTGAATACAGAAAATTCAAAGATTCAAGGGCCCTGATATGCACCCGTTGCATCATGGCGTACTCCAGGATACGTCTCAAATGACATCTAGCACCATTAATAAAAAAAAATAAAATAAAAAAAAATATTTGTGGAAAAAAAAAAAAGAGTGCTTTATATAAATCAGAGGCTAAAATATCCACATATCTACAGTGAAATGATGAATATTACGAGTTTAAATTGCTGGGATGTTATTTCTGATCACAAAAAAGTCGACGATTATGAACGAAATAATTACATACAACACAAAACACAGAATTTTAAGGGGGGAAGATGACAAAATAAGTCCATCCTGCTACAGAGTAACATCATGCTATAGTGTTTTAAATATTGGCAGTCAAAAAAAAAAACAAAAAAACAAACAAAAACAAAGGAAAGGCTAGCACTGATAAACATGGCTGGAGAGCTAAAATACTTTCTCTAGAAAGGGAAGTCAAATTTGAGATCAACTCTTTTCATGACAGAAATGACTCCAGGAAAACAAAACGAAGATGCGGCGTGTTGGTTTCCAGTCTGTCGAAACAGAGAAAAATGTGTAATATAAACATTTTTTGCTATTGCCACGTTTTGTGATTACGCCTGTGCAGAGTTGTTTTCCTGTTGTTTTTCTTCCAAGTGACCCTGAGAGGTTAACGGTTGCATTAGTCTCGTTTTGAGATGAGAAAGCGGCAAGACGGAGGTTTTTCTTTTCCTCGTGCCACGTTTCAGCGCAGATTTTTTTTTTCTTTTTTTTTTTTTTTTTTTACTTGGATTCACAATTAATGCAGAAAATGATGAGGCAGATCATTGGGAATTTTTAGTTAAAATGGTCAAGTATTGATGCACTTTGCCTCGTTCAAAGTCAGATTTCATGTTACAGGCGTCTTTTGCAAAGCGTATGTACACTGAGATACTGTGTCAGGCTCAAGCGCTCCCTAAATGCCATGCGAATGCAAATATTAGTGTTCCTTTGGTTATGTAAAAAATCTACATGCATCTCATCCTTTACAAAAATAAACGTATAGAAAATTACCGTTAAAAATTATCTGAAAATGCTTCCTCCAATGTAAAAAAACATCACTTGTCATTAGTAATATATTCATATGTATTAATATCTCATTTATTACCTCCATCTAAATTGTATATTAAAACTATAATCAAATATATTCTTTTTTGTACTTCTCACACTGAATTAATTTCTTGAATGTTAGTACTGAATAATTAAAGTGTGAGAGGATTTCTGACATTAAGCACCCACACCCCCCCCGACAAAATATCAGGAAAATGTTAAATAGCAAAACCCTTCAAGAAGTGATTTTTTAAAATTTCCTTCAAGATTTCATTTTGTTCTCCTGATAAATCTGCATAGTGTGTCATCATGTACATGTGCAACGTGTACATTACATGTTTTTTTTTTTTTTGTTTTTTTTTTACAGGATTTAAACTCTTTTATAATGAAATGGCGTAACCCTAATGTGGATGTATTCTCTTAGTTTGGGGTCCCTGTGTCGCAGGAAACCTAAGTGCTTTGAAAATGCACAGGCTCGAGAAGAAGAAAATAAAAAGGAAGGAAGGAAAAAAAAAAAAAAAACTCAGGTAGACCAACTGACAGTGGAGGCATATTGTTGTCGAAGACAATATAATACTTGGCCAACCAATCACTTGTTGGCAAATAAATTTACCCTTGAATGCCCTGTGTATGTCACAAATCACATTTCTTCATTTTGTTAGTTTAACTGCACATCAGGGATTTAAAAAAAAAACAAAAAAAAAAAACACCATCTAACTGACATCTACCATAACACACTGGATTGAAGTCAAAAATGCCAAACTGCAAATACATACCCTCTTAAATGAATCACCAAATATAACTGAAAAAAAGCATCATCTTTTAAGGTTTTTTCTCTTAAGTGAGAAATTTTATCGTACATATAATCATAGTCCAAGTACACAATTGGGCAAGATGTGTAGCCGATGTTCAATCTAACATTTTATACCTCCAATCGTCCAGTCTTTATCTTTTACCTCTCCACAACACACTCGCAGTCCTCAAGGTTTTTACCGACTTCTACGATGAAACTTTCCCTCTTGAGGCGAGGCGCTGGCGCAGCAGAGTGCTACACCTCGTTCAGACGATCACACAGCGTTTGGTCTGGCAAGTGACGATGGAAAAACTGGCCATTTCTCCAAAAAAAGTCTTCATTACCAAAGCCATCGAGATCAGGGGTACCGTATCGACCCTAAAGCTATTCTGGTGAAACATAACTGTGATATAAACTCCCAGCAGAGGGGAGTTCATGATTTGTCTTTTCACTCTAAAAACATTATTTCACACGTCTTAAAAAAATCATCAGTTTGGATTAAAAGATAAAAATGGCTAGCAGCCAAATTGTTGCAAGTGTTGTTGTTTTTTTGTTTTTTGTTTTTTTAAAAAGGGAGAAAAATTGTGCATAGTAGCCTGGATCTCCTCCCTGTCCTCTGCATGCCTTGGCACATGACATGAGTGAGGTCTGGTTTTGTCTTTAAAGTCCAAAAGAAGTGTCGTGTTTGAAAATCAGCCAGCAGGGAGGAGGAATGCACCGGTTATTTTGTAATATAGTGAGGTCATCTTGATTGGAGATCAATTCCTGCAAGACAAGACGATGGAAATTATGTAATTGGTGTAAAAAAAATAAAAATAAAATTACATTTACATTTTTAAATCAAAACCACCTGCTGTAGCAGATATTTTGATAATCACTTTAGGGCTAGAACACACAAGACAATTGTTTTTCAGTATCAATCGATCTTTCTCTCTTGGTGTGTCTGGAAAAATGCTCACGACAATTTCCCACAGCTGAACGTCACGTCTTCAAACATGTAACAACAAACCGTCCAAAACTTTGGAACATTTAGTTTACAATGATATAAAACAGTGAGAAGCAACAAGTACTCATTTAGTAAACATTTAGCTTAAAATTGTTGAAAATTGAACTAAACAACTTTCAGCTCTAAATTATTTACGTTGTTTATTGAGCCAAACTGCCAAATATTCTCTGCGTTTCAGCCTCTCGAATGTGAGGATTTGCTTTTTTTCTTGTTTTATATAACTGTAAATTAAATATCTTTGGGTTTTTGACGGACAAAACAAGACATCTGAAGTCGACAGCTCAGGCTCTGGGAAATGTGCTGGACATTTTTCACAATTTTCTGACATTTACAGACTAAAAGAATAATCAATAGTAGATCAATCGGTAATGAAAATAGTCATTAGTTGCATGTTAGTATCTCTGTGTGATCAGCGTACCTGGCTAACTGTGTGGTCAGCTGAGGAATTAGCTGGGGACCCAGTTGTGAGCGGAGCCCTGTGTGGTGGCCGGGCCCGTGTAACCTTGGCCTCCAGGCAGTATGGGGTCAAAGTTGAAATCAAGGCCGTCTCCGTCCATGAGGTCACTGTTGATGATGTAGTCCACGTCACAATCCAGGTTTTCTGTGAACATGTCTATGTCCAAATCTGTGGGCAGTCGGTCCTGACCGGTGGGGAAGCAGGACGGAGCTCCAAACGGACCCATCGCCTGCAGACCTGCACCCGGATTGGCTGAGGCGACGGGCCCTCCGTGATGAGAGCCCACAGCCGGCACCGTGGCATGCTGGGCTTTGAGAGCTGAGAGCTGCGACAGGTCCTGAGACATACCTGAGAGGATCATCCCCAACCCCATCGGAGAGTGATGCTGGTGTTGTTGTTGTGGCTGTTGCTGCTGCTGCTGGTGAAGGTGGTGCTGCTGAGGCTGCATCTGAGGCTGCAGCGCCATGGGGGCCACCGTGTTCTGCTCCAGCCCTTTACCCAACAGCAGCTGATTGGGTTTGGACCTCACACCCACCACAGATGTGCCCAAACCCATCAGGCCAACCCCTCCAGGGCTGGGCATGAGGGGGTCCACCTGGGTCATCATGACATCACTGGGAGGAGGGGAGTCAGAGGTGAGCAGCGCTTCCAGGCTGGAGGGCACATGTGTGCTGTAGTGGCCACTCCCACGAGACCCGGAGCTCGACATGGGGTTGAAGAGGGAGTTGCTGAAGGTCGATGGCTCCTTGCTGCTGGGTCCGCACTGAGAGATGGAGGCCTGGGTCCCACTGTGGGTGGGGGCCTGCGGGAGACTGGATGGTTGCAGCTGATGGAAGGAAGAGAAGCTGGAGCCTCGAGGCAGCAGGGTGGAGGCAGAGGGCAGCGGAGTGGGAGGTGCCGGTGGGGCTGTGCTGGGGCTGGCCCCTCCCTGCTGCCCAGTCATCAACGTGAGGCCATCGATCAGATCCAGCTCTTCCATGAGGGTCTCGGTGAGGGTGGGGGTCAAGCTGCTGGCAGTGTATCTTCCCAGCAGCCCGTCCTCAGGGAGGTTGTCGTCGTCCTCCTGTCCAGGAGCGATGGGGGACAGGCGTCCACTCAGGGTGCTGGCGTTGGAACTTGTGCGTGGACGGAAGGTGGTCCACATGTCAGTGTCGTCCAGGCTGCCACGGGATGAAGGGCTACTACTGTTGACCCCCCATTTGGGAAACTGCTGGGACGAATTAGGGCTGTCTGCGCCCGCTGACCCCGTGCTGCCATCACCCTGCAGTGACCCTCCGGCGGCCGCTCCCGCCTGCTTCTTGGTCTGCTTGGCCCTCATGCGACTCTTCAGCAGTTTGCTGCTGTTGTCCATGGATGCGGCTCGACGGCGAGGAGCTTTCCCGGTCTTCCCTCCTTCTGGGTTGAGCATCCACCAGGAGCTCTTTCCTGTCGATTCATTGTGTACCCTCAAGAACTTGTTGTGGAGTGATAAATTGTGGCGGATGGAATTCTGAAAACAGGGAGAAAGAAAAAAGGAAATTGTGAAAAATGTAGGTTATGCAGATGAAGAGTCGACTTCTATTCATTAAACATTATTTAAATTACTGATTCATCACTATTAGCAAACATACTGCTTAAGTTTAAGTTATCCTACTGAAACTAAATCACGGATGCACCTGGAAATAAGTTACACTAAAAGATACTTTCATTTTGGAGAATCATGACACAGAATTTTGTCGTCTAAACTACTGATACCCAAGGACAGGAAAACACAAAACACTTTTGTCAGACTTTCCTCATATGTTTACTTATTTTTTGTGACGCATTGGATAATTTTACATTCTTAAATTACAGTATAATAAGTTTTTGTTTTTGTATCTCAAAACTGGGGTAAAAAGTAAAAGACAAATGCAAACTGTGACGATGGGTCACAAGCAGTTATAGCTTTGGGGTTACAAGCTAAATAAAGGTTGGGAGCCACTGGTGTGAACTAATACAAAAGTATTTACTGTGTCAGTTCAGATCAGATCGTTATTGCCCCACAAGACATAAAAAAAGATAAATGCATGACCACAATAAAAACATAAGACAAATGAAGACTTTCAAAGCGCTGCTATAGTAGAGTCTTCTTGCCTTACGTAAATTTGATATTTTTGGGTTTCAGTTTGTTGGACAATTCAAGACATTTAATGATGTCACCTGGCGTCGTAAAATACTGAGATGGGCATTTGTCACCATCTTTTGATGTTTTTTAGACCAAACAATTAATAAAATAAATGGCAGATTCATCAATAAAGTTTTTCTTTGACGTTCTTCATATTAGATGTGCGTGATGATTCAATGAGATCATTTTTCAAACCTAAAATAAAGTAATTATAATAATCGTAATAAAAGTAATATTAATAATACTAATGTGATATACTTTAATATTGGGATAAGTTCCTCTGGCTGCTGTGATATTTTCTTTAGGATGGACCATACAGATAAACATTGTTACATGGAGATAAGTAGTGCAACAGATGTTATGTATACAGCCACCCCACCACCACCACTTTAGGCTTTTAAATCGGTGCTTCTATGATGTAACATGAACTGTAAAGCTATAAATGTATGACTTATGGCACTCAAAGTATTACAATCCACCTTGTTCAATGATGCAGTAAAGATGCAGTAAAGATGCAGTAAAGATGCACACACCGCACATACTCACCTTCCAGCCAGCTGAGCTGTTGCTGTCTCCTTTGTCTCTGAAGTAAGGCACTGTTTTCACCATCCACTCGTAGATCTGCGCCAGAGTCAGCCTCTTCTCAGGTGAGTTCTCGATGGCCTGGCTGATCAGGTCCGCGTAGCTCTGGTTCCCCCACGCGTTGCGCCTGGATGATCCTTTGCGGGGCGTCGCACCGGCTCCGCCCACGCCGGCCACGACCCCGCCCTCGGCCGCCGCCGAAGCCTTCTCTGGCTCGGACGTGATTTGCTGCGGCTCGGGCTTATCCTCGTCGGCGGGCGGGGTACCTGCGGCGGACTCGGTGCCATCGCCCCCCTCCGGTTTGACAGCGGAGATGTCGGGTCTCGGTAGAGGCCACGTGCAAGAGCGGGGTCTGCTCTGCGGCTCAAAATCTGGGTCAATCGGGGGCACCGATGACTCCTCCATGGCGGTCCGCTTAACTTCCACTTAACCACAGAGATGGGAACCACTTAAAACATTTACCTTTAAACTTTAAAGTTAGTCTAACTTTGAACGGATGATGCGTTGAAAAAAAAAATCCTGACACAAAAACAAGTCTTCACCCACTGAGGGGCCTAGAAAAGAGACGTAATAATCTGGACACACCAATAGCCTCGGTTAATCCTCAGATTGGAGATTAGGGAACCCAAATAATCTCCTTAATAGTAACTATCATAAACCTTCCGATTTATATAGAATGAAGGAGGGCTGAGACGAGAGCCCCTTTGTTTGAATGAAATAAAAACAAAAGTGGCAGAGTGGCAATGAGCACCAAAACATCTGGATCTACAGAGGTTTAGGCTCGCCTGAAAATGAATTACAAATTCATTAATGTATATGGATATACAATAATGCCATTCCTCTTAATAAACACTCAATTTAAATATTTGTCAAAGAGTAAATGTCACAAAAGTGTACTTTTAACTGTTTCTGAAAGTATAACCAGGCAATGATTTAAGATAAAAACCAATATAAAGTTTTATTTCGTACCAAATTTATCAAATTAAATATACATTTTCTGATTCAAACCTACTTTTTTTTTACTGTAACGCTATGAAGGCTACAAACAGGGATTAGCTGGCTATGGTTACAAAGGAGCTTCTCAAGAGAGCCCCTGTCCGCCTCCACTTGTAAACAATGTGATGTCTGGGCTCTCCACAAGACAAAATACCTCCACCCAAGTTTTTAAAAAATCCCTAAATTACCCCCAAACAGCCACAAACCAGTCCGGTGGATCAAAGTGTAAAAACGGCAGATTATCCAAGCAGCGGTTTTGTTCATCGACTGTCTAAAAGTAAAAAAAAAACAAAAACGGAATGAAACGCTGTGGCCTGTAAGTTAAAGTGTGGATAGATTTAGGTAACGGCTTAATAGTGTTTGAGTTGATAAAAGTGTGGGGGCGAGAGAAATGTGGGAAGAAAAGTCCGTGCTTCAGGTCTGCACGGTCCGCCACATTGCGGCCAGGCGCATGTCACCATCTGCCATGTTTCTCCACACTCCGGCCGCGGCACACGATGCTCCAAGAAGCGGTTATAAAAACCCTCCTTCCACCGCGGCCCGCAGCTCTGCCGATCGTCGGCCCGAAGTCTCGTTAGACGAGCTACGAAGCGGATCCCCGGGTGCTGGGTGAAGCTGGGTCGCCTCGGAGGTCTGTCGGCTCCCACTCGCAGCACTTTGAAAACAGCACGACAGCCTCCGTAACGTTAGCTGGTTAAGCTCCTGCTACTCCAGAGTTTACAATCCGTGAAAAAGTCCGCGAAAACCCGCACATACCTCCCTCCAAGTTGCCGTTTTTGATCAGTGGTGAGTTTTGTAGAAGTTCCTGTCGTCGTTGCTGTCCAAATATTCACTCCTTCAGTGTCTTTTTGACTTGTTTTGTTTTGTTTTGTTTTGACTCGAGGCGAAGACTCCCTTCTGACGTCTGTTTACCACTGTCAGGCAACGCGCTCTGCGCCTGCGCCGAGAGGACTTCTGGGAAACCGAGTAATTCATGTGACAGCGAACAGGCGTAAACAAATCAGCAGCTCAGGGTGTCAACATGTACCTGTTGTGGGGCATTATGTAACGGTTTATGAATGTGTGCTAAGCCCCAGGTACACTTAGTACATTTAAGGTATTACCGGTCAGCGCTGGAAAAAGTACTCAGACCTTCTACTTTAGTATCAAACAATGTAAAAAAACAAACAAACTCCAGCACAAGTAAAAGTCCTGCATTCAAAATCCCACTCAAGAAGGCCTAACAATACAGACATATTATTAGCACCAGCAAAAGTACTTGCCGTCCCCTTTAATTGATATATTATTATATATTGAATTATTACATTAGTAGTACTGTTGCATTAAAGGATAAGTTTACACTTTTTCTTTTTGTATTTCAAATTGTTATTTTATTGTCTTTCATATAATTATTACAGAACAAAAACACTTGTCGTAAGTAAGGCACACAACTTAAAATATCTCAGTCCCCATATAAAGGTTTTAGTAGTGCCTTTGCCATGGGTTTTAGAAGCAGTCTAATTTCCCCATTTTTAATCAATTGTCAATTCTCAGAACATGTGTGTGTTTTTCCATATCATATATCTCTTCAGCTATGTCCAGCCCGTGCTTCAGAGTAGGGGGATGCCTTGGCCACCACTCACAGAACTTTAAAAAGATGATGTGTATTATCTTATGTCAGACTATCTAAATATAGCGCCCCGCATGTCTTGAGTAATGCCTATAACGTCACTGTCCACTCTATCCACACACCAGCCCCAATACTTTGTCACAGGGTCACAATTTTTCAAGTCTGTCTATGAAGCTTTAGTCATCAGACAAATTAAGTGCAATATTTCCTGCTTTAAATTATCCTACTATATTACATAATTTAATAAAAGACTGTATCTTTGGAAGACATCCAATTAATCTGATTATCTAAAAAACTTTAGACTAGGAATACCTGTTAAATGCATAGGGACTGTGGATTCACCTGTCACTTCCATTGAGGGGGTATTGGGAAGGGCCAGTTTGAACATGAGGAATGATTATAGCAAGAATTTGTTTGTTTGGCCACCTGACTATTGTTTTTAGACAGACTTGGAAAACTGTGAACCTGTCCTTTAATATGTTCACTAAGTAGCATTTTACTTCTCTCTAAACTGTGTATATTGAATAATTTGACCTCTTGAGTTGAGAGGGAAAATCTGAATTTAATTTGAACTCAGGTAGAGAAATCAATCTCCACCTCCCATTATTATTAATATTATTATTATTATTATTATTATTGTTGTTGTTGTTTAAAAAATAAATAAAAATAATCACCAAGAGACCCAGAAAGGAACCACATACTGCTGGTCCAGGGATATGTCCTGGTTTTAATTTACAGTAATTTGATTAAGCATGATATTTTGGAAAATGCACTGTGCGAGCAAAATAAAAAAAACTTAAATCTGCTACTAAATATTAATTTCACTGAAGGACTCCAGATATTTAGTTGTACTGTTAACTTGTCAACTCGTAATACTTGATTGTCAGTTAATTATGGTCTTATCCAGAAACCAGTGTTTCAGACCTGACAGGGTTTCCCATGATTTTCTGTATGTTGTCTTTTGTTGCCGGGGCCTGATGAACAGGGAACAGTGAAATCAAAATATGCAGCAGATATGAAAAATAAATGAGAAAACCTGGACCGAAACAAACCCTTGTTCAATGTCTGAAACTTAAGTAACCGTTGTACTGTATCAACAGCAAAGGGTTAACTTATTGTTCATTAAGTGGTTTTCTAAGTATGGTTAGTAGTAGTTGTAGTTAGGTGTTACTTACATCTATATACAGTTACATTAGTATGTTGTAAACCATTTATTAAACAAGCTTATAAATCCTGAATCTCTATTTCAAGCTCTAAAGTTTGCCTTTCAGTCTGGCACTGTTCCTCATTAGCTGAGTCAAGATTAAGAAGACGCTGGCATCGTGATTAAAATGCTGCAATGGCTCCAGGTGTCTGATAGTGTGGACCCAATTTTCCTGTTGCTCCACTATGACTAACCTGATGGCTCAGGGTGTGGGATCAACATCAGGAACCAGAGAGCATGTGTTGTCTGCAGGTAACCAGGAACTAGGCAGGACCCACCACAATGCTGTGCGGTGTTTTTGCAGCGGTCTCCTCTGTGTTGATTAGCACTCATGTCCCCAGAACTGGATCGTTGTATGGGCACTGATATGTGACATCAGGTGATATGGGCTCGGCTGGGTGAAAATCAGTGGCTTTAGACTGAGGTTAAATAGACAAACACTGAGATTTAAACAATTTAATTTAGCTGCTTAAACTGACTAACGGATTTGATGAAGATGCTGAGCCTTGAGCCTGCAGCTTATTTTAAAAGGTGCACATGAAAGGAGTCAGAAAAGGCTCTTCAGTGAGATTTCATCCTGTCCTGAACTTATTCTATCCCGCCTGTTTTAATCCCTTGGTCTACTGCCAGTCAGTATTGCACAAGACTAAAATCTGATAACCTGGTTGAGCAGGAAATTTCAGTCTTGATGCTTAAATGCTGCAAGTGTATTGAACCTTTTGGTTGTTTTGTCTAAATTCTCAATCTGTTTGCTAAACTGTTTATTGTACTGATGTTATGTAGCCTATATATACTGTATGTATACAAGTACTATTGATGCAACTTTATTTATTTGGAGTAGCAAATGAAGATTCGTGCAACTGGATGGAAGCAACTTATTAATCACCCAGACTATTCAGATCTTATCTTAGAAATAATTTCTTTATGGCGAGAGGTTATAGCAACAAGTCAAAAGCCATTTTATTGAATCCCTTTTGTTTTTGCACAATGCATAAGCCATCTGTCCCTCATTATATATTTAGATATAATTCAGAATAACTTTTGTGACTCATGACGCAAAAATTTCAGACACGTCTCCTGGCAAATAATTCCCAGTGAAGTGTAACAAATAATATTCTTACTTCATTCTACAATACAAATGATCATATTATCATTAGCCCAGACAAATGATGCCTCTGGCCAAACTGCATCAGCAAGGCAATTTTTGTAAAACAGCACTGTTTTAGATTGGGATTCACACTTAACCTGACTAAGACCAGGAGGACTGAGTTTTGGAGCATTTTGAAACCACAAGAATGTTGTGGGTGGATGACGTGACAGCCGATAGACCTGCAGACAACAGAAACCACCTGTGTTTCTTCCTCAGATGCTAACATGGAGTCAGTAAGTTTAATCTTGAAAAGGCCACAGAAGTCAAGGCACTTACTGTGTGTGTGCACTACATTGTGTGTGATGTGGCTTGTGTATTCATGTATTTGGTGTGAGCATAAACTTTTAAGTGTCAACTGCTAGTGAAGGATTTTTGTGCAGTACATGAGTAAAGTAAAATGTTAAATCTTGGAGTCATTGCTTTTAAGCTACATCACAACATTGTGGGCCTGGAAAGGTTGGTGAGTCGGCCTACCATAGCCTGTCTTTAATGTGGCTGTTCCCATTTCTTGCTCTGAAGTCAAACAATCAAAGAGAGACACAAAACAGCCACAAAGAGATGAAAAATTACCACAAAAAGATACAAAACAACCTTAATGTGATGAAAATTAAAATAACCACAAAGAGATGTTATCATCCACAAAGAGACACAAAAAACGGAAACAAAGAAAGAAACAAAAAGTGTTTTGATCCTGTGTAGGAGGGTGGGGGCCTTGCCGTGTCTGTGTCCTGGGGCCCCATGTCTCACGATCTGTCCACAATTGTGGATTCTGAACGATATTCGGCCTTTGACAAAACAATCTCAACTGTAGGAGTTTGCTCAGTTGCCATGAAGATCATCGCCATGGCAACTGAGCAAACTCAAGCTACAGATGAAGACTGTGTGATATATGTGACGTATTAGATTATTAATACAGATGCATCAATTTATAAGCAGCATTCTACTGATGTAGTTAGTTGGTTGAGGCGGAGGGAGTACTTACTACTTTATATACAGTTTGGTAGTTCAGTGGTTAACAACCTGGGGGTTGGGCCCCTCCAAAGGGACACCAGATAAATCTGAGGTGCCATGAGATGATTAATGAGGGTTGACAGGAAGAAAAAACAAACTGCTACACAAATCTGTGGCCGTTTTATGGACTGTTTTCTTTTTTCTTTGCAAAAGTACAAGTATGTAAATACTTACATAGCCTACATCACTTGAGTAAATGTACATAGTTACTTTCCACCCCTGAACCTCTCAGACATAAATACATGGGGACTACATCAAATTAGTAATTATGTGTCATACTGAATGCAGTATTTAATGGACATAAAGGTTTTTCTAATTTATATAGGCCATGATGTCACAGAGGTGCTTACTCGTTCTGCACTTCAACTCCCAGAAGTGTTTGCGGTCGTTCTCTGTGTTTACAACCAGCTGACATCCGGCATCTTCCCGTCCATTAGCCACCGATACCCACAGTCTACGATATCCGTGTACACTCGATATTTTCCCCACGAAAAGGGCTCCCTGCTGATTCGTCAACTCAACTGAATGCAAAATTTCATCATATTCATCCGATGCAGGTGAGGTCCACAACCAAAAATCGCCTTTGCACATTTAGTTAGCTAGCTCGCCCGCAACTGGCCAGCGATAGCAGGATTGGCACAAGCTAACACAGCAGCTAATGCTAACATTAGCATAAGCATTCTCTATTAGCACGGCTCAGTTTCGACATCTGTCAAAACGAAACTCGATGATAGTTCGTGGGAGACATTTTTTCTAGCTATTTAACAACAAACACTGCCTCAATACTACATGGTAGCTCATTAGCAGCGGTGGTTGAATCTAACAAATGTAGGCAGTGTTAGCCCGCTAGCTTTACGTTAACTGTTAACCTGGAAAAGCTGAAGCTGCTACGCTCAGTTTGTTATTTTTAATTAGCTAAACCACGGCGAAGTGAACCAGTTTGCTCACTGCCTATATAGCTTCAGGTAACTAATCAATCATGTGCATGTTTGGCGTTTGATTTATATCGCTGTGCTGTTAGGTGTTGATGTTAGCGACATATCAGTTCGATGGATCAGGGGAGATGTGCGGTGCCACTGCGGTGCCAGGCTGTGGGAAGCAGCCTCACAGTGTTTGTGTTGTTTGTGTCAGGGCTCTGGCCCCGTCTCCAGCAGCTGAAGCACACCAGTCCTGTCCTCTCTGCTCCACGTCCACGGCCGTCCTCGTCCCTGAGCCATGACCACCCAGAGGGATCTTGATATGGTGAGTGAGGGTCTGAAGTTATTTTCTAATGTCACAAAGAACCGTTGAGTCTGTCACACCTATTGCTGCTGCTTTGATATAGCTACGGACTAAGACATTATATTATCATGCTGATAACATTACATAAACGTTTCCCCAAATTAAAATGATTTAGGGTTAGGGGTGGGAGTAGGAAGGGGATCATGGATTAGCCAACGACCACAAACACTTAGCTTGGGCAGTGACTGCTGTTCCTGTGAACGCCATCTGTCTAATCTCAGTTAAAACGTTGCCCTACTTTCCTTTCAAGGTTTAGACGCCAATTGATTGTACCCTCTTACTACCCCCCACCCCCTCCTCCAACCATAGGAATGGACAACACAACACTCATTTAGATCAGAAATGTTAGTATAAGTTCTACAGAGAATAAGATTTCCTGGCAGCTGGCTTTCTAACCTGCAAATAGTCACTGTATAGTACTGTTGGACAAAGGAAGGTGACTGAGTTTTTGCACTTGTGAAGCTGTAACAAGCAGATCTTTGTGAGGATTTGCTTGGTAATTGATTAATACAGTTAACCATTTAATCACTTTTCAAAGACAATTATACAATCAATTGTTTTAGTGCTAATAGGGAAGCATTTACTGTAGACAGAAAATTATTCTGCAACAATTGTGATGATCAATTAATTCATTTTTTGAGTGATAATTCGATTTTGTTGGCTATGACTTCCCTATTTGACAATTTTCATCTTTTTCTGTTTTATATAATTATAAATTGAATATATATCAGGTTGTAGGCTGTTGGTCGGATGGAAAATACATCTGAAGATGTCACCTTGGGAACTGTGATGGATGTTTTTATATTATTTTCTGGCAACCAAACATTTGCTTGATTGTGAAAATAATTTTCAGATCATTCCCAATATTATATAGAATTTATAGTTGCAGCACAAACACTAGCACCTTTGTATTTGTTGTACACATCAAAATAATATTTAAACAAGAATGTTGTTAAATGTTTTATGTAGGAGACGTACATCAAGTAAAAGCCCACAGCAACGCAAAATGCAATTTGGTGGATCATCCCTCTTGGCAACTATTCTGGGGCATTAGTTTGTGGTTGGTTAAGTTTTTAGGAAACTTGACCAACATTAAGAATGGATAAGCCTTCGATAGCGATGGTAACCCTTAAAAAAGTCATAACAGTGTTTGAAGAATTTAATGTCTTCCTTGGACTGGACAACCTAGAGGACAGTTGTGATGCAGGATGTTGCCATGGGTAACCAGGCAGATTTGACTTTGTTTTTATTTTGTACGGGGGTGAAAGGGATGGAGACAAAGCTTGTTAATGATGACATGGGTATGTAACCCCACATTGAGGTTATTCAGTTCAGATGGGGGAGGGGAGGGAAGAGGACCACCGAGGGAGGATTGTATTTGTAAACAGATCAGAGAGTGGGGTTGTCCCTCACTGACGTCACACCTCGTGGTTAAGTCTCTTTGTTCTTTCCTCTGTGATTTGTGAACCAAAGAAAGTTCATCTTCGACCTTTTTAGGAAGGGCAAATGTCGGTGAAAATTAATTCCGATTTATCAATTCTTACTCTTGAGGAGAGGTGGCCTACTAGAAAGATTAGGTTGATTGGATTTTTTTTCCTCCAGAGTAATTTTTTGGAGTACCAACATGATTGATTAGAGATGATAGATTAATGGATTAATAAGGAACAGTACTTGCTGTAGCATACATTAGACAGCTAAAGTCCAAAACTGATCAATAATTCAGTTCAGATTGATGTATCACTCCTGACCATGAGTTGACCCTGCAGGCAATATAAAATAAGTGGAAAAATTATCATTATATCACGATTTCAAATCCTTCACTGCCTGAAATCTGCGAGAAGGAGAAACATCTAATTAGAATAGAAATGTTCAGAATAATTGTAACATTAACATCAACAATGATGATGTTTATCACCCTTCCCTGATTGTCTGGTTAACCACTCCTGCCATCATAGAGTCTGTTAGCCTGTTGGTACAGCACGTACATGGGTGTGGCATCCACTTTTAGACACTTTAATTTGACGAAAATCCAACTGGGATCGAAACCTGGTCTATTCAGATAAATTAGAGGTTTGGAGTCAATGTGCGGTCGTTATTCTTTTCATCAATATCTGAAATCTGTGACCCATAGACATCCACTTGATGGATGCTCCACCATCTTCAAGTTGACACTGTTTGTACTTATTTCATGTGTCAGGGGAATTTTGTCTTCAGACTGGTCTTCAGCTTCTTTAAGGTCAGGAGATTGATTCTGGACTATGGTGTAGACGGAGATGCCATGTGGCTACTGCAAGAACTGTGACTGGCTGCTTGTGTTTCCCCCTACATGTTTTGATGCCGGTTGAGTTTGTTGAGAGTAAAGACAACATTAAGGAAGTTAAAGACAGGCTTTCAATGGTCTTCCCTTTTCACTAACATCTAACAAATTGATTACACTGCAAACCCTCTGCTCACTGTGATCACTGCTCTGTATAAATGAATGAATGTAACAACATTACACTGTTTAGTGATGAGACACAGTGAAATAACAAGTTACCTGGATGAAAATCCAGTTCTATAAATGTAAGTTTGTAGCTTACTGTTGCTCTGTATTGGAAAGTAAATTAAAGAATGTAAACACAGGGGAATATAAAGCCTGATGGGGTCTGATAACACATAGAACTGAAAGAACTGAAAAGCAGACTCCTAGTATAAATCCAGTTTTACGGCTGAAAGTCTGTACATTTGTCAGTGTTTATTTTCAGTGCAAAGAAGATAAACACATTGTTGTGTTCTGTTGCTGTCATGTTATGAATCATTAATGTTATATACATTATACGTACAATTATACATGTATGGTAATATAGGGCTGCAACTGATGATTTTATCCTACCAATCATTTTTTCTAATTATTTAGTCTATAAAATGTCACACTTTCCTAAAGTCAATGTGACATCTTTATATCACCTGTTTTTTTCCTCTGTGAAAAGTCTATGTAAGACAAAGAAAATCAGGGAATCATTACATTTGACAAGCTGCTACTAGGTGTGATGTTTGGCATTTTACTTTCATGTTGAATTTCAAAATAGTTGCAGAATCATTTTATGCTGATTATTTGATCAACTTATTGTGTCAGCACTACTTGAATAGGCTGTTTAATTATGTTTGTGAAATTTTAAAATCTTGTAGAATGTGTATGGAGTGTCCCATGTGGATTTCCTGATGTTAGTGTAATATTTAGGCCTTCGAGGCATCTTAGACAAGCAGCTCCTTTTTATTTTCAGTGTTTTTTTTCAGACAGATTGGTTTGCGTACTTGCTCAGAGGATAAAATTTTGAGGAAGCCCCATTGTTAAATATCCTCCCACACACATATGCACAGTCGCCCTCAGGGCTACGCACTGGCCATGTAAATTTAATAACATGGCCCAGAGCTGTCTGGGACACCTGGGGTTATCGCATTAGGCCGACAGCCCGGAGAGGAGCTCGCAGCACCCTGGAACTAAGGGGCCAGTGTTCTCCCCCTCAGCCCCACCCTTATCTGTTGTCGTCCCCAGCAACAGGGGCTCACTTCAGTGTAAGCCCTCAGTGGATGAAGTCGCCCAGTCAAAGGGTGGAGATCTGGTGTGGATAAATCTAATTAGACTGGAATGCCCGTCTCTTCACAGCCTTCTGAAGGTCACCTCATGTCTGAAGAGGTTAGAGTATGTGGAGGGATTCCACCACAACTTATTAAGAAGAATTTTAATGCAAGTTTGGTGTTTGTGTTGTCTGATGTGGCGTTTCAATGGACTAACATTAGACTGTTGTTATTTGTTGTTTTAGGTGCACCTCCGCCTCATCCTGGTCAGTGGGAAAACGCAAGACTTTACTTTCTCCCCAAATGACTCGGCCACAGACATCGCCAAGCATGTATTTGAGAACTGGCCTGCAGGTATGTTTTGCAGGATTTATTTTGTGTGTGCCCATTTGATTCAGTCACAGTCTTTGATGACACACATTCTCAGTTTCTGCCAATAGTTTTTCATTTCATTTCCTATTTTGGCCCATCACTACTTCATGCATGTGATGAAAACCTTGTATACAATGTTTATATTATTATTATCATTGTTATAACAGTATTATGGTGAAGAATGATAAATAGGCCAGGCTTCACTTCCAATATTAGCTTATAACAGATACATTGCCATTGATAGATATGTAACAAGGCATTGCAGTGAGTGCCGAAATGATGTATATACTGTTGATCGTTATAGTGAAAATAATAGTAATACCCACAGGTGTAATCGTGCAGTCAATAACAGCAACAATGATTGGATTACCAAATAATGATTATAACAACAATAATGATGATGATAATGAGAAGAATAAGAATTTTCAGGGCTGAGTGCATGTGAATTTGGCTGAACAGAAACATAATGTGACTATACATTAAGTGATACATTTGTTTCTCTGCTCTCTGACAGGATGGGAGGAGGAGAGGGTGAGCAGCCCCAGTATACTGCGCCTCATTTTCCAGGGACGCTTCCTTCATGGCAATGTTACCCTGGGAGGTAAGACCGTCTCTGAACAAAGACACCATCACAAAGACAATTCTGGCCAAACTTCAGCCACATTGTGAATGAAGTTTGCTCAGTTATCATGTGGTTCAGTTGTTATCAAGTGACCTAAGCATGGAATTTCAATCGCAAGTTAAAAGGTAATTTTATCCTGTCATTAAGGCTGTGAGATATGGCTGAAAGCTCCAGAAAAAATTCCAGTAAGTGGACTTTGTGCAAAGGATAATTTGTGAAGCTGCCTTTTCCAAGACAAATAATGAACCTTCAAACTCAGCTCTGTAGATTCTTACAATACTGTGAAACATTTCTGTCTTATTTACTTCACACTTAATATGAATTTTATTTTACTCAATGTGATCTAGACAGTTACTATTTCTGAGATGTTATAAACTACATGTAGTAATATCATGGAAGAAACGTGTGTGCCTCAATAATTAAAATCTGAGAGAGAAACTTGTTCCTGGCCAAATACTTTTGAGTGAGTTGCTCACTCACTCTCTCAAAACTCAGGTCACACTGTTTGTTTGTACTTCAAATCACACCAGAAGTCCTCCCCCAGTTAAAAAGTACTTATTACTAGCAGCTAAGTTCCTTTTGTGACTGCATCATACATTTACACAATAACTGCACTAATAGAGCGTAACTTCAACCACATTAGTAACAACCTAACCCAGAATCACAGGTTCACGATATGACAAAATTAACACATTTGTTGTCATAGTGACAGGTGCTGGTGGAGTGAAGTCATTTCCCTTCACCTCACAGTCTTCCTAAACTTGACGTGTACACAGTTTGACAAATGAGCAGCTGAGTCAAAACAAAGCAGTGTAAGCACCACGTCTGATTTGATTATTTTAATCCTGTTAAACTTCTGACCTCATGGACTCTCTGCCCTGTACCTGGCTTGCACTTGTGCCATCAACAACTGGGATTTACCGACGACCAATCAGATGGGCTGGTTCAGTGGTTCAGTACTACGTGGGCCAACCACTGGTGCACAAAACGCTTTTCTTTTTCTTTTCTGAAGCTGCAGTCAGACCGAAATTCACGTGGTCTAATGAAAACAAGGTGGGACAGGAAATAGAGTGGGTTAGGTCGTAAACAGTTTTGTTAGCAGGCTGACAGCTGTTGTTAATTAAACAGCTTCTTATCTGATACTTGACTGTTATTTACCTCTATTGCTGTCCTTACACTCACTGCAGCCACTCAGCATCCTTTCTTTTCTGCTGCTTGAATTTATAAAAAAAAGAATATAAACAAACAATATTAAATAAAAATATCAATAAATGAAGGTCAATCCCACCCCGTCTCTCAAACTGGCTGACGTTCTCCTTCAGTCATTTAAACTGGGTTAAACTGGAAACTGTTATTCGTACAGGGGAAACAGTAGTATACAAATAAAAAGTGTTAAAGTGTTAAAAAATAGTACTATAACACAAAATTGTAAAACAATAAACTGCGAAATAAAAGTAAATGATAACAGAAATGCAGAAATGGTGGAAATGTTCTGATGAGGGAGACAAACAGAGAAATTTCTTCAGTGCAAAGAAATTATGATGAATCATGAGGTATATTTCTGTGTTTAAAGCTCTAAAGCTGCCACCGGGCCGAACGACCGTCATGCACTTGGTTGCCAGAGAGACTCTTCCAGAGCCCAACTCTCATGGTGAGCATCTTTTCTTTCACTCATTTATGTACTTATTTATTTATTTATTTGCAGACATTATAAACTAGTTATCATGTGTAGTATCTATTGTACTAGCCCTATTATAGGTCGATCCTGACTATAACATTTCATGATGTACTTTAAATGTTGTAGCCTTCTCCTGCTCTTACATTTATTTGAGTAAAATGAGCCACGAATATCAACGTATTAGGTCACAAATACGTGACGTGCTGCATATATCATTTGGTGAGCCTTTGTCGCTTCTGCCACCAACGTCAGCCTCGTCCCACACAGCGCCTGTAACTGTGCTTTCTTCTAGTTTCAGCTGGTTGTTTTTATCTCACCTCACGTCTCTGGTGTCCTGTCTTTGTAGGTCAACGGAACAGAGAAAAAACCACAGAGAGTAACTGCTGTCTCCTCTTGTAAAGCAACAGAAACGGCCCCCTCCCCTCAACCATGACCTCACACGTAACACACACATAACACACAAATATAAACATACACACACTCTGCTCTCTCCTGCCCGTCGTCCTATCAGCTGTGGATTTGGATTAAATCACAGGAAGTCTGGTTGGAGGCTGTTACCTGCTTTGGTTGAACTCTTGTCCAATCTGAGGCTTTTTTTGTGCCAATATATTCAGTTTTTGCCCCCAAACTTTTATTTTATCGACAGAATTTGCTGTTGTTACTCCTTTTTATTTGAAGATCATGACATTAAACAATCCCTTTGCTGCTGGACAAGTTTTAAAGAGCTGTCGTACGTAGTGAAAAACACCCAGGAACTCGTCGCTCTTCATGGACACAGAAGTGCTATAAAGGATGCGTGGGCTTTAACCCTTCCCTCCTAGTCACATGGATGTTTCCCCAGGTCTTACTCAATGGTGTTAACCCTCTCATTGCACTTAACCAGTTTGTTCATTCAGAAGTGTTTATTGTGTCATCCTGACTTCCCTCATGACATTTTTCTTTGAACAGACCTTAATTCCCCACGTGGTAGAAAACGTGCAATCCTCCTCATAGACTGTTTCTGCCTCTTATTAACTGAACCGTTTGGTCTGTATCAGCACCAGTGGCGTTAGTGCCATTACCTACACCCTGTTTGTTCTTGGCAAAGGACCAATGGAGAAAAGACTTTTTGATAGGAGGATCTGCATAAACACCTGAGGGACGCACAGGTCCACGAGCAACAGGAACAGAGTCCCATCAAGGCATGCAAAGATGGAGGATGGATTGGCTTGTGTGCCACCGGGTGTCATGTTCACACTTGTGGTGGTGACTTTATTGACTAGACTGTCAACGTTCCCTCGTAATGGGAGCCAACATGGCGGGCCAGTTAAACGCAGACAGAAGGAGATGGTTGAAGATGGGAGGGGAGGCGTGTGGTCGGTGTGAGACCCTCCTCTACTGGACACAGAAAACAAGACAGGGGGAGAGATATCTCCCACTGGGATAAAGAGTAAAAAGGAAAATTTTGGTGGTGTTTCACCTCCTTTTCATTTGGATGCTGTCTTTACTTCTTGTTTGCCTTTTATTGTGGAATTCAGTAATATCATTAATATTGAAATTTAAATATATCAATTTTTATCTTGTGTATAGGTATTTGTTGAATTTTAGTGTGGGTGAGTTTGTGTGTGAGTGTGTCTGAGGGTGTGTGATGCACGTGGCATACTGTGTGAAGACTAGTGAGGGCATGTGGTCTTAAAAAACAAGGTGGTGCACTGGGAGCGTTGATGGGCTGCGGTTTCTTCAGAAACAGTCGGAAACCTTTTGATTCCTTCCATTGAGTGTCCATTTGGTTTGTGTTTTTGTCAATCAATGTCACTGCTATGAAGTTTAGCTCAGTATGAATAAATGTAAAAACTAAAATGCAATGTGGTCTACATAAAAGCTTGTATTATAAATTAATAAATCTTTAAATAAGGCAACATCTTTTGATTCATTTTTACTATTTCTCAAAAGGCAACAAAAGACAGAAGTTGCAGAGTTGCAACTAAAGATTATTTTAATTATAGACTCATTTATTTTTTCCAGGTTTAAGGTAACACTTTCGAATGTCTTGCTCTGTCTGACCAGCTGTCAAAGACCCAAAGATATTTAATTTTCTATCACTAAACACTAAAGACTAGAGAGTATTCACATTTAAGAAGCTGAAACCACAGAATTTTTGTATTTTTTACTTAAAAATTGGCTCAAATGTTAAATTCATGATCAAAGTGGTTGCAGGTAAATGTAATTACATGCATGTAAATTGTAATTAAATAATTGAAATAAATCAGTGGTCTACAGTTGCAGTTATATGCAAGAGAATCTGTGATTTTGTTGTGACCTAAACTTCACAAAGAGAAAGCAAAAGAGTTTCTGAACAGATTTAATACTTATTTTTTGTTTTCTTTCTGTACTTCTCTCACCTCCGTCCATAATTTATGAAAAAGTTTTTTAGTTGTGGACAACTTTTCCTCTGCGCATGGCATCGTGGGACAGAAGTGTTCATCAACAGCACACTCAAAAATCTAAATTAGTTCTGTTTTAAGTCACAAGATCCTGTCCACACATGTTCTAGACGAATACGAACACTGTGCTTTGAACAGTAATTTAGGTCTCATGGTTTTGCCACAAAAAAAGTTAAATGATCTTAAAATTACATCTGGTGTTCTCCTGCCTCATTGAAAAATAAGTTGTTTATTTAATTACTGTAGATAATGTTTCTTTCTTCACTGGGAAGTCCATGTTCAGTGTCGGTGCACCAGAGGTCACACTTGTCTATGAGTTTCATATTGGACCATGACTAGTTGTGATGCCAGATTCAGAATTCGTGCTTGTACGTTCATGAGTTAAACTCAGATTTAAAGTGAGTGTAGAGAAACTTTCCTTCAGCAGATCAATGTGAAAACAAACTCTGAAGCTCAAACATCCGTGTCAAGTAATGATAAATAAAATGTTTTTGAGTGGAGGGGAACATTAATTTCGTGTTAACACTGTAAAGTCCCTCTATGTATTATCTATCTATTAGTTATATAATTTATGAGCAGTATATAAAAAAAATATAAATGGTTAATAACACTATAATGTCATTGTATGCAGCTAAAATGACATGTAAGTGTTTATTAGTGTACAGAATTTGTTAACAATTTAACTTCTATGGAGATATTTTGTTATTACAACTGTGTTTTATTATATTGACATTAATTTCTGTTGATACATCAGCCTCCTCTTACTGGTGTTAAAAATATATTAATAAACACTTATATCTGCTTACAACTACATTACAGTGTGTTATAAACCGCGTGTTAAATGTCCTGCTTATAAATTATACATGAGGGGACTACGCAGTCAACACCTGCATAGAATTATTTAAAAAAAGTATGCAGTAGGGGCACAGTTAAAATGAACTGCATGTACTTTGAGAAAACATTCGTAGCACAAAATCCACTTAGTGTTCAAGAGAATAAAGAATTTTATTTCTCTTACTGTTATTTCTGAGGCCCACAATGATCCAACTACATGTAGTTTTATGCATTGACCTCCAGGTGGCAGTGTTCCTCTGTAAGCCTAATGAGTGGGGGTAATCATGGGCTGCTGGAGTGTTGTACAAATACAAAGCGGATGGGAATATGTGAGTTTATTTTGGCTGTGCCTAATGCATTGATGGGAACTAAAGTAGAACCATAAGTTTATAATTTGTGAACTACTATTTCAACACCAGGTATTGACTTAAAACTGTCAAAGCTAAAAGGAAACTAGATATATCTCTGCACAGTTTAGTGACACAGATTCCCAGCCTCACTCAGTTCAGATGAAATAGTCATTTTGTTGTTATGATTGGGTCATGACTTTGTGTTGAGCTGATTTTCAGCAGCTTTCTCCCCCCATCTCTCTCAGGAGTCTGCTCCTGACCTGTAGCTGCAAGAAGTCCAGGTTTCCAGTTGACACTGGCAGTGTACCTTAGGAAAAGTGCAGTCAACCCACATCTTTCTCAACATACACTACTTCCAAAACCTGCTATTGTGCTGAAACTATTTGTCCTTCTGTGTCTCTTCACATTTTCCACTTGCTCTTATCTGAACCGTGTTATGCCGTCAGTGGGGTTCGACAGAGGTTAGTGGAAAGTGAAGTCTATACAGAAGCGTCGAGCTGACCGCAGAGGCGATCAGGAGTCTTTAACTGAGAGTCCAGGGAGAGAAGCTGTTGAAATTTCTGCTACTTAAGTCCAGTGCGTTCAGAGCTGCTGCTGCAGGATGAATTGCTGTCTGCCGTCGACATGACTCAAAGCACGTGTGCAGCCAGTTTCATGGGTGGGCTGCGGTCCAACCAACATACACTGCTGGTCTGTCTGTCCCAGGAGGGCGGCCTGCACTCTCAGCCACCTGGCCTACACTAGTCCTGACATGAAGGTCTTAACTCCCACTCTGACAGCAGTATGTCCTGCTGTGTAGAGCACGTAGACGTGCCCTTAGTGGAGTCAAACTGTATTCAAGTAGGATTGCTTGGGTTTAAAAACTGTTGAATTATAGTACAAAAGCTTGTACTAAGCGATACTTAATTCTACACTGTGAATAGGCCACTAACGTGTGTGCATGCTTACGCCTTACCAACGCTCTCCAATATTTTGTTAAAGGACCATAGCTCTCATGTTTTAACTCGTTTCTCCTAATCACTCTTACACTACCTGCACTGAGTAGATGTTTAATTGGTTAGTTGTTTAAATTAAAAAAAAACCTCACTAGAACCAGCTTTTCAAATGTTAATATTTGTTGGTTTTTGTACTTGTCTGTGGCAGTGAACTGAAATTCTTTGGGATATTTGACAAAAATAAAAACAATGCAAACTATGCTGTTATTATTTCCCAGAATGTCAGACAGTTACTTTAATGCAGACCTGATGTTCACTGTGGTGGATTACACCAATCTGCTCATTGTTTTTCATACTGTATGAGATGAGTGGAAACCTGTTGATGGATGGAACCATGCATTCATTTGAAATATAGCTCAGAACAAATGTGAGACGTAGTTAAGGAGCTAAACGTTGATAAAGTGAAGAAGCTGCAGTTTCTTCACAGCGTCTCAGCTCTCAGTGTAAACACATACAGAGACAGGAATGGATTGATTATAGAAAATACCAAATACCTATCTCAACAGGGGGTTGTAACATATGTGTTTTTTTCTGTTATGGTATTTAGCTCCAAATCCCTTTTTCCCTTCACTGCTTTTGACCATTTTCTTATTCGCCAGTTCTTCCAATATTGAAACCAGCTGTGAACACACACACAAAGGAACGCATATACAGTAGACTGAAGGCTACTGATACTACTGACTGCTGTCATTTTAACTCTCTGGAGTCCAGGTTGACTTTGACTTCCTGTCTATCATTTTAACTTTGTTTAGCACCTTTTAAACTGTCCTCACCCACATGATCAAATTATCATTATGGTACAATTCAGGGTTGTAAAAAATATTGTTTCACTACTTACACACACAAATACAGCAGTAAAATGTAAGAAATAAAACTATAATAAAGTCTATTTATATTTTAAGTGATTTTATTGCGACTCATTCTTGTGCCTATATATGTCTTTAAATCACTGAAAATACCCCAAGCTAAAGGAATCTAAAGGCACAACAAAAGCAATAGAGATGAACATTTTAATTTGCGTTTCATGATATGTTTTGTTGTGTGTAAGATGGTGTGAATGTGCGGTCACGGCTCTATCATGTGTTCATTCCTTTGAGTCTATTTGTCCACACCAGAGGTCCTTCGATGGCCTGAAATGAAAGAGTTCAGTAGGCCAGTGTGAAAACATACACACTCATGCAGGGGTTGAATTAACCCAGCAGGGTGTTAGCAAATGAGCAGCTTTCATGCTGACTCCAGAAGCTGCTGCTGTCTCTCTTCATCTCCAGACCTCCTTTCTTCTCCTAATTGGGAAAATGACACTGGTTTATATGGCTGTTTGTTTCCAGATGAAGGGATCATAACCAGGAGGGCCAGGGATGTGGACTTTTGACCAGGTGTGTGTAAAGGAGGAGGAAGTGTTACAGCCTTAGTATTTCCATAATCAACCTACAACAGGAGCGTGTAGGAGTGAGGGCGGGGTCTGTTAACCTCTTTTTATTTGACGGTTTATTTTCCCAGATGGTCTCCTGTTGCCTGTAACGTGCCACTGTAAAAGAGCCGCGGCTATGACAACAATATCAGCTCTGTGCACTGGAGAGAGGGAGAAATGGAAACTTCTAGAGTTCATACCCAAGATCAAATATTTCTCAGCGTTACTGTGGAGCAGGGGTGGAAAACTGAGGGCCTTTGCAACAAAATGTACTGCTATCGGAGACCTCCACTGCTTCCTGTGAAGAAGAAACCGGGAGGCCGAAGCCGGGAAGTGTCAATATTACCTTACCAACCCAGCAATACATAAATCCAGCTTCTATCTGCGTTTTGGCACATAGAGACTCAGGAGACTCTTTCTTTTTCAGGCCATCATTTTCAACGTGGTCTAGAACATATAACTTTGCACTGCCCTCATTATTGTATATATTTTCTCTTGGGCCCTTTTTTCAAACATGTATTTGTTATGTTCATGCTTCTTTTTTCTAATCCTTCTTTTTTCACCATATTCCCTTAGCACTGCCGTAGGACACAGAGGTTGGAGAATTTTATTTTGGAGCTAAGAATTTGAAAATAGGCAAACACTTTAGACCACAGTGTAAATTACCCAGTACATATTTAATCAGGTCTAAACATCCTTTCACAATAGCTAGGTCATTAAAAGCTAATGTCTCGTTTCCCAGACATAATCTGAGTATATTATGATTTTGAAATTAATGATACCTCAACTAATTTCATTGCAGTACTGGCACTGTTACCCCATTTTTACTGCCTTGTTATCCAGTAATAATAGTATTACGCTTTGTAAAAATTAAAAAAGGTACTAAATGTGTAATATATTCCAGTAATTTACTCACTTGTTGTACAAATCCCTATTAAACACACAGACCCTTCCCATATCTACATATTTCTCCTAGTGTACCTACTCGTTACCAAAAATAATGATTCAAGTCTGAAAGGTTAAAGGTGACAGGAACAGCAGTAAAGTGCAAATCTCTGCTGCGAATTCTCTACACACATAACTCATACATGATGCATACACATCACAAATTGGAAAAAAAAAAATTACAGTCAGGTTTTTCTGTTCAGTAAACTGTGTCCTCATTGTTTAGTTATGGGGCAAGTGGTCACTTGAGGGCAATGACTTCTGAACAAACTTTCCTCCTCGAGTTTCAATTTGAACGAAAAGAACAAAATAAACTATGAAGGGAAACATACTAAAGTAATTACAGACAGAACTGAGGCCAGATCGTGGTGAATGCAGTCCAGAGGAATTCAGGCTCGCTCATTACCCACTCCCTCCTACTGATTACAGACCTGTTTTGTTTGTGTACCTGTGATGATATAACAAATTGGATCTGGTTCGTGCCTATTACAGTGATCATTACATTACAATCAGTGTTTTTTTTGTTTTTTTTTTGCAAATATGAAAATTGATCATTAACTGACTCCATCTGCTTCAACACGTGATCAGTCCGTTTCTCTTTGCTTCCTCGCTCACGTTCAGGATGAAGGTTGCGATTTATGTTCAGGTGTCTCCAATTTCTTCATCTTCACGCTCTGACACCTGCTCTGATCGCTCTCCAGACATCATTAAAGTGAATAAATTTCCTGATCTCCGGATCTGGTAGTGGAATTATTTCACGTGTTCTCGTTGTGTGTGATTATTGCTCAGTGACACCAGATGCTGACCCAGGGCTATGTACTGTACTGTATGTCCGAGAAGAATGTAGACAAGGTTCCTCCTTTCAATTTCCTTTGTTTTTGATATCTGAGACTCACATTTAGAAACATGTTACTACTATTTCTTGCCAGTTTATAACACTCTGGCATCGTGCAGCCGTTTTCCAAACAACTGACACTAGTTTTTAAAGTGTTTCTGAGGGTGAAACTCCATCCTCTCTTTACACTGCAAGCCCCCAAGTGTTTGGAGTGGTTTCTACGGCATCTGCAAATACTGCTGCTCTTTTCCAATTTATAGGTGCCCTTTATTGGACTTGTTGCTGTGCGTATGTTGTTCATTAAGACATCAAAATGCTTTACAGTTCATTGCTCTTTTACACTGCCTGTTGGAGCCGGAGCTGTAATTCCAGTTAGTGAGGGATCAGATGGAGGTCACTGCTGGCCTGTGGGGGTTGCAGCACACCACAAGTACACCGAGCCTCTCCGGACTACATTACAGCTTTTATCCTCACTAATGGGATCTCTTGGTGGGGAATCCCAAGGGTGATGGGGATTAAGATACCTGGCCTCGCTCCCACGCGCCGTTTACCATGTGGGGCGCAGCAAATATGTTGCACATGCCCAGACTGCTGCAGCAAACTTTACATCCCTAGATACTCAAAGAAACTACAAAAATCTGTGTTTGGGAGACTAACATGTGTTCACACCCAGACTGACAGTAATCTGTCTTGTATTCACCTTCTCTGCGCACCATTTCTGCCCCTCCACGGCTTGACCCAGTTGAATCTGACACCGTTTGCAACTCAGTGAGAGAGTATCAGATGATGGAGAGCTGGGAGCCGCTCAGGCCTGAGAGACGTCGCTGAATGTTAACTTTCTACCCTGCTTGACTTGAGTGGCATTGTTGGATATGTTTTGGAGTTTCCCAGCGTTACAGCAACAGTAGAAGAAAGAGAACGGAGTGAGAAAAGCTTAACTTGGAGAGTGAATAAAAAGTTTAGGGTGGAATAAGTTCCACGTCTCTTTGTGTAGGTGTTTAAAAAGAGAGGAGTGAGAAAAAAACTGTGAAGGAGGAGACTGGCTTAGAAAATGAAGATATTATAAAAGAAAAGAAAGTGTAGGGTCTCAGATTTGGTCTCTGTACTCTCCTCTATTTTAAACCTTTGTCACACTTGGTCACTGCAGTGCTAAACCGAGTATCAATGTGAGTCATGACTTCACGCTCCATCTGTCTGTCACATGGCATCTGGGCGACTCTGTAAAAGCAACAACACAGCTCAGTAACCAGAGGCCGCATGAAATCAACTCCACCACCAGTACCACCTCTTCTGCTGCTGCTGCTCCCACACACCTTTTTTTTCTGTACATCCTCTCTGTGTTAATGCCAACTTAAACAGACAGATATAATAAAGCACACCCAGACATGCAGTTAGAAGTGACTGCTACTTGTTTTTCTACTTATTTTGTGTTGTAACAGTGGTGCTCTTGTCCTGCTGGGTCGTACAGATCCTCAGACTCACACCGCCCTGCAGCAGCAGCAGCTTCTAGTGCTGAGAACAGCAACAAGGAAAGGTCAGGTGCAGTCCATTGTTACAGAGCTGTCCGGTCTCTGATTTATGGGCAGCAGGTTCACACTGTTTGTGGTGCATTAACCCACTCACTGTTTCCATATTTTTGTTTTATACACAGGAAGGGACAGATTTGATTTAGATGGGAAACAGCCAACAGCAGCCTGTGTCCTGCACAGTCTCCACTACTTTTACTTCTGTACCAAATGTAATCTGAGGACACTGCAGCTTTTAATGCTGATTTTTCTATTATTAATAAATCTGTCGATTGATTAATTATTTTCTCTTCCATTGGAGCTGAAACTTGGGATGTTTGGCGTTTTTGCTTGTAAAATTACTTGAAATGATTAATCGATTAATTATTTCAACTGCATTTAAAAGTTAGAGAAGTAGATTTGTGGTTTCAGATTTGCTGGTTTGCATCTCTAAAATCAGTGGTCAGATGTGAAATGACCTTGAACAAGGCACTTCTCCCTCAAACTGCTCCAGTGAAGCTCCTTATTGCATGTGGGAGCTATAATAAGCAGCTGTAAAATGTAAAAACTGTGACTGTGAAACAGTGTGCTGGAAAAGAAAGCACATTCTTGGTAAAGCTTTTATGCAATCATAAAAGGGTGCAGGGTTTTGTTTTTTGTAGGAAGTGAGAAAAAATCTAAATATTAGGAGACCCAATGACAGCAGGTTAAACCCTCTGTGGTTTTCACATGTCCTCAGGGTGTTTGTTGTGGGTGACTAGAGGGCATCTGGGACTTGGCGGCTGAGTAGAGTTCCTTTAGTTCTGCGGTGGAGTTGGCGAACCGACGCTCTGTGAGCTGACAGTCATTCAACACCCTGCCAAGTCACAGGCTCATAATTCAATAACACCTTCTGGCTACATGGCCCCTGCAGGCGAAGAGAAAGTGACAGCAACACAAATACTGTACGCAGCACAGGCGCTAGTAGAGAGACATTAAATGGCCTTGACTTTATGAGAGATATAAAAGAGAAAATATATATACAGATAACATTGAAGTACCCTGGGAAGTTTTTTATTGAAAATAAACATTTCTCACGGAAACCCTGAAAGGACAACTTAAACACAGTAAAAGCATTTTTTTTTGCGCAACCTGTGGTACACTTCTACATCACTGAGCGAGGTCAGCAAATACAGGATTTACAGGTGACAGTTGCTTTTAAAGGCCTTGTGTTCATACTGAATGAGTTCTCAGCCTCATAAACATTGCAAGACTTCTTTTGAATGTTTTTAAGCCTGCTTTGTTTACATTAGATTTGGGATATAGCTGGGTGATGGTTAAAAATCAATGTTATATGTAATAAAACACTATAATATGCAATAAGTTTCTACACTATTTTGATAACAATATAAATCACCATGTGCTTAATCACACAGTTTTTCTTTCTGGAGCTTTCAATCATATTGTATGATAAGACAACAAGATGTATTTAGGATTATTTGAATGACCTTTCACGCTAAATTCAAACTGACGCTCACTTCAGTGAACTGTTGCACTTTTTTGCACATTATGACTTAAATCAGACAAAACAATTTGCTTGGAATCAGATCAACTGAAGGTCAATAATTAATAATATTAAATTATTACCCAGCTGTAGCTTGTGGTCTTCTGCTTTTCCTCTTTTAATGGTGCTCTGCCACCTGTTATGGTATGTTGTAATATTACCAGTTGTCAATAATGTCTTCTGCATTTGGCATTTGGCAGGAATGTGTGTCACGTAAGACCCGTGATTATGTGATTAGATGTGATGTATGATGTAATGTAATGTATGTAAATGCGTCAATAAAAAGATAAAGGGTTCGACCTTGTGTTTACTCATGTCCAAGAGTCAGAGGGAGCAGGTCTTGGCTGAGTAATGGTGTTACTAATCTGGATCTAGATGGGAGTTGAATGTGAGGACACACAGCTGCAGCGCAGCCTCGTCTGTACTGAGATCAGGCTTTGGCCACCTCGGCCACCTCATATGTCTCTCTCTCTCTCTCTCTCTCTCTCTCTTACTGTGTGTGATTACAGACTGTTGTCGCTCATCCCACTGCTGATCTGAGCCGCCAGACATTTGTGCTTCTTCACGTGCTTCATGGAAAAACAGGAACAATTGGTGCTAGATGTCAGATGCGCTGGATTAGTGTGTGTTAAAATGATTACAGTGGGTTGTAATTTTTATCAGGATTTACACAATGATTATTCTCTCAACAAGTTAATGAGTGAGGTAGGAGAGGACAGTGAAAGCAGAAGTGAAATTGTTAAATAAAAGAGTACATCCCTCCCTTTCACTCTGTATTTTTTTCCTCCTTTGTGCATCTTTTCTTTCTGATTAAGATGTTTGGTGAGCCAACAGAAGAAAGACTTCTTCTTATTAACTGTTTTTACTGGTTTTGCTGGTACAGAACGTCTCTTTCTAAATATCCTTCAACTGCTTCTCTGGTATCACGCAAGTTTTTCTCCAAGTTTTCCTTGGCTCTGCTCGAGGTGTTTTTCGATTCTACCATTTATTATAAACAGACATGCGTTTGCAAAGCTTTTGTGATCATCCCAGATTCACAGGCACTCATATCTTTTGGGCTTTTTGTTCATCTGGCTGTGGATAACCTTTAGATAAGTTTACAATTAAACAGTTGTCACTGGAATGTTTTGTCTGGGCGCTGATGTCTTTTTGGAGCTGTAAATCCCCATGCCATCTCCTGTCTGTTGAATTTATAGACCCCAATCAACCGTGGATTAAATGCTGGTCAAAAACAATAAGCTCCAGCTGAGCACAGAGCAGAGATGTGCCATGCTGGAATCCAATTATGAGTGTCATTGCTTCATCAATCTGTCCGCAGCTGAAAAGAGAACCAGTCAAGGGGACAAAACCCTGAACCGGAGCTTGTGGCTGATCTGCATGGAAAGCATTATTCTCAGGAAAATGAGCTCTACGGCTCTCTGGGTCTAGTTTCGGACACTGGGAATGGGGGCTTGCTTTGTTTCTGTGTGATATGCAGTGTTTAAAGGATTAAACAGTGGGTGTGGAGTTGCTCCGAGCACTTGGACAGCTCTGAAGCACAGTCTGCGGCTTCTCTGTTCAAAGTGCACAGGGACAAAAAAAATGGACGGCCTTGTTATTCCCAGGCGAACAGGAAAAGGTTCCAGTAAAAAGTGCGTGGCCAAACCTCAGTGAATTCCTGATGAAGGAAAGAATGCAGCAAGAGAAGCCACGCTCCCGTCCTTTTTAGATATTTTTTCATAACCATGAAAATCTTCCAGTGCACTCTTTTGGCTTGCTCAGCTCCTCATTCAACTTGCACAGCTCTGGCAGACTCAGAATCATAAAGCTCCCTGGATGTCTTTGGGAAAGAAGTGAGCAGGGGAAACATGCCTTAATTTCACTGTGGGAATGAACTTATTATTTAGCCCCTTCTTAGGATCTTCAATTTGTTTTTTGGAGAGAGTGACAGGGTGTGTCTGGCTGAAAAAGCTAGCCTTGTTTCTCTTTATTCACAGACAAGTTGTTTAGGATATTGCCTAGGAAGTGTCTGTTTAGTGAGCCTGACAGTGATTATGTACACTGCTATTTGTTTTGTGTTGAGGAGCAGTACCACCAAATCAAGACTGCATGTAACTGTGAGGATTAGCAGCTGCAGATAAGGACAGAGTGAAAAGATCTGGAAGCCTGCTGCCTCCCAGCTCTGTTTGCCAGAGCTGTCTCTGGATCTTTTAACTTCATGCGGGGCATTGCGGACACGAATGCCACAAATTTAGGGGTTAATTAAAGAAAAACAATGATATAATCAAATAAAAAACATACAAATAAACACACAAATTAAACTGGCCATAATCTGAAATACTATTTTCCTGCCAGGAGCAAGTTCCACCAGCTATTTGTAAAAAACTCGGCCTAGTTCTAACATTAGTGTTTACTAAGTGGAGTAAGTTAGTGTCACTAAATTGAAACAGGATGAGCCACACAATCCTCTTATGTTGTTAAGTAGAAAATAGCTGTGATGGAATATTTACACCCTGTCCAGTGTAACTGTTGTATGTCTAACTGACCCGTTTAGAATGAAAACTAAAAGAGGTAATATAAATATGGTCAACTTATCTTGAAGATTTTAAATTATATTTCACAAAAATAACACAATGTACATAAAATTTATGAAACATTATGCCAAAGGTATTTCACAAGATGCCTAAATGATGTCAATTAGACATTTCTCGGATTCAGTCTAAACTGTATGAATACTTCTTACTCTGAGCCCATATTTCACTATGTATGCAGGCACAAATAAAACAAAATAATAACCATATTTATAAAAGATGACAAAGAAAAGACAAATTTTTTGCAGCTGTTTACAATATCCAATGCTCTTCAGGAGTCTGCTATAAATGTTTCTTAGCAACTTACATGTCACTGAAGTCTTTACGAGCAGAGACATTTCTTAAACTTTAATGGTGCAACCTAATTTAGTGAATTAATCCAAAACTAGATACTTACTAAAAACTTTAGATTCAATCTTAGTGATGGGTTTATGAATAGCTGGTGCAACGGCTTTATTCCTCAAAGGTGATTTTTTTTTTGTTGTGTTCAAGGGCTAGGGTCAATGTTCTCTCTCTCTATCTCTCTCTCGCACACACGCACACACACACGCACGCACACACGCGCGTGCGCACACACACACACACACACACACACACACACACACACACAGACATACTACACTGTGGCCACTATCAAGGGTTTTTTGTTACCTGGCAACCGTGTTGTTCCTGTGGGTGGGGCCTTTGTCATTTCTCTGTAGCAAAGAACTGTGGTGATAACATTCCAGACCATTCCTGAACATTCCATTCAGGCCCCTTCAGGCTTGATTGTGTGTAGAGCTGTTTACTCTGATACAAGAGGCAAAAGAGCAAAAATTTTAATCAAACTAGCCTGTCTTAAATTGATACCTTTATCCAAACGTCTTATTTGGATGTGACATCTGTGCAAAAAATTATTGAGGAAGGTTAGTAAAATCTTATCATAACCAACATGCATAGTGTAAAATAAAATATAAAGTAAAACTATATCTGTTATAGCTGCACTAACTGATATTTTCTATATTAACAATGGATCAAATTACTATAGGTAATGTGAAAATGGTCACTGGTAGTGACGTCTTCTAGCTTATTGTTTTGGTATCTACAAATCTGTTCTCAGCCCACTTGTGTGCAGCTGCAGCAGGCTGTTTTCATCAAAAAAGCTCCAAGAAACCCACTGTACACCACCATCCTAGCATGAAATAGCAGACAAAGCTAGCTAGCTTATAAACATAATGGAGCATTTAGCAGCTAAAAAACCACATATTCTTCTCAGGAGTTGGTGGAGACCAAACTAGAGCTAGAGTGAATGGACTTACATTCATCAGGTAGAACACAACTCAAAATAGATGCTACTCCATAACTGTAAATTCACACTTGTTTGCTAACACATTAACCTTAACAACTTAATTTCAGCTTGATATGCTGCCTCCAAGAGGCCACATAATCAATTAGTTGAGCCTTAAATAACACAATTTCCTTTAAGTTTTATGTGAAAGATGTTTATACATAAAATATGATTAATCGATATGAAAGTTATTAATTGGGATTGGGGTTACATCAGTGATTACAGTTGTGATGAGGTGACAAGTTAGGTTGTCATGGACTAATGGATTTTATTTAAAAACTTTTTAAAGTTTTCTTTTAAACCATAAAAAAAAAATCTGTGGTCAAAGGTGGTTAAAGAATAGGTGAAGAATTTTTCCTGGATGGGAGGAAGATTCCAGCTTTTAGTGCAACTACACTGGGATTTGCCAGAGAATCATAGTCACATAGTTAAATGGTCAAACAAAGATATGCAGGTGAGAGGTAAGGATATCTTTAGTAGCAAACTCATCAATAAAATTTAACTGTCTCTTACGAATGAGAGACCACATGGCGAGTGTCAGCGGGAATGTTCGCTCTGAGGCTGTAAATATTTGGGTCTGTTTACCAACTCCTTTACAGCAGATTTGTTCCTCCGCTCAAATGACCTGAATGCTTTTTGTCTGTGTCGCTTTCACAGAAACAGCTTTAGGAAGTTTAATCTAGCTCATGTGGTTGGATAGTTTGCAGTCGCTGGCGTTGTGTTTCTATCATAGCCTCTTTTGATGATTTCTCGATATTCAAACCATATTGCTTTTTTGGAGGCTTTGCAGTGATCAGGCCTGTCAGTCTACTGGAGGCTCACATGTTTGCATTTTTCCACAATGTGTAACAGCTGCATGGGGGTCTTGCCTGCAGACACTTACACTTCAGTTGTTACTGTTGATCACAGATGGAGTGGCAAATCTGTATTATCTCTGGTCTCAACAAACAACTCATATATCACAACATTTCTAGCATTCCTTAAGTAATTTCTTTTCTCTGCTATCACTTAGCCATTACCCAAATATTGAATCCACACTTTGGTGCATATTCTTGAATTTCTATGAGGCATTGTGGCATTGATGTTTTCATTGTACAGGGAGGCTGTAAGGAAAGTATTTTTTCATGAGAAACTGAGGACATAAACTTTATTTGCTTTTGTTCATTTCCCTGTTGGATGGCATTGTTTCCAGGGTCAAGCTTTGTTCAAGGTCATGATGAATGTAACAAGAATAATGTTAGTGATAAAAGTTCAACTAAAAACAAACAAGATAGTTCAAGATAATGTATGATTCTGGATCAAGTTAAAAATTATATGCCAGTTTTTATTTTGCTTTTTGGGACCATAATTCCTAGGAATCATTTGATTAAGCAAACAGATGCCCTTCTCCTTTCCATATATCCAGGCCAAGGTGATGTTTTGAGGTTGTTATGGGAGGCCAGAGGTTGGAGCAACAGAATACCTTTTGGGACGATTTCTAATCTCAGCAGCAGACTCCTTTCTACACTTCATTCTGCCCAGACTGGTTAAAGATATGAGGAGACACACTCTCCACCTCTCTCCTGATGGATTTCATCTCAGTCAGTCAGTTTGCATTCCTTAGTTCTGTTTTTGCTAACTGTGTTTTTCTTTTTTTTTTCTTTTCTTCTTACAGTTCATGCAGCCAAACTGAAATGACATCATGCTGAGGGGAAGCCGGGCTGAATACGTACCCACAAGGCCCTGCAGGAGAACCAGGGACCAAAGGCAGGAGCGGTATCTGCTCAACAGGAGGATGAGATATTTATCCGAGAGGAAAATCTAATGTCTGAAAAGGTCATTTCTGGGACAGATGAACAAATGTGGAAAATATCTGTTCTGTTTTGACCTGATGATGAGGAGAGATAGAGGACAGACAGATGGAACAGGAGGGCTTTGAAAAAAAGGGACAGAGTGAAGAAGCTATAAATATATCTAGATAGAAAAAAGGGGGACATAAAACACTCAGGCATAAGCTGAAGAGAAGAAAGGGGACATTCTTTGTGTTCACGGTCCTGCTCTTTAAAGAACTTCACTTTAAAAAGGCTCCAGTTTCTGCAGTTTCTAAGTGACGAGAGGGTCCCGCCGACAGTGGGTTGAGAGCAACAGGATTCTTACCAAAGGTTTATTCTCCTGTTATAAGGCTCTGAAGCCAATTATCAGATTAAAGAGTCCAGAGAAAGCCCAGTGATCCTGTTAATAAATCCCACTTTGCTTAGAGAAACTGCCATGGAGCCTTCGCAGCTTGTCAGCTGAATGGTCACACAAGTCATGATCCCCAGGCCCACCTTGTTGGCATTATAATGGGCAGAAGGGACCACGTCTTTGTTCAACACCCTAATGTAAAGATGTATTTAACTCAGTCTAATTTGCACATGAGGAAACATATATAAGGGATGAACTCTGTTTGTACAATGGAGCTATTACAGGCTTTGACTTGTGCTCAGTGCCACAGCAACATTTCCATGGAAATTTAAGGTATGTCTGCTCACACAGACCCAGCGTGAACTCACTCATCTGGAATCCTCCACACTGGTTTCCTCCAGGCTGAACAGCCCAGAAAGCTACCAGTTATGAGATGTATTAGAGAATCCTGCACAAACACTGAATAATTATGAGGAACGTCAAACACAAGTGACACAGATGGCCAGTAACCCGATGGCTTTCATTTTTAGTTTCCCTCATTTGTTTTCTTCTCTTGCCCTTTATACACTGACAGACTAATAATTCACTCCCGTGAGAAGTGGTCAGATGTTAATGAACACGACAGCCATTTCTCCAGGGGGGAGTGGGGGTGGGGGGTGGGGGGGTCTTGGTGCCACTTTTTTGTTTTCTTAAATGAATCATCTTGGAAAGTGTGAGTGTGGGTATGGGTCAGAGAAAGTGAGTGAGATTGTTGAGGACTGGGGGGTCGGAGGTTTAGCAGGAAGGTTAATGACCTTCAGGACCTTAGTTTTAAAGAGACAGGCATGACGTTGAGAAAATACACACTGTTCACTATTCAGTGTGTTCCCAGAGTTATTTTGTGAAGAGGTATTGTTTAGTTTTTTTTCTCATCAACATGCCTCATCTGTCTACATTCCTGATAATCATTTTTGACAACCTTGAGAAAACAGCAGTGAAGTTGTAGTATTCATCTCTGGTTTATGCCATTACTGAAAACTCTGCATATCTTTAGTGTCATCCATGCACTGGAAATATGTAAATATAGCATCATGTCATTTATGTTTGGTCAGTTATCTGCAAGCATAGCTGTAGACTCCTAGTCTTGTAGTTTTAGTTTTACACATAAGCTGTCATCTGGACTATTGGACACAAACATTTGTGCTTTCATCATTCAAGATGAACAGTTTTAAAAGTAATAGCCATTTAATAACAGCCTTATAATCATCATGCAGGGAAAGCTAAGTCTTTATATTCCCGGGATTGCTGCTAAATAAGTACAAAACACATGTCCACATCTGGCCTGTTCAACAACCAGAAGGCTTGCTCAGTTGACCAGATGCTAAATCGCCAAAGGGTGACCAATAAAAAAAACTGTCCCACCTGGTGTCCATGTATGAATGAGCAGAATTTTTGACGTGGAGCGCGTGGTCTGCAATGGGAAAAAATCACACCATCAAACAGAGGCAGCAGTGTGTCAGTGTCACGGGGTCGATCCCCAGTCCAGGAATTTTGTTTCATCTGGAGTTGACATGTTCTCCCTGAGTTCAATTGCGTGTCATCCCAAATGCCACAGACATGCAATTCAAGTGTGGACTGTGAGGGTCTGCATAAATCCTGTGGTAGAAACTGTCTGCGACTGTGTGTTTATTTACACTTTTCCACCAACCTGCGTCTAAGCTCTAGCCCCTTGTGACCTGGGACTTGAACAACTGAATGAACATTGTCAAAGAAAACAAATGGTTTTGGAAATGAAAGATTTACTACCAACAGCTGTTTTTTCACAGTTTTAAAGCAGATTTTCTCCTTTAAGCTAGTCAAATATACTACAGGTGCCTCTTCTGAAAACTGAGACATGAATCAACCTAGAAACACGTGTTAGACAAGGAACTGCTAATTTACCGTACAACAGACAGGAAGCAGGTGGAGCACTGGACCGTTTGTACCATGAAAGTTTTTTGTTCTTTTGACATATTACCATATACACATCAATTCATACAGGTTGACAAATTGTATTGGAAAGTTTCCATCCTGTGTAAGACGCTTTAATACAGTTTGCCAAAATACAGGCTTTAAATGAATAACCTAAGCAGAACATAGAGGAAAGAAGCAGAACTTTTTGTGAGGAAGAGTGAAAAGAGAGTGGAAAGAGAGGAATCCACAGAGAAACAGAGGCCAAGTTGCTTCATGCCAACAAACAAAGGAAATGTCTTGTGCTCACTCCCTATAGCACAGAGACAGGCAGTGATACAATTATCACGCACAGCATGCTTACAGAGTTACACGTTTACACCTCTCTGGCGTTCTGCCTGCTACCTTCCTTCCCATCCACAATGATTTCCTTCTGTATTTCTGAGGGAATATGCCTTACAATTAATCTGTCAACACTACACCATTCACAGTGCAGGAACATTACTAGTGGAGATTTTATTACAGGGATGAGGAGCAGGTTCGGTAGGTGTCCCCTCTGGGGTGACATTTGTTCTGAAGACAACAGTGGTCACACTGTGCTGACAGCCTGACCTGTGTCCTTGTTGGGAGATTCCTCAGCATTCCTAAAAACACTATCGCTGTGACTGGGAGCTCTGTTTCGGCACCCCTGCAGCTGCAACAAACCCAATGGGAGCATCACTGCAAGGCTTTCCAAATTCCACAGGTTCTCAGAGATCTTGAAAGAGAGAGCAGAGACCTCATGGAGATCAAGGTCAGGCAGCAGAGGATGAGGGAAACTCTGTGGCGAACAAGCCCCAACAGTCCATCTGCCTGCCAGCTAAGGGTTGGTTGTCATTTGTATCTATTATGACTCTTGGCACACATGATAATCGGAATGCACTACTGCCAGAAACAAGACTTTTCTTGCTTGGGAGTAACCTTAGGCTAATGATGTATGTGCCAAATGCCTGATATGATGAAACGTAACACTTATGAATTGTAACCGAGAAGGAAAAGCAGTTATCTGCCATGCTTATTTATTGTGTTGGGTGTTAAATCTTTATGCCATAATGGAGCAAAACTGAAAATGTTGCGGTGGCTCGAGACCTAATTTGCAAAGTATGACAGTATAATGCCTTTAACATGCATTAGTATGATACATTTCGGAAGAAAAGCAGTTTTCTTGCAGCTTTGAACAAGTTGAAGTTAGGTAAAAGTTCTGTAATAAACCCAGTGATTGAACTTAAATTGGCTAAATAAATTAATATGTAGTTAAGCTGACTAGTGAGTTGGTTAACAGAGAGTTAACCAATTCCAATTTGAAAATGTATTAATGATATAGCATTTAAAAACACGAAAACACCCTTGGGTTGCCCTGTTGTAGAAAATCCCATTTGCTTGTATCCTTTATATTTTGATGCAATGCAGTAATAAACAGTGGTAATTCATTAATAAATGGTTGTGGGTTTCTCTTGCTCTATAAGTTCACAGATTTGCAGTTAACATTGACATGCTACACACTAACCTATGATCTCATGAACATGGGAACACAGAGTAAACATAATACCTACTTAGAGTATCTTGAATGTTAACATGTTAATATGTTAGCATGTTGATTCCACCAATGTATTATTGGAACATGGTTGATTCTGACCAAATGATTAAACACATAACATTCCCATCAGCCTCAGCTGTACTTTGTGTTTAGTATTAATTGGCATATATTAGCATGCTAAACACAGAATAGCCCAGAGCCGGGGTTAAAACCCAGAACTTTCTCACTGTGAGGCAACGGTTCTAACAACTCTACTAACGTGGCGTTCCATCAAAAAGTCACAGGATAGTAAGGAATAAAACGTCCTAGTACTGCCCCCATGAAAGCATAAAAAATGTCATAGTATAGCAAGGCATAAAAATGTCATAGTATAGTAAGTCATAGTAAAGTCATAGTATATTAAGGCGTATCAAATGTAATACTATATTAAGGCATAAAAAAGTCATAGTATAGTAAGGCATAAAAATGTCATATTATTGTAAGTCATAAAAAAGTCATAGTATAGTAAGGCATAAAAAAGGCATACTATAATAAGATATAAAAAGTCATAGTATTTTAAGGCATAAAAAAGTTATCGTATAATAAAGCATGAAAATGTCATACCTTAGTAAGGCATAAAAAGTAATACTTTATTGAGGCATAAAAACATCACAGTATAGTAAGGCATTAAAAAGTCATAATATAGTAAGTCATAAAATGTCATAGTGTAGTAAGGCATTAAAAAGTCATAATATAGTAATTCATAAAATGTCATAGTGTAGTAAGGCATAAAAGGTCATAGAGTAGTAAGGCAAAAAAGTCATGGTACAGTAAGGCATAAAAACATCATGGTATGGTAAGGCATAAAAAACAACATAGTACAGTATGGCATAAAAAGTCATAGTGTATTACGGCATAAAAAGTCATAGTGTATTTCGGCATAAAAAGTCATAGTATAGTAAGGCATAAAAAACATCTGAGTATAGTAAGGCAAAAAAGTCATAGTATAGTAAGGCATAGAAAACATCATAGTATAGTAAGGCATAAAAAGTCATAGTTTATTATGGCATAAAAAGTCATAGTATAGTAAGGCATAGAAAACATCATAGTATAGTAAGGCATAAAAAACATCATAGTACAGTAAGGCATAAAAAGTCATAGTGTATTATGGCATAAAAAGTCATAGTATAGTAAGGCATAAAAAACATAATAGTATAGTAAGGCATAAAAAATGGCATAGTATAGTAAAGCAAAAAAGTCATAGTATAGTAAGACATAAAAAACATCATAGTGTAGTAAGACATAAAAAGTCATATTATAGTAAGTCATGAAAAACATCATAGTATAGTAAGGCATAAAAAACATAGTAGAGTAAGGCAAAAAAAGTAATAGTATAGTAAGGCATAAAAAATGGCATAGTATAGTAAGGCAAAAAAAACATCACAGTACAGTAAGGCAAAAAAAGTCATAGTATAGTAAGGCATAAAAAACATCATAGTATAGTAAGGCATAAAAAACATCATAGTATAGTAAGGCATAAAACATGGCATAGTACAGTAAGGCAAAAAAAGTCATATTATAGTAAGGCATAAAAATCATCATAGTACAGTGAGGCATAAAAAATGGCATAGTACAGTAAGGCAAAAAAAAGTCATAGTAAAGTAAGGCATAAACAACATCATAATACAGTGAGGCATTAAAAATACATCATAGTACAGTATGACATAAAAAGTCATAGTGTATTACGGCATAAAAAGTCAAAGTGTATTTCGGCATAAAAAGTCATAGTATAGTAAGGCATAAAAAGTCATAGTATAGTAAGGCATAGAAAACATCATAGTATAGTAAGGAATAAAAAACATCATAGTACAGTAAGGCAAAAAAAAGTCATAGTAAAGTAAGGCATAAACAACATCATAATACAGTGAGGCATTAAAAAAACATCATAGTATAGTAAGGCATAAAAAGTCATATTATAGTAAGGCATAAAAAACATCATAGTATCGTAAGACATACAAAGTCATAGTGTATTATGGCATAAAAAGTCATGGTATAGTAAAGCATAAAAACATCATAGTAATGTAAGGCAATAAGAGTCATAGTATAGTGAGGCAAAAACGTCATAGTATAGTAAGGCATAAAAATGGTTAACAAAAAACGTCATAGTATAGTAAGGCATAAAAATGGCAAAAAACATTATAGTATAGTATGGCAAGAAAATGGCAAAAATGGTCATAGTATAGTATGGCAAAAAATGTCATAGTATAGTAAGGCATAAAAATGGCAAAAATCGTCATAGTATAGTTAGGCATAAAAATGGCAAAAAACATCATAGTATAGTATGGCAAAAAATTTCATAGTATAGTAAGGCATAAAAATGGTAAAAACGTCATAGTATAGTATGGCAAAAAATTTCATAGTACAGTTAGGGATAAAAATGGCAAAAATCGTCATAGTATAGTAAGGCATAAAAATGGCAAAAAACATCATAGTATAGTATGGCAAAAAATTTCATAGTATAGTAAGGCATAAAAATGGCAAAAAACGTCATAGTATAGTAAGGCATAAAAATGGCAAAAATCGTCATAGTATAGTAAGGCATAAAAATGGTAAAAAACGTCATAGTATAATAAGGCATGAAAATGGCAAGAAACGTCATAGTATTGTGAGGCATAAAAATGGCAAAAAACGTCATAGTATAGTAAGGCATATAAATGGCAAAAAACGTCATAGTATAGTATGGCAAAAATTATATAGTATAGTAAGGCATAAAAATGGCAAAAAAACGTCATAGTATAATAAGGCATAAAAATGGCAAAAAATTTCATAGTATAATATGGCAAAAAAATGGCAAAAAACGTCATAGTATAGTATGGCATAAAATTTCATAGTATAGTAAGGCATAAAAATGTCAAAAAATGTCATAGCATTATATGGCAAAAAACGTCATAGTATAGTAAGGCATAAAAATGCCAAAAAACGTCATAGTATAGTAAGGCAAGAAAATGGCTAAAAACGTCATAGTAATATATGGCAAAAAATGATATAGCATAGTAAGGCATAAAAATGGCAAAAAACGTCATAGTATAGTATGGAAAAAATTTGAAAAAAACATCATAGTATAGTGAGGCATAAAAACGGTTAAAAACGTCATAGTATAGTAAGGCATAAAAACGGTAAAAAAACGTCATACTATAGTAAGGCATGAAACTAGCAAAAAACGTCACAGTATTATGTGGCAAAAAACGTTATAGTATAGTAAGGCATAAAAAGGGCAAAAAACGTCATAGTATAGTATGGAAAAAAATGATATAGTATAGTAAGGCATAAAAATGGCAAAAAACGTCATAGTATAGTAAGGCATGAAAATGGCAGAAAAAAGTCATAGTATAGTAAGGCATAAAAATGGTAAAAAAAAAACTCATAATATAGTAAGGCATAAAAATGGCAAAAAACATCATTGTATAGTAAGGCATAAAAATGGCAAAAAACGTCATAGTATAGTATGGCAAAAAATGGCAAAAAACGTCATAGTATAGTATGGCAAAAAATTTCATAGTATAATATGGCAAAAAATGGCAAAAAACGTCATGCTATAGTATGGCATAAAATTTCATAGTATAGTAAGGCATAAAAATGGCAAAAAACATCATAGTATAGTATGGCAAAAAATTATATACTATAGTAAGGCATAAAATGGCAAAAAATATCATAGTATAGTAAGGCAAGAAAATGGCTAAAAACGTCATAGTAATATATGGCAAAAAACGTCATAGTATAGTAAGGTATAAAAATGATAAAAAACGTCATAGTATAGTATGGCAAAAAATTTCATAGTATAATATGGCAAAAAATGGCAAAAAACGTCATAGTATAGTATGGCATAAAATTTCTTAGTATAGTAAGGCATAAAAATGGCAAAAAACATCATTGTATAGTATGGCAAAAAATTATATAGTATAGTAAGGCATAAAATGGCAAAAAATATCATAGTATAGTAAGGCATGAAAATGGCTAAAAACGTCATAGTAATATATGGCAAAAAACGTCATAGTATAGTAAGGTATAAAAATGATAAAAAACGTCATAGTATAGTAAGGCATAAAAATGGTAAAAAAAACGTCATAGTATAGTATGGCAAAAAATGATAAAGTATAGTAAGGCATAAAAATGGCAAAAAACGTCATAGTATAGTATGGAAAAAAATGGAAAAAAACGTCATTGTATAGTAAGGCATAAAAACGGTAAAAAAAAACGTCATAGTATAGTAAGGCATGAAACTAGCAAAAAACGTCACAGTATTATGTTGCAAAAAATGTCATAGTATAGTAAGGCATAAAAATGGTTAAAAAAAAAAACGTCATAGTATAGTAAGGCATAAAAATGGCAAAAAATATCATTGTATAGCAAGGCATAAAAATGGCAAAAAACATCATAGTATAGCATGGCAAAAAATTATATACTATAGTAAGGCATGAAAATGGCTAAAAATGTCATAGTATAGTAAGGCATAAAAATGGTAAAAAAAAAAAAGTCATAGTATAGTGAGGCATAAAAACTGTAGAAAATGTCATAGTATAGTAAGGCATAAAAACGGTAAAAAAAACGTCATAGTATAGTAAGGCATGAAACTAGCAAAAAACGTCACAGTATTATGTGGCAAAAAACGTCATAGTATAGTAAGGCATAAAAATGGCAAAAAACGTCATAGTATAGTATGGCAAAAAATGGCAAAAAACGTCATAGTATAGTATGGCAAAAAACATCATTGTATAGTAATGCATAAAAATGGCAAAAAACGTCATAGTATAGTATGGCAAAAAACATCATTGTATAGTAAGGCATAAAAATGGCATAAAACATCATAGTATAGTATGGCATGAAAATGGCAAAAAACATAATTGTATTATATGGCAAAAAACTTCATAGTATAGTATGGCAAAAAATGTCATAGTATAGTCAGGCATAAAAATGGCAAAAAACATCATTGTATAGTAAGGCATAAAAATGGTAAAATACGTCATAGTATAGTATGGCAATAAAAGTCATAGTATAGTAAGGCATAAAGATGGTTAAAAAAAAAAAGTCATAGTATAGTAAGGCATAAAATTGGCAAAAAAACGTTATACTATAGTAAGGAATGAAAATGGAAAAAAACGTCATAGTATAGTATGGCAAAAACATCATAGTATAGTATGGCATAAAAATGGCAAAAAACATCATAGTATAGTAAGGCAAGAAAATGGCTAAAAAAGTCATAGTAATATATGGCAAAAAACGTCATAGTATAGTAAGGTATAAAAATGATAAAAAACGTCATAGTATAGTATGGCAAAAAATTTCATAGTATAATATGGCTAAAAATGGCAAAAAACGTCATAGTATAGTAAGGCATAAAAACGGTAAAAAACGTCATACTATAGTAAGGCATGAAACTAGCAAAAAACGTCACAGTATTATGTGGCAAAAAACGTTATAGTATAGTAAGGCATAAAAAGGGCAAAAAACGTCATAGTATAGTATGGAAAAAAATGATATAGTATAGTAAGGCATAAAAATGGCAAAAAACGTCATAGTATAGTAAGGCATGAAAATGGCAGAAAAAAGTCATAGTATAGTAAGGCATAAAAATGGTAAAAAAAAAAAACTCATAATATAGTAAGGCATAAAAATGGCAAAAAACATCATTGTATAGTAAGGCATAAAAATGGCAAAAAACGTCATAGTATAGTATGGCAAAAAATGGCAAAAAACGTCATAGTATAGTAAAGCAAAAAATTTCATAGTATAATATGGCAAAAAATGGCAAAAAACGTCATGCTATAGTATGGCATAAAATTTCATAGTATAGTAAGGCATAAAAATGGCAAAAAACATCATAGTATAGTATGGCAAAAAATTATATACTATAGTAAGGCATAAAATGGCAAAAAATATCATAGTATAGTAAGGCAAGAAAATGGCTAAAAACGTCATAGTAATATATGGCAAAAAACGTCATAGTATAGTAAGGTATAAAAATGATAAAAAACGTCATAGTATAGTATGGCAAAAAATTTCATAGTATAATATGGCAAAAAATGGCAAAAAACGTCATAGTATAGTATGGCATAAAATTTCTTAGTATAGTAAGGCATAAAAATGGCAAAAAACATCATTGTATAGTATGGCAAAAAATTATATAGTATAGTAAGGCATAAAATGGCAAAAAATATCATAGTATAGTAAGGCAAGAAAATGGCTAAAAACGTCATAGTAATATATGGCAAAAAACGTCATAGTATAGTAAGGTATAAAAATGATAAAAAAACGTCATAGTATAGTAAGGCATAAAAATGGTAAAAAAAAACGTCATAGTATAGTATGGCAAAAAATGATAAAGTATAGTAAGGCATAAAAATGGCAAAAAACGTCATAGTATAGTATGGAAAAAAATGGAAAAAAATGTCATTGTATAGTAAGGCATAAAAACGGTAAAAAAAAAACGTCATAGTATAGTAAGGCATGAAACTAGCAAAAAACGTCACAGTATTATGTTGCAAAAAATGTCAGAGTATAGTAAGGCATAAAAATGGTTAAAAAAAAAAACGTCATAGTATAGCATGGCAAAAAATTATATACTATAGTAAGGCATGAAAATGGCTAAAAATGTCATAGTATAGTAAGGCATAAAAATGGTAAAAAAAAAAAAAGTCATAGTATAGTGAGGCATAAAAACTGTAGAAAATGTCATAGTATAGTAAGGCATAAAAACGGTAAAAAAAACGTCATAGTATAGTAAGGCATGAAACTAGCAAAAAACGTCACAGTATTATGTGGCAAAAAACGTCATAGTATAGTAAGGCATAAAAATGGCAAAAAATATCATAGTATAGCAAGGCATAAAAATGGCAAAAAACATCATAGTATAGTATGGCAAAAAATTATATCGTATAGTAAGGCATGAAAATGGCAAAAAATATCATAGTATTGTAAGGCATAAAAATGGCAAAAAACGTCATAGTATAGTATGGCAAAAAACATAATTGTATAGTAAGGCATAAAAATGGCAAAAAACGTCATAGTATAGTATGGCAAAAAATGGCAAAAAACGTCATAGTATAGTATGGCAAAAAACATCATTGTATAGTAATGCATAAAAATGGCAAAAAACGTCATAGTATAGTATGGCAAAAAACATCATTGTATAGTAAGGCATAAAAATGGCATAAAACATCATAGTATAGTATGGCATGAAAATGGCCAAAAACATAATTGTATTATATGGCAAAAAACTTCATAGTATAGTATGGCAAAAAATGTCATAGTATAGTAAGGCATAAAAATGGCATAAAACATCATAGTATAGTATGGCATGAAAATGGCAAAAAACATAATTGTATTATATGGCAAAAAACTTCATAGTATAGTATGGCAAAAAATGTCATAGTATAGTAAGGCATAAAAATGGCAAAAAACATCATTGTATAGTAAGGCATAAAAATGGTAAAATACGTCATAGTATAGTATGGCAATAAAAGTCATAGTATAGTAAGGCATAAAAATGGTTAAAAAAAAAAAGTCATAGTATAGTAAGGCATAAAATTGGCAAAAAAACGTTACACTATAGTAAGGAATGAAAATGGAAAAAAACGTCATAGTATAGTATGGCAAAAACATCATAGCATAGTAAGGCATAAAAATGGCAAAAAAGGTCATAGTATAGTATGGCATAAAAATGGCAAAAAACATCATAGTATAGTAAGGCAAGAAAATGGCTAAAAACGTCATAGTAATATATGGCAAAAAACGTCATAGTATAGTAAGGTATAAAAATGATAAAAAACGTCATAGTATAGTATGGCAAAAAATTTCATAGTATAATATGGCAAAAAATGGCAAAAAACGTCATAGTATAGTATGGCATAAAATTTCTTAGTATAGTAAGGCATAAAAATGGCAAAAAACATCATTGTATAGTATGGCAAAAAATTATATAGTATAGTAAGGCATAAAATGGCAAAAAATAACATAGTATAGTAAGGCAAGAAGATGGCTAAAAACGTCATAGTAATATATGGCAAAAAACGTCATAGTATAGTAAGGTATAAAAATGATAAAAAAACGTCATAGTATAGTAAGGCATAAAAATGGTAAAAAAAAACGTCATAGTATAGTATGGCAAAAAATGATAAAGTATAGTAAGGCATAAAAATGGCAAAAAACGTCATAGTATAGTATGGAAAAAAATGGAAAAAAACGTCATTGTATAGTAAGGCATAAAAACGGTAAAAAAAACGTCATAGTATAGTAAGGCATGAAACTAGCAAAAAACGTCACAGTATTATGTTGCAAAAAATGTCATAGTATAGTAAGGCATAAAAATGGTTAAAAAAAAAAACGTCATAGTATAGCATGGCAAAAAATTATATACTATAGTAAGGCATGAAAATGGCTAAAAATGTCATAGTATAGTAAGGCATAAAAATGGTAAAAAAAAAAAAGTCATAGTATAGTGAGGCATAAAAACTGTAGAAAATGTCATAGTATAGTAAGGCATAAAAACGGTAAAAAAAACGTCATAGTATAGTAAGGCATGAAACTAGCAAAAAACGTCACAGTATTATGTGGCAAAAAACGTCATAGTATAGTAAGGCATAAAAATGGCAAAAAATATCATAGTATAGCAAGGCATAAAAATGGCAAAAAACATCATAGTATAGTATGGCAAAAAATTATATCGTATAGTAAGGCATGAAAATGGCAAAAAATATCATAGTATTGTGAGGCATAAAAATGGCAAAAAACGTCATAGTATAGTATGGCAAAAAACATAATTGTATAGTAAGGCATAAAAATGGCAAAAAACGTCATAGTATAGTATGGCAAAAAATGGCAAAAAACGTCATAGTATAGTATGGCAAAAAACATCATTGTATAGTAAGGCATAAAAATGGCAAAAAACGTCATAGTATAGTATGGCAAAAAATTATATCGTATAGTAAGGCATGAAAATGGCAAAAAATATCATAGTATTGTAAGGCATAAAAATGGCAAAAAACGTCATAGTATAGTATGGCAAAAAATTATATAGTATAGTAAGGCATGAAAATGGCAAAAAATATCATAGTATTGTAAGGCATAAAAATGGCAAAAAACGTCATAGTATAGTATGGCAAAAAACATCATTGTATAGTAAGGCATAAAAATGGCAAAAAACGTCATAGTATAGTATGGCAAAAAATGGCAAAAAACGTCATAGTATAGTATGGCAAAAAACATCATTGTATAGTAATGCATAAAAATGGCAAAAAACGTCATAGTATAGTATGGCAAAAAACATCATTGTATAGTAAGGCATAAAAATGGCAAAAAACATCATAGTATAGTATGGCATGAAAATGGCAAAAAACATAATTGTATTATATGGCAAAAAACCTCATAGTATAGTATGGCAAAAAATGTCATAGTATAGTATGGCAAAAAATGGCAAAAAACATCATTGTATAGTAAGGCATAAAAATGGTAAAATACGTCATAGTATAGTATGGCAAAAAATGTCATAGTATAGTAAGGCATAAAAATGGTTAAAAAAAAAAAAAAGTCATAGTATAGTAAGGCATAAAATTGGCAAAAAAACGTTATACTATAGTAAGGAATGAAAATGGAAAAAAACGTCATAGTATAGTATGGCAAAAACATCATAGTATAGTAAGGCATAAAAATGGCAAAAAACGTCATAGTATAGTATGGCAAAAAATGGCAAAAAACGTCATAGTATAGTATGGCAAAAAACATCATTGTATAGTAAGGCATAAAAATGGCAAAAAACGTCATAGTATAGTATGGCAAAAAATTATATCGTATAGTAAGGCATGAAAATGGCAAAAAATATCATAGTATTGTAAGGCATAAAAATGGCAAAAAACGTCATAGTATAGTATGGCAAAAAATTATATAGTATAGTAAGGCATGAAAATGGCAAAAAATATCATAGTATAGTATGGCAAAAAATGGCAAAAAATGGCAAAAAACGTCATAGTATAGTATGGCAAAAAACATCATTGTATAGTAAGGCATAAAAATGGCAAAAAACGTCATAGTATAGTATGGCAAAAAATGGCAAAAAACGTCATAGTATAGTATGGCAAAAAACGTCATTGTATAGTAATGCATAAAAATGGCAAAAAACGTCATAGTATAGTATGGCAAAAAACATCATTGTATAGTAAGGCATAAAAATGGCATAAAACATCATAGTATAGTATGGCATGAAAATGGCAAAAAACATAATTGTATTATATGGCAAAAAACCTCATAGTATAGTATGGCAAAAAATGTCATAGTGTAGTAAGGCATAAAAATGGCAAAAAACATCATTGTATAGTAAGGCATAAAAATGGCAAAAAACGTAATAGTATAGTATGGCATAAAAATGGCAAAACGCGTCATAGTATAGTATGGCGAAAAATTTCATTGTATAATATGGCAAAAAATGGCAAAAAACGTCATAGTATAGTATGGCATAAAATTTCATAGTATAGTAAGGCATAAAAATGGTAAAAAACGTCATAGTATAGTAAGGCAAGAAAATGGCTAAAAACGTCATAGTAATATATGGCAAAAAACGTCATAGTATAGTAAGGTATAAAAATGGTAAAAAACGTCATAGTATAGTATGGAAAAAAATAGAAAAAAACGTCATAGTATAGTATGGCAAAAAATCATAAAGTATAGTAAGGCATAAAAATGGCAAAAAACGTCATAGTACAGTATGGAAAAAAAATGGAAAAAAAGGTCATAGAATAGTGAGGCATAAAAACGGTAAAAATCGTCATAGTATTGTAAGGCATAAAAACGGTAAAAAAAAAACGTCATAGTATAGTAAGGCATGAAACTAGCAAAAAACGTCACAGTATTATGTGGCAAAAAACGTCATAGTATAGTAAGGCATAAAAATGGCAAAAAATATCATAGTATAGCAAGGCATAAAAATGGCAAAAAACATCATAGTATAGTATGGCAAAAAATTATATCGTATAGTAAGGCATGAAAATGGCAAAAAATATCATAGTATTGTAAGGCATAAAAATGGCAAAAAACGTCATAGTATAGTATGGCAAAAAACATAATTGTATAGTAAGGCATAAAAATGGCAAAAAACGTCATAGTATAGTATGGCAAAAAATGGCAAAAAACGTCATAGTATAGTATGGCAAAAAACATCATTGTATAGTAAGGCATAAAAATGGCAAAAAACGTCATAGTATAGTATGGCAAAAAATTATATCGTATAGTAAGGCATGAAAATGGCAAAAAATATCATAGTATTGTAAGGCATAAAAATGGCAAAAAACGTCATAGTATAGTATGGCAAAAAATTATATAGTATAGTAAGGCATGAAAATGGCAAAAAATATCATAGTATTGTAAGGCATAAAAATGGCAAAAAACGTCATAGTATAGTATGGCAAAAAACATCATTGTATAGTAAGGCATAAAAATGGCAAAAAACGTCATAGTATAGTATGGCAAAAAATGGCAAAAAACGTCATAGTATAGTATGGCAAAAAACATCATTGTATAGTAATGCATAAAAATGGCAAAAAACGTCATAGTATAGTATGGCAAAAAACATCATTGTATAGTAAGGCATAAAAATGGCATAAAACATCATAGTATAGTATGGCATGAAAATGGCAAAAAACATAATTGTATTATATGGCAAAAAACCTCATAGTATAGTATGGCAAAAAATGTCATAGTGTAGTAAGGCATAAAAATGGCAAAAAACATCATTGTATAGTAAGGCATAAAAATGGTAAAATACGTCATAGTATAGTATGGCAAAAAATGTCATAGTATAGTAAGGCATAAAAATGGTTAAAAAAAAAAAAAGTCATAGTATAGTAAGGCATAAAATTGGCAAAAAAACGTTATACTATAGTAAGGAATGAAAATGGAAAAAAACGTCATAGTATAGTATGGCAAAAACATCATAGTATAGTAAGGCATAAAAATGGCAAAAAACGTCATAGTATAGTATGGCATAAAAATGGCAAAAAACATCATTGTATAGTAAGGCATAAAAATGGCAAAAAACGTAATAGTATAGTATGGCATAAAAATGGCAAAACGCGTCATAGTATAGTATGGCGAAAAATTTCATTGTATAATATGGCAAAAAATGGCAAAAAACGTCATAGTATAGTATGGCATAAAATTTCATAGTATAGTAAGGCATAAAAATGGTAAAAAACGTCATAGTATAGTAAGGCATAAAAATGGCAAAAAACGTCATAGTATAGTAAGGCAAGAAAATGGCTAAAAACGTCATAGTAATATATGGCAAAAAACGTCATAGTATAGTAAGGTATAAAAATGGTAAAAAACGTCATAGTATAGTATGGAAAAAAATAGAAAAAAACGTCATAGTATAGTATGGCAAAAAATCATAAAGTATAGTAAGGCATAAAAATGGCAAAAAACGTCATAGTACAGTATGGAAAAAAAATGGAAAAAAAGGTCATAGAATAGTGAGGCATAAAAACGGTAAAAATCGTCATAGTATTGTAAGGCATAAAAACGGTAAAAAAAAAACGTCATAGTATAGTAAGGCATGAAACTAGCAAAAAACGTCACAGTATTATGTGGCAAAAAACGTCATAGTATAGTAAGGCAATAAAAGGGCAAAAAACATCATAGAATAGTAAGGCATGAAAATGGCAAAAAAAAAAAAAGTCATATTATAGTAAGGCATAAAAAGTAATACTTTATTGAGGCATAAAAACATCACAGTATAGTAAGGCATTAAAAAGTCATAATATAGTAAGTCATAAAATGTCATAGTGTAGTAAGGCATAAAAAGTCATAGTGTATTACGGCATAAAAAGTCATAGTGTATTACGGCATAAAAGGTCATAGTATAGTAAGGCATAAAAAACATCATAGTATAGTAAGGCAAAAAAGTCATAGTATAGTAAGGCATAGAAAACATCATAATATAGTAAGGTATAAAAAGTCACAGTTTATTATGGCATAAAAAGTCATAGTATAGTAAGGCATAGAAAACATCATAGTATAGTAAGGCATAAAAAACATCATAGTACAGTAAGGCATAAAAAGTCATAGTTTATTACGGCATGAAAAGTCATAGTATAGTAAGGCATAAAAAACATAATAGTATAGTAAGGCATAAAAAATGGTATAGTATAGTAAGGCAAAAAAGTCATATTATAGTAAGGAATAAAAAACATCATAGTATAGTAAGGCATAAAAAAAGTCATAGTTTATTACGGCAAGGCAAAAAAGTCATATTGTTGCTTGGCATAAAAAGTCATAGTGTATTACGGCATAAAAAGTCATTGTATAGTAAGGCATAAAAAACATCATAGTATAGTAAGACATAGAAAGTCATATTATATTAAGGCATAAAAAACATCATAGTATAGTATGGCATAAAAAATGGCATAGTACAGTAAGGCAAAAAAGTCACAATATAGTAAGGCATAAAAAACATAGTACAGTAAGGCAAAAAAAGTAATAGTATAGTAAGGAATAAAAAATGGCATAGTATAGTAAGGCAAAAAAAACCATCATAGTATAATAAGGCATAAAAAACATCACAGTACAGTAAGGCAAAAAAAGTCATAGTATAGTAAGGCATAAAAACATCATAGTATAGTAAGGCATAAAACATGGCATAGTACAGTAAGGCAAAAAAAGTAATAGTATAGTAAGGCATAAAAAATGGCATAGTATAGTAAGGCAAAAAAAACCATTATAGTATAGTAAGGCATAAAAAAACATCACAGTACAGTAAGGCAAAAAAGTCATAGTATAGTAAGGCATAAAAACATCATAGTATAGTAAGACATAAAAAGTCATATTATAGTAAGGCATAAAAAACATCATAGTATCGTAAAGCATACAAAGTCATAGTGTATTATGGCATAAAAAGTCATGGTATAGTAAAGCATAAAAACATCATAGTAATGTAAGGCAATAAGAGTCATAGTATAGTGAGGCAAAAAATGTCATAGTTTGGTAAGGCATAAAAATGGCAAAAAACGTCATAGTATAGTATGGCAAAAAAATTTGACAGTATAGTAAGACATAAAAATGGTTAACAAAAAACGTCATAGTATAGTAAGGCATAAAAATGGCAAAAAACGTCATAGTATAGTAAGGCATAAAAATGGCAAAAAACATTATAGTATAGTATGGCAAGAAAATGGCAAAAAACGTCATAGTATAGTAAGGCATAAAAATTGAAAAAATGGTCATAGTATAGCATGGCAAAAAATGTCATAGCATAGTAAGGCATAAAAATGGTTAAAAAAAAAAAAAAAAGTCATAGTATAGTAAGGCATAAAAATGGCAAATAACGTCATAGTATAGTAAGGAATGAAAATGGAAAAAAACATCATAGTATAGTAAGGCATAAAAATGGTAAAAAAAAAAACGTCATAGTATAGTAAGGCATACAAATGGAAAAAAACATCATAGTATAGTAAGGCTTAAAAATGGCAAAAAAAATGTAATAGTATAGTAAGGCATAAAAAATGGCATAGTACAGTAAGGCAAAAAAAGTCATAGTATAGTAAGGCATAAAAAATGGCATAGTACAGTAAGGTAAAAAAGTCATAGTATAGTAAGGCATAAAAAGGTCATAGTAATATAAGGCACAAAAACGTCATAGTGGAGTAAGGTATAAAAATCTCATAGTATAATAAGGCATAAAAACATCATAGCATAGTAAGGCATAAAAAATGGCATAGTACAATAAGGCATAAAAAGTAATTGTATAGTAAAGCATAAAAACATCATAGTACAGTAAGGCAAAGAAGTCATAGTATAGTAAGGGAAAAAAGTCACAGTATAGTAAGGCAAAAAAGTCATAGTACATTAAGGCAAAAAAACATCAGAGTGCAGTAAGGCATAAAAAAAAGTCATAGTATAGTAAGGCAAAAATGTAATATTACAGTAAGGCATAAAAAAGTGATGGTATTGTCAAGCACAGAAACATCATCGCATAGTAAGGCAAAATAGAATAGTGAGGCAAAAAAATGTCATAGTATGGTAAGTCATAGAAAAGTCATTATATAGTTACGCATAAAAATTTAATAATATAGCAACGCATAAAAACATCATAGTATAGTAAGGCGTAAAAACGGCAAACCATAGTAAGGCATTAGAGTCGCCAGTTAACCCAATATTAATTTTGGGTTAACTGGGAGGAAGCCGGAGAGAACCGATGCAGGCATAAGGAGAGAACATGCAAACTCCACACAGAAAGACCCCAGGCGGGGCGCTAGGACCGTGAGGCAGAAAGAGAGAGTACTTCTTTCCAGACAAGAAACTCTTAGTTGCGGTTCTCTGTCTGAGCTGGGCGGGTTTCATAGGACGCTCCGGACATTCAGCATCTGGAGCTTTATGTGCACACGCTGTTAAAGAGCTAGCAAGCTTTTTACTTCTGCGGGGCAAGGAGACGGAGAGGAGGGACAAAGTACCTGCCTGTCACCGGAGATCATAATGAAGAAAACCAGGGAAGTTATTGTTGTGATTGGGAGGAAAACTTGATTGGAATGTAAACACGGACCATCGATCTCTAATCAGGAGGTAATATATTAAATTTAGTGGTTTGTTTGGTAATTGTAATTGTACACATTCTTGTACAGAGAGTGTAAAAGTTCCCCCCTTTCCCCTTGCCTGTCTTTACTTTGATGCCAGTTTGTGACTCATCACTACTGTTGCATTCAGAAGTTATATATATATATATATATAGATTATTATTTTTATGGGCAGATGTAAGATGATTCAGTCCAAACATTTTGGTCAAATGATGGTCAAAAATTCAATGATGCATGTCTCTATGAGGTTTCAGGTGTTTTTCATCTCTGTCTGTTTCCTTACAGTCTCTGGTCTTAAACATCCCCTCAGACAGTTTAGAGGGAGTCCTCCACTTCAGTAGTATGTAGTTTCCCTCTTACATGCTTACAATATCTGTGAAAAGATTTATTTGCCCTAACATTTTTTCTGCAAAATTGCATCCCAGTGTCCAGGCTCCAAGTTAGTGCTGCAGTCCAAAAAACCATTGCTCTCCCTCCATCTCGCCTCTGGTTATATGTTATTACTTTTGCACAGGGACATATTCTGGATCATTTTCCAGTGGTTTTCATCAGAATGAGCCTCTTAGGAAGAGCTGTGTTTTTGGTTTAGAGCCTGAAAATTTTGTCTTAAGAATCAAATAATGTGTTTCAACACCAAAACAGGCTCAGAAAATGCACTTATTGCATGGTTTAACATCCCAAAATCACTTAGGTTACATCTCTCATACCACAGCCTGGTTAATAGCAGTTGATATTTTGTCATTTTTATTGTTTTAAACTACAGGTTTATGTCATAATTTGCTACTCCTTCATCAGCCAATTTACCACTTGAGATCTTCTGTAGCTGGTGTTAACTGTCTGCCACAGCTGTCATGTATCTAACATGTCAACATGGAAGAGAATTTGTACTTTCCCTGCTTACAGAAGCTCCTTTTTGTAACTCTACCTCCTTTGTAGTGTTGTATGAGATGGCACATAGGTGTGTGGACAGGCCCCACCCTGTCTTTTGTTAGGAATAATGCTCTTTTTTGCTGCCATGTCTCAACTTGCTTTTTTTTTTTTTTTTTTCACTTTTTACACACCTGCTCTCTTCGTGCCATGAGTGCCTCTGGGTCCACAGCCTTTTAAGGGGATCAAGTATCTCCTTGTTGCTGCTAATCTGCCCTGAAAGCCCCACGTACACTGTGAAGTAGTTAATGTTTGATGGAAAACAACTTCTTACCTCTGAGCTTTGACAAATATTTGACTGGAGGGCTTTTATTGTACCCTCCCAACCTCTTATTCACCTATTCAGTCGCCTCTAATGCAAAATCTCTATCTTGTAGATCATTTGAAGGAAACAAAATCCTGGTGTTTTTTTATGTTTCAAGTAATCACAAACTGTGTTTCTTTTCCCTCTAGACCATTGACCACACAACTTTGTTCTGGCTTTACAGTTATGTCATGGCCACTTTGTTTCCTGTATGATTGAACTTTTCCTGTGACTTTTTGTACCAAACACACTTTAAAATGCTTGTTTGTTTCCGCCAGGCTGAAATCCTATTTTTGTGGTAATCTATATTATAGGAACAAGAGGTTCATTGTTGCCTCACCACACCAGAAGAAACTCAGGCCTGCATTGCAACATTAGATTTTGCAAGCTGACCTCACTTGCATAGGCGCTGTGATTTACAATCAACAATAAACTGTGAGAGAGTCCAGATTTACAAGGGATTAGAGTTTGTGTGCTTGTCAGACAGCTTGTTTGGGTATATTTTCCACTGTTGGTTTCTTGAAAAACATGTAGGAATTCATGCAATCTCTCAAGGATAAGTTGGTAAGCTGTTCCTCTCACGTGTGTGATTATTTTCTGTGTCGTTGCAGTGTTTTCCGTCACCAGGATGACGCCACATGAGAGCTCCCTCCTGACTCACCTGCTCCTTCTCCTCCAGCTCTTCCTCCCCCTCACCCTGTCCTTTCTGCACCCTTCTCACCCCCCACCGGTCCACGTCCCCACACTAGTACCTCACACACCGAGGCCTCTCACTCGCTCCCACTTCAGCGCTCAGACTCAGCTGGACTTCACAACTCACTGCAACTCTAGCTGCTTTCACAGAGGAGAGCAGGATGAGCAGCTGACTGAGAAACTGGCTTTCGAGACGCTGTACGCTGACGGCTCTCGCACTCTCACTACTGTAGATGTGGAGGGTGAGGATGTGTTTGAGAGTGATGACCGTCTCTTTGCTCACCCTTCACCCAGGAGAGGGCCCAGAGTGAAGCCCAGACACAAGCGTGTGAGGCGGCAGATCTATGGAGCAGACGGCCGTTTTAACATTCAGGGCGACAACTTCCTGTTGGATTACCCTTTCTCCACAGCCGTGCGGATCTCCACCGGCTGCACCGGCGTTCTTGTGTCTCAACAGCACGTCCTCACAGCTGCCCACTGTGTGCATGATGGGAAGGATTATGTGAAGGGGGCGAGGAAGCTCAGGGTGGGCTTCCTGATCCCTCCATCTATCAATGGCACAAAAGCCAACCTCATTTCGGCCAAGAAGCCTCTGGTCCGCTGGGTGAGGGTGAAACGTACACGTGTGCCAAAGGGCTGGATCCAGGGCCCTCAGGAGGTCAGCATGGACTTTGATTATGCCCTGCTGGAGCTGCGGTGGCCTCACCGACGTCCCTTCATGCGCCTCTCTGTGGCTCCCTCCTCTGATGACCTGGCAGGGAATCGCATCCACTTCTCTGGTTTTGACAGCGACAGACCTGGGGAGCTGGTGTACAGATTTTGTCCGGTGGAAGAAGAGTCCAGTGACCTGATATACCAGCACTGTGATGCCCGACCGGGAGCCAGCGGCTCTGGAGTTTATGGAAGAGTATGGGACAACAGTTTAGAGCGCTGGGAAAGGAAGGTCATCGGCATTTTCTCTGGACACCAGTGGCTGGAGATAGATGGAGAGAACCGGGATTACAATGTGGCTGTGCGTATCACTCCTCTGAAGTTTGCTCAGATCTGTTACTGGGTGCACGGTAACCGGCTGGACTGTGTCCAGGACTGAGAGGGATAGGAGTAGAATAAAAGGAGGTTATGAAAGCAGAGCAAGAAAAACACAAGAAAACACAAAATCACTGCAAAAATAAACGTCTTTATTTCACTTAAATAAAGAAGAGTGAAACTGGATTAAATCCATACAAAATATCATCCTTCTGTGGTAAACCAGGAAAGCAGATCTACTCAGTTACTTTCTGATCTAGTTCCCCTTCATCGAGTTATTCCTCTCGTGTGTTTAATTAGCTGTCTGTAATCTCTGAGCCTATTAAACAATCTGCCTGTGAGATCATCACCACGGCATCTTTTAATACGTTTTTACTCACAGTCAGTGTTTCCACAGTATTAACATAAACCACTTTTTTACAAGAGAGAGAGAGAGAAAAAAAAGCAGTTTTCCTTGTGTGTGTGGTGTGTGTCAGTAACAGCACATTATTTTCCTACTGTGGATTATCTACTGAGGACATTTTTCTTTCTTTTCATCTTTTCTCTACTTTTTGGGGGAAATGGTTTGGTATTTTGATAGCTCCTCATGGATCATTAAGCTTCATCTGCCACGATCCACATTCTCCTAGATACACAGCTCTAGAGTGCACAGACTAAAGAACTGACAATAGTTAACGGACACCACTGATGCCTAACATTTCAGCAGACAGCTTGCTCTTCACAGTGTGGACTGGAGAGACAGAGTGTTAATTTTATTTTTTAAAAGAATGCTTGATATATTTTAATAAACAGAGATTTATAAGTGCTTGTGTCTTTGTGTCTGGTTTGAGGAGTGGTGTTGGGGTGACCTCCTGTGGTCGTAATGATACTGCAGCATCAATGGACCTGAACAGCAGTGATGTGATTCACCTTGGTTTAAACTGAATTTAGAGCTGAATTAATTGATTTGTCAATTGACAAGAAATTAGTCTGCAAAAATTTGTCATTTTTTCACCTAAGAATGACCTGGTTCCTGTAAATATTGTCATTTCAGCTACCATGATTGTAAACTGTCCATCTTTGGGCTTTAACAGTTCATTGGACAAATGAAATGTTGAAATATTTCAACTTGGAATTTAGGACATTTTATAGACCAAACAATGAAAATGATTAATTATAGCCCTAACTGAATTGGATGAGCACATTTGTTATTTAACCATTTGTGAATTAAGGTTCTCAAAATGTAAAACTTTACAATTAGAACAATCCACCATCACCACCACCGTTATATTAAACGACAATCTGATGTGTGACAGATGACCAAAACCTGAAATTAAAGAGTATGTCAACAGCTAGTGTTTTTACAAAGCACAAGTAAAAAAAAAAAAAGAAAAAAAGAAAAAAAAAAGTGGGAAAAAAAAAAAAAAAAGGAGCAGAACAAGTCAGTAGTTTAGTGCTTTTTATTAGAGATAAGGAGACGATACAAAACATCCACCATTCAATATCAGTCTTAACTCTGACCGCCGGTCTTTCATATACACATCGCTCCCCATCAGACCTTCATAACACCAATGATTTTAAATTGAGGAGATCCTGGTTTTAACACGTACAAGGAATGTTCTGTTTACTACATCAAATGCCATAGTTTTCTGACCCAGAACTGGAAATAAAAAGGAATCACTCAAGTTTTGGAATTTGCATGTTCAAGAAGAAAAAACAATGGAATAACAAAACAAAACAAAAAAAAAAAAAAGAAGAGAAAAATATATATATTTAACCGTGTTCCCCCAGAGAAAGTTTTGATACATCTTGTGCATTCAAGAGTGAATTAGTTCATACTACACCTAGTCTCAACTACACACACTTACAAAACTTAATTAGAAGTTTGGCAAAAAAAAAAAAAAGTAGTTGGAACGATTATTTGTCAGGATTCAGTGGTTGGAAAACTAAAGGTTGTTGCCTGTCCCTTTCTCTGCAATTTTTCAAATGGAACCCAGAAAGAAGAAAATCCTGTCCTTAAGCGTGAACAATATGTGTATTTATCATCATCATCCTCCTTCCTCAGTTGTATCTTATGTTTTTCCTTTGTGTGTGTTTTGTTCATATCCTTTATGTTGCTTGAACTGGAATGACAGTCTGAATTTGTGGAATTTCTTTTTTTTTTCCTCTGTAACTGTCACTTGACCCCAAACCCACCCACAATATCCCTCCCCAAGAAAGTCCCGCAAATGGTGCTGGTTCTGCTTTTGCCCTTCTCCAAACCACACTGGAATGAACAGCTAAACCCAACAGATGTGTCTGAAAGGCCTCGATCGAAGCCGTAGGAGTGGGGGTAATATTTATATAGGGGATCCTTCCAGGCTGACTACTGATGAGCCACCAAGCTTTTCTGCCAGGGTGTGCCGGTCTTTGAGGTCCTCCAAGCCGTTCACCTGCCACTCGTGCTTAATACCTGAAGGGGTGGGGGAGACAAAGACAGCAGTCTGAATTACACACTGAAAAAAGTTGTGTCAATATAGACCATCAGGTAAGCTTAAAAAAGAAAAAAAAAGAAAAAAAGTGCATTTTCCAAAATGAGCAAACCTTTTCAGGTACAAGTCTATTGACCAAAATGTGGTTTAATGTTAAATGGCGGATATGGATGAAAATGACAATGTATATCACCATATAGTACATTTTCTGGAAAATCAAGCAAGAGACTATTTATGGATAAAATATTTGGCTCATCCAGCAAATAGTATCTTACATATAAAGGCACTTAATTCATGTCAATGCAAAATTCCTGTAATGTTTTGTAGGAATGGGAGAATGTTAAATTTTCATTCTTAACACTTTCTGGTGAAGAACAGCATTAGCAGTGAGACAAATGAGAAGCACAAGTGCAGCTTGAAAGCTTGTAGGTCCCACTTGGTCAAAATGAACAATTACTTGAATGTGACGTGGCCACTGCCAACAGGCTGACTTGCAGCAAGAGATGTACATGTATAATAGAGACAAACAGTCAAGAAAAATCATTCTGACTACTTTGTCGTTTGCACTGACATAATGTTTAGATATTATGAGATTAAGATATTTAAAAAAAGTTAAAAGGATAAAAATGATTCCACATTAATACTCTATCTTTCCTACCAATCATTTAAATTCTTACCAAAAAAAGTACAAAACAAAACAAATAAACTACTGAAACATACGTGGATTAATTCAGGTTTAGAGTTGTATTGAGCATTTTGAAGTTTATGTATAAGAGCAGAATAACGTTTATGCTACGCTATTAGACTGAGGATGGTTAAGCAAAATGTTATGATTATGCATTTAGTGATTTAAAAAAAAAAACTATTAATTTTTTTGTCCACTTGGGGGCAGAAGAACAAACTGTTTACACAACACTGACATTTACCATCCCATTAGGTTGATATAATAATGGCCTGTTACACGTCCAAGAGATATGAAGCAACATTTAAGTTAATATGAAGCCATTTGTCTAACCACCTGATAAATACTAGTCTCTCATTTTAGCTCAGAGTTGATAAATCTTGAGGAAAATGTCTAGCTCTTTAGCTGCTAAATGCTCTACTATGTTCACAAGCTGGTTGTCAACTTTACCTGCCAGACAATGTACAGCAGATTAATCAGATTTTTCACCTCACTATGAGAGCGGTGAGAGTGAACAAAACAGTAAGTGGTAGGATGTAAAGCCAAAACAATAAGCTGAAAGACACCTAGATGCTAGTTGAGGGGAAGTGCATAGTCAGGTGTTAATCTTTGGTGGGGCTGTCACTAACCACATTTGACCCAGTGTCAATACAAGGACAATTGATTAGGGCAGCTTTAAGTCTGACTCACCTTCAAATTTCCTCTTGATAGCATCTTTTGAGCTGGCATAGATCATCTTGCTCTTCAAGGGGGCACTATCTGGAGCCCTGTGAGAGGGGAAAAAAATATTAAAGCCAAATGTTGTCTTAATGAAGATCATAAACCCTATAATGTGTGATAATGGCTGCACTCACCAGAAGATGAAGACCAGGTCCTCCTTCTTTGTTTCTTTGGTCTCATAGGTTGCGTCATACAGGGCGTAGCGGCAGTCGTCTGGGGGCAGCATCTTCACGAAGTGCTGGTATGGATCCTGGACTGTGGTTCCCAAGTCACCCAGCAGGATCTCTTTGCCATCATCCAGAACGATGTTCTTGAGGTCCTTGCTCAGACAGAACAGAATGGCCTTCTTCCTCTTCCTCTTCTCATCCTCGTTTGCCTGAGCCTTGCGCACCTTCATGTCATTGAAGACTGCGATAACTTCATCGGTCACTTTCACGCCGGAGGCCTGTGGAGAGAACGGTATGTTGACTCAGAGTCCAATATATTCATAGTTTAACATGGCAGCTGCCATTACTGCAAATACAGCAGTAGAGTATACAACCCACCATAACCCTAACAATAAAAAACAAATGTATTTGAAATGATTTTTGATCTAGTAGAAAATGCATTGCTATAACTGGGAATGCTTTTCCCTATCTTTGGACTAATTTGGGAAATATAATCATGATCCAAGGATAAAATGTTTAAAATGTAAATAAACACTTAATGATGTTAAGTTCCAATGTAGAGTTGAACAATTGGTTGATTAATCAATAGGTGCTGGTTAATCTTTTTAATCCATTTTGATTATCAATCGTTTTAAGTCAAAGTCTTGGCATCAAAAATTCACCAGTTGCAGCTTTTCAAATGTGAATTAGGGCTACAACTACCGTTTACTTTCATTATTGATTAATCTTCCAATTATGTTTTCAATTAATAGATTCATTGTTTCATCTATAAAATGACAGACTAGAGAAAAATGCCTGTTAAAATTGGTGACCAAGGGGACAGCTTAACATGTAGTTTTGTCTTGATCCAGCTCTAATGTTTAACTTTGCTGGTATTCTTATTCATCCATCTTTGGTTTTTAAACTGTTGGACAAAACAAACACTTAAAATATGGCGACTTGGGCTTTAGGAACTTGTTACAGGTATTTATTGCTATTTTCAGACCATTAATGGACCAAAGGATTAATCTAAAAAAAAATAATAATACCTTTTAAATAAAATAAAAAAATCGACAGACTAACTGATAAAGTAAATAACTGGTAGTTGGAGCTCTACTCTATGAAACAAGACAGCACTTGTCATCGTTTTCCAACAGGGCAGAAGTGAGGACACGAGTACAGTAAATACAGACATTATGAAAATGAAGAGGGTCTGAGAGGGTGGCATGTGACTATCACACACACAGCAAGAATGCTTCTACGAGGACAACTGATAAAAAGGTTTGAAACCAAAAAGGTGTGGCCGTGACAAGCTGTTGGTCATGGTGTTAAAAATTGTGTAATGCAATCTGAAAATTATTAACTGCCAGCACAGTTGGTGCAAATGAAATCAACAATGATGATTCAGTCACCACAGCCTTTTAATTCCATTTATTATGTATGAGATCAGACAGCAAGAGTACCGAAGGAAAGAAACAACAATATGTGCCTAGTGTCACTTGCTCAAAGTCCATCTGTCACTGGGGCAGGACCAGTTGGTATAAAACATTATATGAGTTCTCTCTGCGAGCAGAGGCAGAAGTCATGTATCTCTGCCATAAAGATGACCATGTGGGTGAGGGTGTGGTCCGGAATTAAGCGTTTCGGAGCAGGGTTCAGTCACAGACAATGGCGCTTCTGTTGAAATATAGAATACAAGTCACATCGCCAAGTCACAGCTGCTCCATAAACTCACTCAGTCAGGTCTTCTGACTCTGTTTAAGGCAATCCATCACAGGAAAATGCAGTCTCATGAGAAGATGGAAGAAAACTGCTACCTACCAGCAATGTGTCAATGGAAAAAAAGACAACAATGAAAAGGAAATAATGGGGCAGGAAAGACGGAAAGGGAACCCAACTGCCAAGCAGAACGGGCACAGTTTGTTTGCTCAAGGAGTAAAAGGCCTGTGTGAGATAACAGTGACTTTTAGAATAATAATTAACCAGCAAACAATCTTTAATCACGTCCATAATCCACCCATCAATAGAATAAGCATTATACTCTTATTTTTCATGTTCTTTGCTTTTTCCAAAAATATTTACCAAGGTAACAAATATCAATATTCTTTTTTTACTTGACACGACACATTTGTCTCACTGCTTTCTTATGGCCATATCCTTTGTATTTCTCTTTATTGTACCCAAACATGATTTACAACTGTTGAGTCAATCAAGTTCTTTTATGTTTCCACTTCTTTGCCTTGCCACAATTTGCCATGGGATTGTTATATTTTGTTTATTTATAAAGGCAGACTACTATCACCATGGTGACCACTAAGCTCTCACCTCATCTAATATGAACCATGGATACTTTTCTTTACAGACGTCGACGTTAAAGTGGCTCAATACAAATCTAGTCACAGTCCAAGTCTTTAATTCTCTTACACGGAGGAACAGTTAAGATTACAGGCCTCACAAGCTATTATCATAAGGGACATTTTCACTACCAACCACAGGCCTAACGCCTTTGTATTCAAACTCTTAAAAAAACACTGGATAGGGAAAGGGGAACTGTTCAGCAGGCAGATTTAGTTGATGTCAGGTTGTTAAAGGTGCAGACTCAGCAATGAAAGACAATAGACATCACTGCTGGATGTTTAAAAAAAAAAACCTGATGTAAAAGTTATACGACGGATATATGATCATATGAGCTAATTTTACGTGTTGTTTTAATGCCAAAAATAACGCATATTCTGCCATATCCGGTATCTCTATGCTTCACTTATGTATGATGACCGTGTTTCAATGAATTGAGATATCCGGTAAATATTTCCTCTTGGTACTGTGCAGTAGTCTAATCGCGTGACGGGCGTTCAGGGTGTATAGACGGCTGTACAAATTAGATGCGCAACTAAAAAGATGCGCAGCACCGACCACGAAGATCCAGAGACAGCGGCCCGCTAGCTTTAGCTAACGAATCCAACACTGCCAAACGGGCGTTACATAATGGTGATAATTCTGTCATATTTGTCCCTACATGTGCGTAGATACATGGCAAAATTATCACAGTGCAGATGACAGTAAATGATATCCGAGTGCAGATCCATTATAATACGGGACCAAACAAAATGGTCTTTGCACCAAATTCAGGGTGGGGCCATGAATGCAGCACACGCACATGTGTACGCTAGCTTGCTATATAAGGCAAAACTCTGCTCTAACCGATTGTTCGTCTGTCAATTCACACATTTACTGCCACAACGCAAATGGACCATAAACCTACATTTTGCTCATTTAGTATCACTATGGGCTAAAACGTACTCGACTTAAAGCACGCAGTCAACCACAGTCTAAAATGCTGTTAGCGAGGAAGCCGCGTACAGACAAAGAACCAGGAAATCACAGCTAGCGCCAGCCATAATGGGTGTCATTTTCTGTCTTTGCTAACGTAGCTAGTTCAGCTAACAATACCATTAGCTTGACGGCCCCGAGTCGCTGCTGCACCTGCCAGCGTCGCTCCTCCGTGGAAGGACCGACGAGCTCAGGTGAAATAACAGAAACATGATGCAGTTCAAACACCGGACCCGCGTCATGACAACTATCTAACGCAGGCAGGGCCTTTTGTAAAGCGGCTTTATGTCGGTGAAACACGGACAGATGAACGAAATGGCGCCAGTTGTTTGGGATCGTCAGTCGTTTATCTGGCCTCTTATCACAATATTGAGAAAAAAATACCGCACTGTACATTCGCTGAATGTGAGGAGTATGACCTGCGGCTTCGTCAGGCTCTCTGAAAGCATTACTAGCTTTCCAGCTTCTCGCACAGCGGAGAGGCTCACCACCTAGCCCCGGTGCTAGCAGCTTCTCCTGCGGCACAGAGATGTCTTGCTATGTTTGATGCTAAAACCAATACCGTAATCCACAAAATATAACATAAATTGACAATGAAGCTCCCTATATATTGAAATCAAGTATATGAGACGCAGTGGAACCAGCGAGAAGACATGAAGTGCTATTAAAAAAAAAAAAAAGGCGTTAAACCTACCATTGCTGTGGATTAGACTTGTCAGCGTCTGGGTAGAAACTGAATGGACTGTGATGGTCAACTGCCGCTCGCACTCACACACTGGATACGCAACGTGAACGCGCCTATAGGCGCGATCCTGCTAGAGCAAGGTACACGAGCGGGAGCGCCCATTTGCAAAGCACGAGCATCGGGATGTTTTTATTTGCTTGTTGGTGTTTACAATTGATTAATGCTTTTAATCTGTGAATGTAATCTAATTAATAATTAGCTTCAGATCAGTGTTTTAAATAAACAGATTAAACAGGTAATACAAATCATTTTCCTAGATAAATCTTAACATATTATTGACCACTGTTAAACGTCACACCAATTGCCACCAGTTTGAGGGGATTAGTATTTCACTCATAATTTATTTGTCTTTTTTACTTCTTATTTTCCCAGTGATATTGGCAGTATTTATTATTTTATTGTTACAGTATGTGTTGAGAAATCAAACATACTAAACAAGTAACGGAGAGCATTATGGGAATATGTGTTTGTGTAATAGCTATTTGACTAAACCTACAAATCCCTGGTGATATCAGATATGCTATATTATAAAAGTATTTAACAGTGCTTTAGTACTTGATGTACAATAGAATTACGAACATTATGGTTGAAGCTATATTCTTTTTATATATATATATATAGCCAATAGGCCATGTATGTGGGTATCATTGTGAACAGTGTTGTAATTTGAGAATCGGTTCAAATACGTTCTATTAATTATTACACCAGTGGCGTGAGGAGTGATTAATAAGTAAAGCGGGTGTGTTGCTGCTTTGACCGACATTCAGAAGCCTGCTCTGCGCAAAGCGGTTTCGGGGTGGGAGGAAATTCTCCGCCATTCATCCCCGCCCTCCCTGCCTCCTCCTCTTCCCCCTGCCTCCTCCTCTCCCCCCTGCCCTCCGTGCAGTTCTTGTTCAACTCACTTCCAAATATGGAAGTGAACGGCAAGCGGCGGCGGCGGCCGGTGCACGCGCCTCGCTCCCAGCGCAAGGAGGGGTCGGGCCGCGACGCTGATCACCATATAAGGAAACAAGGGACACGAAATTCGCTATAGCAGATTTTTAAACGGCAACGCATCGAGAGAGAGAGAGGAGAGAGAAGACACAGAGAGGTCTGTGAGGATGAGAGGCAGCGGTACTTCAGGCAGTGGCAGGAGAGGAGTGGGACCAGAACGACACATAAAGCGGGGAGCTGAATCCACACATTTCTACAGAGGATAACATGACGTTTTAATAGACACACCTGAGGTCGATTCATACCAAGGCAGAGCTGTTTATTTCATTATTTTATTTTATTGTCTGGGGGACACCTAAAGCCTCTTGCACCACAATCCATTGTCATAACCCTACATTTAGTCTATAGATGTATAACATGTCATGCCAGTCTGCAATCACATAGAAAAATATGTTGTATGTATGTATGAACTAACATTACTGTCTACGTGAGAAATCTTATACTGAAAAGTAACCAGCTGCCAAGTAAAGGTAGTGGTGTTAAAAGTACAATTTTGTGGCTGCACATTTACACTGAAAGACAATCTCTAAATGAAATGTAAGCCTGACATAATTCGTATTTTTGTAAAATGAATGATGGTTTTGATCACTGCTTTCTCGCACAAAGTGTCTCTAGTGGTGAACCTGCTGGTGATTCTGTGTGATTCCAGACCTCAAAACAAGCCTATGTCCTCCTCGAGTTAAACACAACCTTTATATGACTTAAAGTCTCATCCCTGGTGCCACTTTATGTAAGTAAAAACAGTTGAATGAATAGATTGAAAGGATGCACTGACAGTTTCAAGCGTTTATTCTTTATAAAACAGCATTTCTCAAGTCAAGGCCACCATACCCCTGCAAGAGATGATTACAATAGCCGTTGCTCCAATATAGCATGCATTTATTTACTTTTGGAATGAACACTGTGCAAAAAGCACCAAAGAGAGAGAAGGGTAAGTGCAATAGCATGTGCTTGTAAAACATCTTGAAGTTTCCTTCTCTTGTGGAAAAGGGACATGGAATGTGCAAAATGATGGTCAAAAACCATGGACTGAGAATTTCCAAGTCTCTCATCCTCCACATTTGTATGGTCACTTTTGGCCCTTTATTCTTCTATAGTAACATGGAATTACTGAGTGATTAAAGCACTGTCAATCAGCTTTTATCTCCACTCTGTATTCGAGCACAGAAAATATATTAGCTGTTGAAGATCACTATGTAGAATAGCATGACAGTCAACAGGATTCTACTTTTGCTCTCAGATCACACAATCGTGTGGGATTATCAAAGACCTGTTTAATAATACTAAATATTTGCCACTCCACCTCTCTAATCCAATGTTTCTGAAAGAACCTGCATTTTATCATATTCAGAGATGTAGGGCATGGTTGCAAATAATCAGAGTCCTTTAATCCAATACCTGATTCATTCTGAGTTGGCCTGAGACGCCCTGCTTGGCCCCACAATGGAAAAATAAAACCTGATAAATCCACTGTGTACTCCACCTTTTTAATTCTCTCTATGTCTGATTTTTGAAAAATACCTTTGATGGATTGGTTAAATGGCTGCATGTAAACAAGCACCTAGGAAACAAGTTAGTCCAAATTTGTCATTTTTCCTTTGATTTAATCCTAATGATTTAATTTTCCTATCAGTCATTTGAAGCAAAGCTTTGACCCCAGCATGCAATACTTTCAGGCTGGATTGATCACCATGTATAATCACTATTTTACCGAAAACAAGTTTTACTCTGACAAAGTTTTAACTGTGAAAAAGTTGTAATATCCCCTTTGCTTGAAGCAAGATCAACAATGTGAACTTTTTATACTGCATCAGTAGTGTTGCTTACACACTAGTGTTTTTGCACAGGTTGCTATTAAAAATTACATCAGAAAATAATTTCTCAGATGCGAACATACTAACATGACAGCATGTTAGGGATTTTTGACAGCAACCAAATTTGAAAATAATCCATCCAAGTGCTGTATACTTTTTGAAAACTGAGGTGCGGGTACAAAAAGCATAGGGGGAAAGGCGCACAGTCCCATTTACTGTAGGACTCTACTGCTTGTTTCTGTCATATTTTGGTCTATTTGAATATTCTGCTTGTTATTTGTTCCATATGTGTTCGGCACTTACAATGATTGAGAATTTTTTTTTTTTGGCATTTCTAAACTTTTAATAAAACTCTTGTTTACAGGCTATATTTTAGCTTATATTTACTGATGTCTGAAGTGACAAGGCCAAAGTATAATTCCAACACAAGTGGTCTCTTTGGCTGACTGGTTGCTAGTTTTATTATGTTGGTCGGTCAACACCTTTAAGTATTACAAAAATCTCTTATCTTTGGAGTTGGAAAGTTTTGCAGAATATAAGTTCCTATATATAATTTATCTCAAAGAATCTATTATAAAGTATCAAAATCTACAAAGTCTAACATGTTTCTGTCAAGGACTAAATGACAAAGCACTTGAAACAACTGAACTCCCATTACATGCAGCTTCCAAAATCTGCTGGGCTAAATACAAAGTGCGTATCCTCTTCTTTCAATGTAGGTAATGCTAGTTTATATCAAATATAAAGCAAATCTACAAACTTAATGGAATGTTTAAGGCCAATAAGTAAAAAAAATATAGTGACAAAGAAATATGTATAAATGTATAAGCTTTAAAGCCATTTTTAAAGATATACTGCAAAAGCTTTGTTTGAAAAGCACCTGACTACCCCTGTCTGAACAATATACAGCCACATAAGATGCATTTAGCTGAGACAGAAAAAAAGTGTTTTTTTTGTTTAAAAGTAAACATTGACTTGTCCATTTAGACCAAATGTAAAATTGTAAAATGATGGCAGTATCAATTTTCGAAGTATGGATGAGAGGAACTGGGATAGTTTAATTCCCTTCCTCAATGAATCCAGTCACCTTTTTATAAGTCTGGACTTTCATAGGCAGAGTAACGTGCATAATAAGAGATGCTGGTGAATTGGCATCATATTTGTACCTTGAGCCAATGTGGTTTAGCTGCACGTTTGTTCCAGTGAGTGGCATGATAAGGCTTTAGTGCTGACTGTGTGCTTGTGTTGTGTGCTGGTTGCATTGCATCGAGATTATGAAGGTTCAGAGGTCCTCTAACTGGATTTCTTCTTGTCACCAGTGCTTGTCCCTCTCGACTTGTTCAACACAACAGTGGCCTGAAAACACACAAAAAAGAGAATTTGTTTGACTGCGTGTAGCGTGAAGTGCATGCTGCAACATTCGCTGACCTCAGTTTTTTTATGTTGTGGTTAATTAATTGAATCCTTGCACTCTCATCTGTCATGTTTTTAACCCTGCCAGGGTGTGGTAAATCAATGGTCTTGTGTAAGTAATGAACCAGCCGCTAAGGGCTGTTAGGGCTCTTAGACTCTCTGTTGATGATCCAACTCATACATTAATAATTTTGTGTGTTTTATTTAATCAAAGCTCAATCAAAAAAAAAAAAACTAACACACAATTCAATGACTAGATGTTATGTGAAAGGGAATTGTTAAATTCATTTTGAAATGGAAGTTAGAGCATCTATATCTTCAGCAATGTAATGTATTTTTGCATAAAACAGAACATTTCTCTGGCAGCCTTTAAATGTAGGAACATCTACAGGCACAAGGCAAAACCATGTTTGAACTTGATGGCTCATTCTACAGAATGGTACCGACCGGAGTAGCGGATGAAGGCCCATGTCAGCATGGCCACCATGACCACGCCCAGAGTACGTGTTTGAACTAGTTACCTGCCCAAATGTGTGGTGCATCGAGGGACTCAGATTGTGAACAAATAAGTTCATGGTTAACCTTTGATTTCAGGCAGCTGTATGACTATTGGCATTTTTCTCTTGACACCAAATTCATTATTGACAAAAGATCAGATATGACCTGATCTAAGCCCAGGAACATTCTTCAGCTGTTTAATAGAGTGCTGCAGGGATGATATATTTCGTAGGCCAACCTGGAAGTTAGCATCACACCATATGCTGTTTTTGTTGACCAGTTTTTGGCAGGTGAGTCAAACACTAGATTTCTTTTATTCTATGATTGTTGAATTGTGTTTGTTCTTCTTTCAAACATAATAGCACCCTCTAGTGGCTTTAATGTGTGCATGCATTGAAACAAATTTTACTGCAATGTCAAACTGAAAGCTGTGACACCCATACAGATAGAAAGACATCAGCTGACAAAAACTGGCCTCACCTGCTCCAGGACAACACCTGCAGCCTGGTCGATGGCTCCTCCTACAGAATGGTACCGACCAGAGTAGCGGATGAAGGCCCATGTCAGCATGGCCACCATGACCACGCCCAGAGTACAGTCACACACCAAGGCGAAGGTAGATAGGCCAACAAAGAGCAACACGCCTGACAGAACGTAGAGGAGGCACACCAAGACAAACAGCACTGCAGGTGTCCGGAAGGCGCTGAAGAGATTTTTTGACTTTTACAACAAAGAGAAAAAAGCTGATGGTTAGGAACAATCCTGACATCATGTCATTGCAAAAAACACCCATGTGTATCAAGTACTTGTGTTTAAGATTCAGATGTTTAACTCTTAACGCTTAATAATTAAATATTTCAAAGAAAATTGTAAATTAAATAGACGCAGTTTAAATGTTATGTTTTCGGAATAGTCCTTTACCTCATTGTGCTTGCTGAAAGACTGCCACATTTCCTCTAGCTCCTTTTCCAGCTGTGCTTGGTAACGATCACAAAACTCCTGTCCACCCATCTTCTTTGTGGACGAGAAGGCATGGAGAGCCTCTCGGAAGTAAAATTGATGCTTTTCCTCCAGAGAGTCAGGAGACACATAAGGCAGGTCTCCCCCACACACCTTAGAGAAGAAAAACAAAGAGAAAAGAGGGTTAAAGCAGGGAACACACATTATGACTTATGATGTGATTAGGATGTGGTGACTGATCGGACCAAGATGTACTAGGGTCTGTTGACAGTTTTGGCAGATAACATCATATAGCGTGATATAGAAAGATTCTAATCTCAGATCTTCAAATGAAGTTTCTGCAAGTTGTTCTCAAAAAGGTTTTTTTTAAACATGTTTGAGTTAGAGTTGAGTTTGATTTGTGTGTTTCCTGAGGAAGACGTACTGATAAAGAAGCAAAAGAAAAAGAATGGCAAGCAAATATGCTTGTGATGTGTACTACACAACTGAAATGGAGGATCCCACCCAAACTCCCAAATTTTTTTTCTCCTCTTTTTGGCCTTTTCAGCTCAATGTCACAGCATATAAAAATGCAAATTGCTGGTTGCCGTCCATATTTCTTTTGGTTCAAGAACATTTGCTGTTATCGTGGAATTTACAGGGTTGTCCACCACCAGATCATTACTGATCTGTCATTCAGTGTGGTGTCTAGTATATTTACTCAGTTGAAAGATTTATGACTAAAAAATCGTCTTTCACATCCAATTGAATTCACCTTCTCCATGTTCTTGTAATACTGATCTTTGGCTGTTGCCACAGCTGCCAGGTTGTTGGCCTCTGCTGTAGCCTGGTGAGACAGACAGGGATATGTCAAATCAATCAATATTACTCCAGCTCCTAGTTGACAGGACAAATGAGCAGCTTGTTCACATTTATGTTAATCCTACACATACCATGAGCATAGTCTTTGGCTGTGGCAAGTCTTCTCCCTGGTAAATCTTGATGTAAGCCTGGTATGACAAAAATGAAACAATTTCAGATATAATGTAAAAAACTGATCAAAGGTCAGCAGGACTGACTGATTATACCTTGAAGAACTCAAGCAGGCCCATGCATGTGACTTTGTTTCCGTTTATTTCTTTCTCAGCCAGACGATCCGGATGCAGCAGTTTAGGAATCAGACTCGCCAGCTGTTCTTTGAAATCTGGGGCCACATCTGACAAAGTAAATATAACAACAGTCAGAACAACACTCAGTGTATTTGACATTCTGCTAAATACCAAGCTTAAACAAAGTACAACAGCATGGAAAACGGGGGATTTTACCGCTAAGTTGTCCCTGAAATGCAGGGCTGGTGGCAACCTTCAACCCAGGGTGCGGTAACAAGAAGCAGGAAATTTTGGTGAAGCATGAATGGATGTGCTCCCTCACTGTTTGCAGCTCCTCGTGTTGGGCCTCCTTAACCTTTGAAAAACAATACATAGCAAGATGAAATCCCAAACTCCGAACACAGAATTTAAGATAACTGTATGTGCAGTTCTTTATTTGTATTTAGCTGAAGTCCAAGTATATTAATCATACTCTGTCATATCAATGAGGCATCAGTGGTACCTGTAACCGTTTATCGAGGAATTCATTCCCTCCTTTAAACCCGTAGGTGTATTCATAGGGAAAGCTCCAATCCCTGATCAGAAACATCAAAGACTGTAGGAGGAATGGAGAGATGTTAAATAAAAAATGATGAAACAGAGAAACAAAAACAATCAGATACATGCCCATCATCAGAAAAAGGTTTCTCCTACCTGGAAGGGTTTCTGAAAGATTTCATCCATAGCAAGACGACCATACTCCGTGAACAGCTGTGAGGAGGAGGCAACCATTTTGCGAAATTAGTACCGAGATGCAAAAATCCCCCCAAAAAGCTTTAAGATCTTTATATTTCACATCATGCGTCTTAAAAATTAAGAGTAAATCATATGGCTGAAAATAAACGTTCTCCTAGGTGGAAATTTTCAAACATTCTTCACTAGCACATCAAAATACCTGCAGACATCATCACGTTAACTCTTGCTAATGTAAACAGACCTGTAGCTGCTGCAGATCGTCCTCTTGAATGTTCTGCGACAGATTGTAGATCTACGAAATAGAAACTAATTAAGGATACAGTACAAGAATATTGAAAACATGTTTAATCAGTGACAATCAGAGGAGAACAGTCACCTGCATTGAGCTGGTCATGGTGCTGAGGGCAAAGATGGTGGCACAGTCCTTCACAGTGGACTGATTATCAAATGCTCCTTGAGTGTCCATCAACACCACAGCCACCTACAGCAGCAGAGAGACAAAACATGCAACATGATGCCTTTGGTTTCAATATGGATGTTATACTCCTTTTTCTGTCTTTTTAACAGCTGTTTTTTTAATAGGATATATCCTTCAGATTATGAACAATTAAAAAGTGAAAGAACAGGGTAAATTACAGGACTAATTATGGCTTATGTAGAGCTACAAATAGTGTATGGCAGCGTTACTACTACTACTTCTTCAACTGTAGCAAGAACAAACCATTCTCTTGAATAGGGTAGAACTAACGATTGTTTTCATTGTAAATCATTTTTCCAATTAATCAATTAATTGTTAAGTGTATAAAATATCAGAAAAATAATGAAAAAACTTTGGATTTATTTCCTGAAACCCAAGGTAAAATCATCAAATTACTTGGAATAATCCAAAACAGATTAAATTTACAGTAACAAAAACAGAAAAAAAGCAAATCCTCACATTTAAGAAGCTAGATCCAGAGAATGTTTGGCATTTTTTTGCTTGATCAAAACCTTAAATATAATTAATCAATTTATCAAAATTATTGTTGAATAATATTCTGTGAAAATTCAAGGGTAAAAATGTTAATAAGAGAATAGCAGTTGTATGCTGAAAGGAAAAAATTGTTAATCATCTCATCAGGAACTTTTATAGAAATGTAATGATATAATCAACTATTAAATTCTTTTTCAGTAAAGAGTGCTTTGTCTGTTGACACACATAATACACAATACATAAATAAATAATGAAATAAAACGTTGGAGTACCTCTGTGCCATCACTCTTTTCGACGAGGAAAACTTCACTCCACAGCTGGATGCCCGTTGTCTCTGGTTCCGAACCACCTCTCCAAGAAAATCCAGTCAGTGGCTCATCATCCTGACCCAGCCATTCTTCATCCCCCTGCAGAGCACAAATTACACCTTCAAAACTTGTCAGGGTCAGGCTGAGTGTTCAGTAAAACTCAAGTGTATGTACATCTTGAGGCTTATTCAAATTTCATGTATTGTCATGTACTTCCAAGAATACAGCAGCAGCAGCAGCAGCAGCAGGCATTTTACGCTGAACTGTAAATGGAAAGTCCCATTGTTCTACATATTTTACAACACAAAAATATACATAATCCAGTGTAGACCTGTCAGGTCAGAATTATCTCCTCTGTTAGTTCTTTTATTTCACTTCACTGCACTGTGTAGTTGACAGAAAAATTAATGAGGTATCCCAAGTTCGGCCATTTCAGGAAGGAATCATCAAAATCGATGAGATTTATCAATTAGCAAAACACAGCAAATGTAATGCTAAGACTGAAGTTAGTTTCAAGTGAAGTTAGTTTAGAGGGCTTTCACACAGCCTCCACCCCTTAACAAAGGTAATGATTCTTTCTCTTAATTCTCTGTTCAGTAAACTGGCTAGTTCACATTTTAAATCAGGGATGGCTATTCACGTTGTATGACTGCTTCACGCCAACCACGCACTATTAATCTTCCAGGTTCCTTCAACACAAGAGGGGGAATTAGTCAGTATCACCTGCCGTGACTTCCCCGAATCTCTTCTTATAATAGAATGTTATTCTTTAAATCATAACTCTATTAACAAAACAGTTGCAGATTAATTATCTGTTGATTAACTGGCTCATTTCAGCTCTAGTCAAACATACATAACATTTCAGCATCAATTTTTGGTTGTGGCCTCTTGAGTAAGGTAGACAGATATAATGTATGGAGAGGTGAGACAAAGATCATGTTACTGTTAAGATCATGAGACTCACCTTTCTGTACATGTAACGGAGCATGAAATCAAGCAGGAAGCTCTTTCCCTTTCTGAAGGCTCCAGCCACTGAAAGCACCACCACATGTTTGTCTCGGACCTCAGGAGCCAACAGAACCTTAGCCAAAGCCTCCGTGTTCAACTCAAAGGAGTGATCCTCCTTACACACGGTGACAATCTGAACTGCGCCTGGTTCACCCCTCATCCTTCAGAGGTAATAGTCGCTGTGGAAATCAAACACAAAAACACCAGGTTGATATTAGTACTGGAGCGATTTTAGAGTTGTAACTAATTTATTTGTACTACTTGTTATTGGTTTATCTGTGGATTCATTATGTAGTCAATAACTGACTAAAGTGACAATTAAAAGTCCACATCCCCAAACAAATACTAATTTACAATGATAGAAAAGTAAAGTAGTAATAGTAGTAATAGTGAATCCTTGACATTTCGTCTTGATAAATCACTAACAATTAATTTGTTATAAAATTAAAAGAAAAAGTTCAGCACTAAATGATTCCCCTAAAAGTCCCTTCTAGTCTACAATAGAGAATTATTCAATTCAAATTTTGCCAATCGCTTAAATACTTACTGATATTTACCAAACACAACAAAGGTGCTTGCTTTTCTGTATTTAAAGTTATCATACAAAGTCTTGTTATTACATTATAAGAACTTTTTTCTTCTTTCATTTTTTGTGTTAGCTGGTCACAAGCTATTCGAAGACATTGCTTTAAGCTTGTTACTTGTGATGGGCACTTCACAATAGAGTTATTAATTATTAAACTAATGAAAAATATTAATTCTGATCAACTGTGACACATGGAATTAGGGTTGCAACTAAAAATGATTTTCATTGATTACTATGCCAATAATGTTCTTGATTAATTGTTTTGTCTATAAAATGTCAGAAAGAAATTCCTGTTACAATTTCCCACAGCACAAGGTGATGGCTTCAGATGTCTTGACCAACAGTTCAAAACTGAAAGATATACAGTTTACAATCATAGAGGGCAAAGAAGATAATCAAATCCTCACATTTGAGATGGTGTAATCAGCAAATGTTTGGCATTGTTTTTGCCTTTTTTGAATGACTGAAATGATAGTTTGATACTCACAATAGTTAATTAATTTTCTGTTGAGCAACTAACTGTTGCAGTTTGACTTGAAATGTGTCTTTTTCTACTGATCACCAGAATGGAAATCATCTAACAAAAAATTTGGTCAAAAGAAAACTATGGAAAAATAATCAGTAAATTAATCAATAATGACAACAGCCATTAGTTGTAAGCCTTAAGGCCTTAAGGAAAGATCACTCCGCTGAACCATGGAACTGATTTTCTTTCCAGCTTCACTAAGATACATTATTTGGGTGATAATTACAGTGAAGTCTGTTTACCCACTTGCTTAAATACAATTTCTGTAGGCCTGTGCATACTGAACAATCAGACATGCACTGATCCTTCCATGAGAAACAATATTTAGCTCTGTGTAAAGCTGACTGTGGGATGCTCTTATGGGTGTCATGCTGCTTTGCCTCCAGCAAATAGATTCTGAATGCTCTCTGATACCCTGCTCATCTTAGCTGTTTCAAAGGACTTCATTGTTGCTGCTGTCTGAGGAGGATGCCCTCTCCCGTCGTGAGTAACACAGTGAGTTGCTTTCATAACAGCTTAAGTTTGATTATAACACATAAATCTCGCTCTCTCCTCTCAGTAAAAACCCAACACCTCAGAGGTGTGGCTTTCAGGAAGGTAGCGTACCAAGCATTTTTCTGCCGTGAGTGTCAAAGATCTGGTTGAGCAGCTATGACAGCAAACCAAACTTTTTAATCTGCCTGCACTTTGTAATGAACAAGTACCACAAGATATAAACTAGACTCTACAGTACCTACACTACCATAATTTACATCACTGGGTCTTAGCAGCAGCCACCTATCGCTGCATCGGTGTTGGCTACGATGGCAGCACTGGTACCAGGACAGCTAATCTAAGTAGCTCTCTAACGCATTGTATTGATGTATTTGAAAAGCTAAAAAGCTAACTTCGACAGCTAAAGCCCATAATTATTGGCAATACAACTTAATAGCTAACAGCCTTGTATGTCCGCATGTACTCAAATAAAAACAATTTAAAAAAAAAGCCCAAATATGTATACGTCGTTAGCTGCAGAAGATGATTATCCCCGAATAAACTTGAAAATAGCTTCTCTCGTTGTGTTAGCTGCTGTTTCACAATGTAATTTTACCTGTTGTGTCTTCAAACGGCTTCAACACAATCTCATGAGAGTTGACAAACGACTCAAACCTAACTTTTATACACTGGCATGAAAACAACCGTGAGAACTTTTTTCCTACACGAAACTCATACACTTCCGTTTTCAGCCCGCGCAGTGCCTTCAGGGAAAAGTAGTTTAAATGGGATTTCCTTCTGGTACTTAAGCCTGTCTATGAACTACGTTACCCAGTGTTCCAAATATAGTGCGTCATAGCTGTGGGAGATGTGGTTTTTGATGTGCGCTTACGAATGCGGAACTACCGACCAGGTAATGTAAAACAGGAGTTTTGCGTATACAAATCATATCCGAGAGATTTCCGCGGATGAAATCCGTAGCTTAGCAACATGTTGTTGTTTGTGGACATTCATGTAAATATGTAGCAGATTGTACTTGATCCTATAGACTGTGAATGTTACGCCATCTAATGGTGAAATTCACATAAACAGCAACAACATTCAGTGGGCTGAAAAACCTACATGCAAGACACCTAGACTGTTGGCATCTGTTTGTGGTTGTTATGCTTTTCGTTAGTTATTTTTGCCTCTTTTTGTGAATTTTCCAATAAGAACTGCAGGAAAACTAGGGGTCTGGCCCAGGCGTCTCCTGACCTTATGTGGCCTAACACTGTAGTAAACTGCAATGCTATCAAAATGAAACTGGTATGTTGTCTAAACATAAAATCAGGCGATTTTAATTCATAATAACAGCATGACAGATTTTATTTGTTAGATTACAAAATCTATAGCATTTTAAAATACATACAATTTACAAACAGATATTCAGTGTATCCTGAAATATAAGATGGTTTAAATGGCAGTGAGTTCATCTTACATTTTAACTCAAAATTCCAAACACACTATTCCTGATTGAAGGCAGCTTAGCTTAGCTTACAAGATCATATCCAGGTTTTCAATTTAACAGATAACTAAAGACTTTCAGGGCTCAGTAACATAACATCATGTACATAAAATCAACTGTAGCAAACATGATCTGAAGAATGACAATGGGTATGAAGAAATTACTTAGATATAAAATTGGAAGTACTTATTGTAACTGTGTAGTGCTTTCCCACTTTTTGAGTACAATCTACAATTGGAACTACATTATAAATAAAGTATTTTTTGATAAGTATTACACACAACTACTTTTAGAAAGACAGCATTTTCAGAACAATAACAATGTTGTTAAGGGGCAAGATATTCAACTTAAGGTTGTTTTAAAATTTTTTTTTTTTCTCCCACAATGTGGCAAGAAAACATTCTTATAAAGAAAAGGTGGTAACCACTTAGAAGAATTGGAGAAGAGTTGGTTGGTAAGACATATTCATATTGAAATGGTAGCAGTGTGGATATGAGTCAGTGTACTGCTCAATGTATTTCTCCAAAGAGCTACATTTGTACTTCCTTGTGCAGGTTCCAACGCTATATAAATCCTACTTACTTGAGTTGGAACAAAGCACTCCTTCCACCCCTGAGAATGAACTTGATCTGTTTAAAATCACAGTGGAAACCCTAAAAACTTATTATATTGAAGACCATACTCTATTAATACTTTCCCCTCATTTTAAAATCTCAGAGTGTAATTTTGTCCATGTATCTCATCCTAACATTGCACTCTCAAGTCTTTGTCCAGGTTGTTTATGTATGGCATGGTATGGTGGTAAATTCAGCTTCTGTGCTGAAAGTGCCTGAATACATGTGAAGTAATGTGATCCATAGTCTTGTTAGTCCACCAGTAAAGTTGAACTATATTGTTATCTAAATACACAATACACAAGCCTTAGGGCAGTGTCGCCATCTTAGGAAGTAGCAACAATTTACCAAACATCATCACTCCATCCAAACCAACATAAATCCCATTTATGTTGGTTTTTTGAAGCATTGCATCAGTTGTGACTGTTAAATGGGAAATCAAATTAATATCCACCACCGGCTAGGTCCAGCAGTGACCCAGCAGCCTCCTGGGCCTCGGCATCCAGCTGAAGGATCTCCACAGTCTCCAGGTCCAGCTCGGTGTCACCTGGCAGCACCAGGTACTGGTACTGGTGAGACTGGTAGTAGTGTAACTCGATGTACCCGCTATCTGACAGAGGGTCCTTCTCCATCTCCTCGTTGACCTCCTGCTGGTAATCAACCGACTCCATGGTGACAAGCTCCTCATTATCCGGGGTCAAAGGGCACGGTGCGTTTTCAGCAAAAGTTGGGTTATCAGTGGTCAGGGTTTGGGGTGAGGTGGTAGAAAGGAGGAGGGTGTGAGAAAGAGGATCTGCATGAGCAATAAAAGAAAAAAGGAATATCAGGTTTTCATAAAACAGTGTATAAAATTTATGCCCAGCTGTTCGACCAAACGTTTAATACAAGTATTAGTATTGACACAGTTAGACTACTGTTCAGTAATTTGGTCCAACACAACAGAAAGTAATATTAATAGATAATAAAATAGTACGAATGACATTTCACTGCCCATATCAATCCTTGTTCTATATGGGCAGTGAAAGAGCTTTTGTTTTGGCGTAAAAAACTGTGTTACTCTTTAGTGTGCTTAATAAGAAATATCATGGTAATTACAACCTCCGAAATACTTTATTCAAACCTGTTTTTTTTCAGGCATCATTACTTTACAGAGGGTAACTTTCTGTTACCTCCAGATAGTTTAATACAGAGAACAGTCAGTTATTGAGCAATGGTGGCATGGAATCCATTACCATTTTTTTTCTTGATTTCACAAAGTAATTCAACACATTTTAACCAAAAGTTAAGATTGTACCTGTTTATGGAAGAAATTTTGTTGCTTAATATAGGATTGTTTTGTTCTTTAAGATGTGATTATGGATGTTATCTGTCCCACTTTTACTTGGGATTTAGTGGATTAAGTTGCTAATTGATTTATTTTTAATTTCTCTGAGAGGGGATAAGTATTATGTAGATGTAGCTATCTACTAGAAATGATTTGAATCATCATGTTGTTGTTTTTGTCTTAGTACTTTTCTTATGTACTATCAAGAATTACTTAATTACATTAAGTATGGGAATGTCATAGTATGTGTCTTATGTGTAATCTTTGTCGCTCAAGTATCTCAAATATATTTATGTGAACCCCAGGAAGAGTAACTACTGTGACCATATAGTATGTAAAGGGGGTCTAAATAACAAACAAACAAGTAGACAAATAAGCAGAATATGAGTCACATGGTACGACACAAATATTAATAACTGGTTGAACAACCAATTGTCAGATTCTTCAGAGGACACGTGGGCCAATATAGTGCATAGGCTCGGAAATAAAACGAAGGGACATAAAGGACACTAAGCTAGACTATTGCTAGGTTGCCATGGTTATGGAGGGATGTTGCCATGACAACTGAACACAAACACAAGAACAATGTTGCATGCTGAGAAAGCTGCAGAGACGGAGAAAAGCTGCAGGTAATAAAAGTGTCACAGAGAGCTGTTACTCCAGTGATGAAATACATTGTAGACCAAAAGAAATTCATAAAGGGTCAAATATGTATGTTAATGTGCTTATTAAGTAAAATGAGCCTGCTGTGAGTCTCCTCATCACGAACCTGAGATCTCCATAGGGTCACACACTGCAGGCATCCCATAGTCAGCTCCTTCAAACCTGCACACAACATGCCGAGATAGTTAGACAACTACATAAAATCTAAAGTAATGTTAAAATACACCTCAAAGCCAGAGTGTTATTAACATGTAAAATTATTCAGAAGCACCTCACCCACTACAGGAAAATCATACTTACAGCTCATGCTACAAGGTAATCCAGAAAAATGCAGTGTATTAACAGAAAAACACACCCATTTAGTTGGACTGCAACTAATGGTTATTTATCTTCCTATTTTTACAATAAATCTATTAATCAGTTTGTCTATAAAAAAAACAGAAAACATAGATGCCCATTGCAATTTGAAAGATTCCAAGGAAAAGTTTTTTAAATTTGATGTTTTGTCTGACCAATAGCCCGAAATTCAAATATATTAAAATCTGAAAAAGCAGCAAATTCTCACATTTTAGAAGCTGGTTAAAGCAAATGTTGAGCATTTTCATTGGATAAGTGACTTAACTGATTATCAAAAGTTCTGTGAAATGATTTTATTTTTAATAAGTAATAAACTAATTGTACCACCATTAATATTTAGAATTGACTTTGACTAATGGCTATTAACAAACCAAGACTCAATGAACATAAAAATGTATCTACTCCACCTTTAGTAATCACTTATTTTAGTCATAAAGTAAATACAGTTAACCCAGATGCAAGGTGCTGCTTGCTTTTTATTTATTTAATGCAGTATAATGATCAATTGAACACTTGGGAATTTCTAATGTACACTTAACCTGTGTGACTATACTCACAGTGCAGGCTTGTTTATCAGATTGCTGTTAGTGCTGTGATAACTGTGGGTCTTCCTCAGCACCTCCAGGAGCGCAGGCCGATACTCTGGACAAACACACCACAGTGATCCCTTCCCCACTGACTGAAACAATAATACAAAACTACTTGAAACACTCAAACAGCACCACCCATGCAAAGATGTTAGTCTTAAGCAAAACTGACACATTAGACTATATAACAACCCCAACATGTGGAGTACATTATAATAATTTCCCTCTAGGGCAGTTTAATTGCTGACTTCGCTACAAAGCCACACATCTAGATTCAGTGTGTTGCTCAAGGATAGTGTTTTCAGATACTTTTGAACTTTTCTCCTATAATTTAGGCACAGTCTCTATACTTGATAAATGACCCTGTTACTCTTAATGTGGAAACCGAGAGCTATGTCCCCACCTGGCTCTTGTCCCTCTGAATGCGACAGAAGCTCTTGCTCAGGGACAGGTTGTGTCTCACAGAGTTCCTCCAGCCTCCAGAGGCTGTCCTGTAGTAGGGGAAATTGTTCACAATCCATTCATAGATGCCCTTCACTGGAAGCCTCTTGTCTGGTGAATCTTCTATTGCCATGAAAATCAGACTACTGAAGGAGTAGGGTGGCTTGGACAAGGCAGGTGGAAGAGGCTGAGTAGGTGAAGAGGACTCTAGCTGAGGCACTGGTGTCATTTTGGGAAGGGGCTGCAGTGGTAGTAGGTTGCCTCTCTGATGCAGCCAGCTGAGGCAGGTCAGGTCATCCTGGTCAGATATGTTTGCAGAGCTGACGCATTGTATGTTTTGTCCTTCGAGGCACTGAGATGCTGTGTAGTATGAAAGCGGGGAGGAAGAGTGAATGGACTCTGCTGTTGCTGGAGAAAGTGAGGTAGGGGATGGGGGGAATGAAATAGGTGAAAGTGGGAGCGAAATACGACTGTTGGAGCAGGTCTGCTGTGGCGAGGAGGAAAAAGGTAGTGACACTCCAAAAGTGGTGGGACATGGGGAGGAGGGTGGCAGTGTTTGAGAGCTATTTTCCATCTCTCTTCCCGGAGGAAACTTCCAGGGTCATTCAGCTGTACCACTGCTGAAATATATGACAGAAATAAATTTAGTGACTGTTGCAAGGAATGATTCATGCAAATTAGAATTATAAGTGAGCAACTTTGCACAAAGGACTTAAGTCAAATCTATTTTATTTGTATAGCCTAATATCACAAATTTGCCTTGTATGGCTTAATGATATATGTAGTACACAACATCCGAAGTAAACCCCCCAAAAGAACCCACTTCCATATGTTCAATACCTGTGTTTTGCACAGAGTAGACAGAAATAAATATAGTGAAATTAAGCTGAAAGTATTTTTATTGTTTTCTCCCTTAACAATTTTTTTAAACGAAACTTTAAAAACTACCTTTTAAAACAAAAACAGTAATTCAAACATGCAGGGTAATTACTCCAAGCTCATTCCAACTACGGAGTTTTACACTAAAAAGAGGTGTAGAGTAGAAATAGCTCAACAGCTTGATTCAGTTAAATGTTAGCTATCCGTTCGCCTGTGCATCCACTAGCAATCAAAGTCCACTATGTGTACACTCTCACAGCACCATCTCCCGTTTTATTAAACGCCAAACGTGTCCAGGAGCACAGGTGCAGGTCTTTTAAAAAGTCATTGTTGCTCGTAGCTGTATCGATGGTGAGCTGGCATCGATTACATGCTTAAACTAATCGACTTACTGCACGTGAAAGTAAATTCATAACGCTCAGAAAGTTTGCATGAGATACCACATGGCTTTACAAAGCAATTCAGTAGGCAAATGGCGGAACAATATAAAGTTTCATTTAGTCAAGAAAGCCGCCTTTTCCCCTCACAGGTAACCCACTCGGTGGTATTAGCTAGAGCTTCAAACGCAAAAATATTAACTAGTTACTCACCAAATTACCAAAGCGGTAATTGTGGCAGAAGTGAGAGCTCCTTGAATGTCCAGAATACGTCGTTGAAAAGTTAAAGGTGAGATTCTGGCGTTTGAAAGTAGAGTCAGAGTCGGACAGCTCTCGCTCCGTGCTGTGTTGCCGTCCGCGGTTTCCATGGAAACGAAAAAGACGCTCTGCAGTGTGCGCGTTCCCAGGCGCGTTCCCGCTCCGAGTGCACAGTCTCAGACCAATCAGCAGTAAGACAGTGAGTAACATCAATGTAAAGTACCTCGTTAAATATTAAGTAAAGAAGTAGTATCAGTGGTAAAAATGGATGGTTGCCAGTGGAGAGAGTATTTGGATTTCTTAATCAAGTAAAAGCATGTCCACTGTGTAAAAGTCCTGCATTTATAAAGTAATGTTTGTGAGGGGCAGGGGTGGAGAGTAACTAAATACATTTACTCAAATGCTTAAGTGCTCTAATTAAATACAATTTTGTACTTTGTACTTGACTTCAGTATTTCTATTTTGTAACACTTTATGCTTCTCCACTGCATTTCAGAGGCAAATATTGTACTTTTTATTGCCCTACATTTATTTGACAGCTATTGTTACTCTGAATTCAGATTATTAATATAAAATATAATACATTATTATGTATTATTACAGATTAAGCTACCCAGCACTGTACATATTAACTGATCAATATTTGTAATCCAATAATAAAATATACATTATTCTGAAACTGGCCATTCTGCATTGCATTTTTGCATTACTTTACTTTGATTTTGATGCCAATATTTTTGCACTTTTACTTAATAGCAATTTTGAATGCATTACTTCTACACTATATGCTACTGCTTCTTTTACTCCCACCACTGGTAGTTTCAGAACAATGTTGTGTTACAAGTAGTCATTATGCAGCATAATGACCTCTGTCAGTGTTTATTACACAATTGTATTATCATTACTTACATTTGAAGAAATTCAGTTAAGGTGCTACTAAGATATCGCATTCATGAGAATAGTACTGATGGACACACTGAAACCATAATGCCTCTAGCCACGGCTGTCACTGCACATAGGCATAAAAATGGCACAATTTTTCTCTGAAATGTAACATTCATTCCCACAAAATGGCAATTCTCATGTAAAACACCAGTACCTCAAAATTGTACACTAACTAAATTAATTTCAGTTCATTTCCACCTCTGAGTATAACTTTGCAAAATATGTCTGACTCAGTCATAGACTGTAGGTCATATAATGAGCTCTAGCACCTTCTTTAGAACTCGAACCTTATTAAATGAAACAAATATTCTTCAGAAGTAAATAAGTCAGATAAGACTCATGCAGGATTACGATGCGTATAGATGTAGCTTTTTGGTACTGAAAACAATAAAGTATCAGAAACTGGTCAAATTGAATACACAAAGCTAAATAAATTTATTTTTTTCTACAAAAATCCAAACATTGTCATGCTTTGTGAAATGTAGATAAATAAAATCCAGGATTAACAAGAGGAGAGAGGAAATGCAGCAACTTTAACATACCAGAAAAAAACGGTATTAGGATCATTTGTGTCTGTGTGTCTGTGTGGTGTGTAGTCTGGCTGTGAGGTGTAATACTGGAAAGCATGTCCAGTGACATTATATAAAATTAAAACTGAATGAAACTGAATCCAAGTTAGGATAAAGAAATGTCAATTAAAGCCCTTGTGGTCAAAGTTAGGTGGCCAAAAATAAGCATTTGTCAGTGTTACCATACACAACAGAAAACAAGTCTTCCATTGAGACACTGTGTCACACTTTCTTGTTATATCAATGAAACAACTACATAATGAACATGTCCATCTGACAAGCTGTACACTCGCTGCAGCTCAACACTGTCTACACGTTTTGAGTTTACTGACAAAAGAGCGTATAAAGGTAGTTGTACAAACACTCAACAACCACATTTTTTGGGTCCAACACACATGGACTTCAGGTTAGTAAATGCCTCAAGGTCACCTGACCAAGTGAGAGGTTAACCAGTATATAATGATTGGCTGAAAGACTGCAGTGGCCACAGTGATATAAAGGCGCAGTTGAGGTTTGGCACTTGAACCAGTTCCCATGGAGTCCGAGGAGAGAGAGGTAAGGATCTTCATTTTTAGAGATCGAACCTGAGGAGATAGTAACATCTTTAAATTTGCAATTCAGACTAACATAAATACAGACAGAGTTGACTTCATTGAAAGAAACATTCAAGATTTGGGGAAATATGCTTATTCTCTTTCTTGTCAAGAGTTAGATGAGAAGACTGATACCACTCTCATGTCTAATGTGCAAAAACTAAATAGTTTAAATAACATGTTGTGGTTTTACAAAGGTTTTTGTGGCAAACTATTTCTTGGTCAGGACCAGTAATTTCTGAGAGTCTATGCTCATCGCCTGGCACCATCACCTTAAAAGCAAGACTTCATATTAATAATTTCCCCCAGTTGTTGTGCATAGAAATATGCTTGTGTGGAGTTAAATAATAAAAGAGATAGTATGTTGAATATTTTGACTATTTAAAGCTCATAAATGTCCAGTTCATAGTAGTGTAATACTCACATTTACTGTGTCAGATTGAGCAGCAATTAATCAGTGGATTTGGTTTTTTGTGTTTAATTAATACATAAGTTTATAAATGTGGCTGATGATGTCAATAAGGACTCAAAATACTCACAATGAAGAACATAAGGGCGCAAGAAGACCAGGCAAGGGCCACAAAATACCCATCACTGCCAAACAATAAGCCACACAACACTGTGAAGATCATCCTGGAGGAAAAGACATAAAGAAAAACATTCACAATGTTGACATGGACCAAACTACATTTTAAAATATCCTTATTTACAAAACTACATTTCAAGCACCGAGCTGAATCGTAATCAAGTTGTCTAAATTGTTTATTTAGTATTTGATTTCTTCAGTTACAATACAGAATGAGGAAACTAATCATCAAACTCATTTGCTTTGTCAATAATGAATGAATAAATGAATGAATGAATAAATGAATGAATGAATTTCAAAATATTTGCATCAAAGGTCTATTTACCCAACATATTTGTATCCACTGTAGGCAATGAGATCAAAGGTTGAGAGGTCGCTGTGAACAGTCAACAGGTACAAACTCAACAGCATCACCAACACCTCAATGATGACCCACACAAGGGCAGTGCTGGCACACAGTCCAAGAACCTCAGGACTGAACCTTCACACAAGGACAACACACAATCCTTATTTAACTTATTTAATACAAAGATATTTATCGTGAGACATAAAATAAATTAGATGAGGAGGAATTACTCACCTTTTCTGAATACCCAGGGCCATTCCAGCAAGTAAAATGTAGGTAATGAAAGCCATTGCTAAAAGACAAAAAAGACAAAAGGAGAGTTCATACATTATACAGGAATCTCAAAATACTTTGCTATTGATTTTTGTATAGAAAACTTACTTGGTATGTAAAGATCAGGTGCATTCACATCCTGTCTTGGAGTCAGTGGAGTGTCCCGATGGTAACGAACCTCCCAGTCCTACCAAGTACACACAAACAGAGTATGAATCAGCCAACAGAGTCTAACAGTTGCATGCAAATGATGCTCTGTCCCTTTTTTCCCCCACCTTAAGGGTCTACAAGATGGAACAACTTCAATCAATCACAATGTGAAAGCTACATTGAACTTATTTTGGCCTGCAATCCATAACAAAGAGAATAATGTGAGAAACTATATAAAAAGGCAATTAAAACAAAAGCTTGATAATAAATTAAGGCAAACCACAGTGGCAGCTGATCCATTCTTGCATAAGCAAGAATAGAGTAAATAGATGATCAATATTACATTACAGCAAAATAACATTTTACGATTACAACAAGTGCTGTCATTAGTATGCCTTTTTTGTTTAACAGTTTACTGTGGATGACATAGCAAGAAAGACCATTTTACACTGCAATAGATCTCAACCACTGCGGGACAACACATCAAAAATCCTGCAAAAAAAAGCCACACTTGATGTCATCTTAATGTCTCTTTTTAAGTATGTTACTGAGCTGTTGATGTATTGATGTTTAGAAGATCTAGAATCTTTCACAGTTCCACAGCACACAAAACAAATCTGTATCGTCTTCATTGCATCTTGGACATTTCAAAGATACTAAAGTCTGGAGTTAATGTAATTTAAAAGGAAAGGCCATGATATAAGATATTAAGATCGGATTATTCTATGTCATGTGTTTGTAAGAACGTCCTCCCCTTCAGAGGATGAGTTTAGCAATATTCTATATTTTTGTTAGTCATGAAATTCCATTAAAAAAGACAAAACCAACAATGTATTAGTCTGACTCTCAATACTCCCTGTGGTACTCAGATCCAAGCCCCTTTGTTACAACTGAAGATGTAAAAACGGGTCATAAATGTATATATGCAGATATACATTTGGAATAATTTGGAATAATTTCCCAAATCAGTTTTTAGCAATTGTTACTAAAACTAGAGTACATTGCTTGTTTGGGACTAATTTCAGCTGTGGATCAGCAGCAGGATTGTGTATGTGGGATCGACTCAAACTACCACATCTACTGTGGCCATGTTGATGGTTTCGAAGGAACACGTCACCCACTGCAGCAGCATGGCACATGGATGAGGAGGATAAGGTCCATGGCACAAAGGAATATGGTATATCAGGCTTTGGCTACACAGACGATATTTGTTATCAGGATCAATTCATTGCTGGTTTTTTTCATTTCATAGGCTTCGTTGACAACAGTATAAATATAGAATATCACCAGACTTACTGCTTTAAATAAACCCAAGCCATGAAGTACTAAATTAACATTACAACCACACTGTAACAGTTGTAAATACTATGTAGTAGCAAATAGTATTTAGGGTCAAACAGTAAAATCTATGTGATCCTGTTCTTGTAAGGAGAGTTTGCACTCTGTGTGGTTTGTACAGTATCAGAGCACAGAATGACTTAATTTACAATCAGAATAAGTTAGAGTGTGTGGGAATTAACTGAGCTCAGTGTGTGTTTATATCCTCAATGGCAATCACAGCTTTATGATGTTCATAAATAAAGTTGGATTAGTGATAAAGTGGCTGATTATCTTGTTTGCACAGTTTAAATGTGATAAGTGGTTAAGAATATGATACCAGAGAAACGTATCATGCAGACTTTAACTATTAAATGTTTTGTGTTGTCCTGTACGTTGACGTTGGCACAAAGTCTGACAGAATAAATGGTTTTTGATTACCTGATGTGTATAAGGGAACATAAGGATCATAAGTTTCTTCAGTACATATCTGGTGTCGACGGCAAAGAAGTATTTCAGCTTGTTCACAGACATGAATCTGCTGATCTGAAAGGGAGAGCAAGTGCAAACATTAATTTCATGAATGAGGATCAACAATCTGCCAAAGTTAATAAATACAGTTGAGTCATCGTCATTTTTAAAGAAGGCTGTGGCTGCCCCCAGGATTGTGCGTCACCCTTGACGCACAATACATGTATTTTGAACCACCTGCGTAACAAAGTTACCAAACCAGCTAAACAACATCAGTACCATTTATCTGCCATCAATGAGTGATGCATTTATTTAAATGATTATCTCCTTATTACTGGGTGAAGAAAGCAGATCAGAAGGTCTGCTTGTCTGAAAAACTGTCCATTAAAAATGACACATATAAGATGTAAAAATTTGAACTGTGAAAAGGATCATTAGAGAGGAGCTGAACTGCACAAAGTATCAGTCTGCTCCTGGAAAGGACTGTGTCATTTAAAGAACACATCTGTGCGTTTCTTTGTGTTGAAAAACCTCAAATTATGTACTTGTGAAAGCGAGTCAGTTTATCAGACAAAAATTATATACAATGGCACAAAAATAACCACTTGCATGGATAAAAAAAAAAATTTCACTGCTGTAAAGCAAATTGGCATATTTCAGATGTTTGGACCTAATATCTTATCAAATAAGAAAGAGGTTATAAGGCTTCAGAGAAATTTCAAAACCATGTGAAAATTGTTCAGAATGCGTTTAGGGTATATTTAAACTTGTAATTACAATTGGTGACTTGTAATTTGAATCAGCCAAGGCATATTTTGTGTAAATTGGTGTCAATTACTCAATATTGGCCTTGACCTTATTTATAGGTTCATGGATTAACACCCCCAACCCCATTCAAATACATACAGCACTGTATATCATATTGAGAGGAACCCTATGAATATCCCACTTTTCCTCACCTCTTTGTTTACCATATCCTTTCCTTGGTTGGCTAAGGAGGAACCGTACATCACTGCAGCATTGGCCATTGGGTCAGTAAACAGGTTGTTCACTCCAGCACCACCTCCTTGTATGTCATTTGATGGTCCTCCCATATTGTACCCAGGATTGTAGTATCCCTGACTGTTCATTGCTGGTGCTGCAGAGCTGGTGTCTTCAAACAGGACAGAATCAGCAGTGGGGGGAGTTGCACGAGCTCTCTGTTTAGCTATGGAAAAGATGGACACAATAGAGAAAATGGAGGATGACTATTTCATTTCACTACAGTTACTCCAAAAATGTGCCCATGTCGATTGTTCAATTACTATATGATTGACCCTTTAAGTCATCCAAAGTTTACACTCAGTTTGTTAGGTAACCTTAGCTAAACCGAATGTAGTGTAAAAAGTAAATAATGCAACTCTGCATTAGATCTTACCTTCACAAAGAAATATTTTTTTGGCCAAAATGCTGTAGAAAAGTATTCATGGACATTTTGAGGATTTCGTTTTGTGCTGCTGTTGAATAGTATTGCATGTACAGTACAGTACAGTGCCATACAAAAGTTTTAGGCACTTTAATCTTTTCAATTCTCATCCATCATGCAAAAGCATCAAGGAAGTGTCTCGATGGTCCCAGATTCATTCTGTAGCAGGACAACAACCCCAAACATAAAGCAAGAGTCATAAAGAACTAACTTCAGTGACAAGAGGAACAACACGTCCTGCAACAGATTGGTCTGGCCCTCACAGAGCGCCGATCTCAACATCATGGACTCAGTCTGGGATCACATGAACAGACAGAAAACACTGACAGAAGAACTGTGGCAAGTTCTCTAAGATGCTTGGAACAACCTACCTGCAAAACCTACCTTGAAAAATTGATTCTGTTTTAGAGGCAAAGTGTGATCACACTAAATATTGATTTGATTTAGGTTCTTTTCTCTTTACTGCATCTTACTTTAACTTTATGTTGCTGTTTACTTTAAGTGCCTAAACCGTTTGCACAGTACTGTGTATCAGTGGGGGCACACATTCTAACTCTTATGGAGGTAGGATTTACCTTAGCACTGCTGTATTATACTTCATCAGATTTAGTTTTAGTTGTGCCTAATAAACGGTCATCTTTTAGGGCACATCACCAGCCAGGTGACATCACCAGTGGAGTTTGTAAGAAAATAGGAAGTAGCTACTATGGGTGGATATTTTGCAAAACTTTTCAAAAATGGTAAGTGATGGTGATTCATCTTTACACTTACTTGCTCGGTACCCATGGTGTTGCAAGTCCATTGTAACGTTGCTGACGTCAGCTTAAAATAAAAACAATGACACGTTAGCAACATTTCAATTTATTGAACGCTCTGTTTGTCTTGGTCAGCTAACTAAACGAAGCTAACACTGACTTGATACCAATAACAGTCTAGCTCACAACACTTTATGCTAGCTACCCAGCTAACCTTCGTATAAACTTATTTAATGGAACCACTGTTGCTGTCGGTTAATGCTAGCTACCTAGCCGGATAAGCTAAATTAATAACATCATATATTCATTTGATAATCTGCGTATCAGGAGAGGCGATATAATTGCTTTAATCCGTATCCTAGTAAATGCTCACACAGCTTGTCTGAGGAATAATATTACAATTATGAAGAAAATACCGAGAGTGAGAGCACTTACCTACACAGCTAACGTTGGTAGCTAGCTACGTGGCTATCAGAATGTTAGTGCTGATCCCACCCATCCACAGCGGTTGGCTGACTTCGCTGTGCCTGCGTGGCAGAAAACATGTAAGTACTTCAGAGAGTACACAGTTACACCAATACACACAGTAAGAGCTAATACTAGCACTGCCATGTGTTACCTGTCATGTCTGACTTTTGTGTTTTGTGGAGACAGCCTGGTAGGTTACATTTCAACATTAAGGAGCCACAAACTATACATTTCTGGACAACAGTAGTGGAACAAGAACTCAGCTCTTCTACTCAAGTAAATAATTGCTGTTGTGCAGGATATAATATTACATGCAACACACAGTAAACTCATAAAACACGACTTAGCTACAATTGATCCTCAGTGGTGTGGGGAAAATTACATAAATGTACATTAACTCAAGTACTACACTTTTTAGGTCACTTATACTTTACTTAAGCTAGTTTATAGCTTACTTAAACTTCACAACAGAGGAAAATATTGCAATCTTTAAATCACTTTATTTGTTTAACAATTTTAGTAGCCACTGTTACTTTGCAGATTCAAATTTTACACACAAATGATGAGCTTGTAAAATAAAATAATTTTTTACTGATAAAATCACTTGATAGTAGGCCTAGCTATATAAAAAGGTAGAACTGGCCTCACCTCAAACTGCTATGACTTTAAAATTCAGCTCAGATGTTAATACAGCAATAATGATGATACAATTGTATAATACATAACAATGACAGGCTGGCCATGCTGCATAATGACTACTTGTGATTCTACATTTTTCTGACATCTGCTTTGCCCGGTTTGTAATCCAGCCTTACTTTTGCATTGCTAGACCACCTATGACATTGTTATAGGCTACTCATTACAGATTAATGTATCAAGTCAATCAGTTTTATCTAACATATAGTCACAAATCACAAGTTTGCCTCAGAGTGTTTTACAGTCTGTACAACATAAAACACCCACAATTAGATAGATCAGAAATATAACACTTCAAGGGAAAAAGTCATTTACTTTATACTCGTACTTTGAGCATTTTCATTTTGAGCAAATTTATATTTCACTACATTTTAGGGAATTATTATACTTTTTACTCCTCTCTGTGTGTCCCATGTGGTTGAATGGTTACTACACACTTTGTAGATTAAAACTTTAAATATAACAATATATGGTGGGTTCATAAAATTTTAAACTACTAAATTGTAGCCTATATAATACAGTTAAATATAGCTCCATCTGGAGTAGCTGCAATGCTGCTACTTTAACTTTTACTACTTAAATGCACCTGCACTCATATGATGCTTTTCTAGTCTTACTGACCACTCATAACGCTTTACAATACTTGCCACATTCACCCATTCACTCACACATTCATACATCACATACATTCACACAGTCATACACTGATGGAACTGCCATCAGGGACAATATGGGTTCAGTACTTGAGAACATTTGGTTGCTAATACTTCAAAAACGGTTTTACTTTACTATTTGAATTCAGGACTTATTCATATTGATTGATAAGTTTAAGGCTCTGTACTTTTCCTACCTCTGTTGTAAGAGTGCTTCAGGATCAGTACCTCAGTACATTTTACTGCTAAAACATTATATTATATTATATTATATTATATTATATTATATTATATTATATTATATTATATTATATTATATTATATTATATTATATTATATTATATTGTATTACATTATATTATATTTCATTATATTATTAAAACACTGTATTTGGATTATAGTAGCATTTAATATCATTCAATTTTATTACTTGTACACACTGTTAATTTAGCATAATAGACATGACATATACAGTGTAAACCATGACTGAGACAATCAGTGCAGTCTCTGTACAGTGATGTTTAAAACTACACTGTACAGTCATAGTAAAATAATCTACCTGTTGTTCTTAAACATGAACAAACAAGGCATGTACTGCAACACCCACTAAACCAAGTAAAATTCAAGTGTAGCATGAGGATGTTGTTATAAGCATGTGTGGGTGGGATGAGTGTGTGGGTGTGGATGAGTTATATGAATACATGTGGAGATTTTTTGGGTGAGTAAATTGTAATGGAATCTAAACTTCTTTCATCCCCCTACAAAATGCATCCAAAAGCTTTTGGAGGGAAAATGTGGAGTAAAAGAGAAAAACATAACTTACCTACACCCTCAGATGTGGCTATAGATAAAGACAAAATAATTTTTATTCAGCAAAGTGCGAGTATGTATTGAGCAGACTTTTCCTCGTCATATAAAAGAGAAATGAAACAACAGGTGGGTGCGTATAGGTGTAATCAGACAAAAAAAATGGTGGCCAACATGTTGTGACATGTCACGATCACAGACATAGCAAGTATCTCATCATTGCATTCCTGAAGCTTTAGTCATCTGGCAATCAACTTTAACCCATATTCCCTTCACGTGATACCACTGACCACTCTGAAATAAAAACTATCCTGCATGTGTTCTTTCATTATTACAGGGTGCAATATTGTTGAAATCTGAAATATGAGACTCAGCAGTTAAATGGGTCAATGAGCAGCAGGTATAGGCCTTGTAAAATGACATGCTCCTGGCAGCTTCTGATTCCCTTCACTGTCTCTATTCTCATTCAAAAGGTTACGAGTGAACAACAATGTCTCAGTTCCTATATAGATGTGATCATTAATCTGCAGTATTCTTGTCATTTAACTCCCAGAAGGAGACTTTTCTGAGTGAACTAGTAACTTTCTTTTCAATTAATTTAGGGATTTTTTTTTTTTAATGACAATCCTTATTCCCAGGAGTGGTATTAGCAGTAACATGAGAGACTGGTGCAACAGTCAGCAGCTAGGAGAAACCAGCCTTTGCCGGGAACTCTGTCCTCAGGGACTGCAAGGTCAGCAGCTGTTGTGACAGACTAAGCTTACCGAATCTACAGCATGCATTTTTTGAATCTTTACTAGGTGCTATATTGTGCTTGCAAGTAGAAAACAGTCGTTGAAACGGATGGTGAAATGAACGAACAGCTTTGTCAATTGATTGACTCATCTCCACAGGCATGCTTGCACATTGATGTGGTTTGTAAAGTGAGAGTGGCTGCCAAAAACCTCAACACAATTAGGCACAAGCACCCAACTTCCCTGCACTTTATAATCTACTTCATAACTGTAGTAACCTTGAAATTGATTCATATTGAAGATATAAGAGAAAGCTATCAGAGTAGCCCTTTTTTTTTGTCTCCCTGCTGTTCCTGACAGTTACTGTAGGCTTATATGATGAAAGAAGTGGTGGAAATTCCTCTTGTTATGTAAAAGTATTTGTAATTTTTGGAAAACACTTTAAAGTCCATAATTTCATGTTAATTTAAGTTGTTAGTAGAGTAGTATACTTTAAACTTCAGTTAAAATAACATCCATTACTGAATACAAATACTTTCATTATTTCAAGATAAGATCTGACATCAATATGAACATGAAAAGTATACATTTTAAGTTTACTTAAAACTATTGTATTGATTAACATTATAAGTAAATGTACATTTACATTAAGTTAATGTAAAGCCAAGTTTGATACATGGCTATACTAAGTGGTATACCACAGTTTATGTTGTTAACTCTCCATAAGCATTAAAATGGAAAAAAGTCAGATTTTTAAAACTACTCTTGTATGATTCCCGTCTTCTTAGCTAGCAAATGGTAATGATCACATCCAATAGTTTGCTTATCTCTTAAAACTACAGCAAATACAAAAATAACAGTAGAGTGCAATATAAATAACTATACCTTTCTTTTTCTTTTTTTTTGCTCAAGTAGATTTTTTAAACACAATATTATATAAGTAACAGTGCTTCCACTGGAGCAGGAAGTAGTAGTAGTAGTAGTAGTAGTAGTAGTAATAGTGTTCCCACAAAAGAAAAGAAACCAGAAAACACGGAGCAGAACTATTGGTATCAGCTCATGAGATGAAGCTGTCTGAGGAATCCCGAGCTCAGGAGGAAACTCTCGCCAAATATGGTCAACGACGTCACGGCACGTGGTAAGATTCGTGCGAGATTCCAGGCAACACTATTTCCCGTAATGACAGAGGGGCGTGGTAAACATACAGTCTCGCTTTAAGAGTTTACAACCTCACAATCATTCCCAGACTCCGGATTCTACGTGTGTGACTAAAGACTAGAGAATGTACTGAAAGTCAGTTTCGGACGTTTTAGTGCGATTTGAAAAAAAGGCGAAGCGGTATTTTCTTCCTTATCCCCCCTTCAAGACGGACCAGTTTGGACTCTACCGACTTACCGCAATAAGGTGGGCTTACCCCAAGTTTGAATTGACACACGAGTCTCAACCCGAAAGTAACTTCGTGAGGCTAGAGGACTTTATAGCCACAGCTGGGACAAATTTTCTCTTCATTTGAAAAGAAAGGATGTATCGAAACTTTGGGAATCAAGGACGAGGCAACCCGGCCTACTCAGGCAGCAGCTCTGGGTCAAACACCGGATCACACACCAGCACCACAACTACACAACAGGAGCAGGTAGGAGTACCTTCATTGAACGAGACTACAGGCTATCCCTGACAGTCAAGAGTCAAATCAGTGTAATAGAATATGAATTAAACTGTAACACTTGTTTAAAAGTTGTGAATGATGTAGTAAACATGTAATACTGCTACACTATTCACTTTGTGTATTTCTTTTGTATTATATATATCATTATAGTGTTTAACTTAAACATTAACTTATACATCAGTCATCTTTCACTTTGATAAACTTTTATTTATACCTCTGACACAATGTGTTTTGTTACTGATGACATTTTGAAGTCAAGCCTTCTGTTACAGTATTTTTACCTTGTCCACTAACTTTACCCCTCCCTTTTTTGAAATCTGTGTTTTATAGAAATTTGCCATAGCAGGCAGCAGCCAGTTTGTACCAAGCCTCAATGCCATCACATCCAGCCAGGACCTCCAGTGGCTGGTCCAACCCTCCCTTATGCATTCACCGGGCCCTTCAAGATCACCAGTACCTCCTTACCCAACCCTCTCAGGGGCCCGGGCGATGGGTCCACCACCTTCCCAGTCCCATCTTCTCAGACCAGGGGTCATAAGAGCAGCTGCAAATACTACAGCTTCAACAAGGCGCAGAAACGATGAACATGTAAGAGAGTAATACTTAAATAATAGAATCATGGTGCTGAAAACATATTTTAAAGAGACACTGGTGACTGTTGATTTGTTGTATTTCTACTGTTTGAACAATGACAGTTGTCAATGACAGAAAATAAAAGGAGGCCTCTTGGGATTCATAGTTTCCCCAGAGGGGATGCAGATAGTGAGGTGTGGAGAGTGTCACAGTCATTTCTGTGTAACTGGTGTGTAATATCCTGTTACCCAGTGACACAACTGTTTAATTTCCATTAGACTTGCACATCAGATGAATCCATTTAGGAATGTGAAGATTATTTTGAAACATTACTTAATATTACTTAATTTTTTTTAATTTTTCTAAGTAAAAAAGAAAAATGTCAGCTCCAGAGGCAAATGCACTCTGTTTGTGTTCTTTTCTGTGTTTACTTTTACTCGATGTTGACTCAGTAAAATTATCACCTGTGACACACTGTTTGCAATGATCTGCTTTTTACTAGTAGAGCGATGTTAGATGTCAAAGCAAGATAGGATACACATTAAAATGACCCAATCCAACACAACTTTAATCCAAGAACCTTTATCATTTATGTTGCCTCTGTAGGATCCTTTTTTGGTTTTATCAGTCCCACAATGGCACATATCCCTGCCCCAGTTTTGTTCTTAGAGATGTAATTTCATGGTACAGGAAGTGGACTGTCATGTGACTCATAGGGGCAAGTCACTTTCTCTGACTCACACCCGAGTCACCGCTGGGGTCTGAGTGTGACTCATCCTCCTGAAAGGGCGGGAAATATGGGATGAACGGTAATTATTCAGTAGTGCGCTGGATGAGGTCAGAGTTAGGGTGTTACAAAGGCACAAAAGCTCAGACATTTCAAAATCTTTCAACCGCCACGACTGTGATGACTCAGAGCACACACATGGTGGTAGTATTTCTCCTGTGTCACGTTGCCTATGGTGGAGTCTCCAAGCCTCCCTGTATATTTGGAAATTTCATGTTTGCCCAAAGCTTTGAGTTTGACTTTCATTTCATTCAGTCAGGATAACCTATTTTATGTATTTCAATATTTTTTTCCACTTTTTCCCATCAGTTATCCCATGAAGAGATGGAAAGACGCAGAGTAAGAAGGGAGCGGAATAAATTGGCTGCAGCAAAATGTCGCAATCGCCGACGGGAGCTCACAGACTCACTGCAAAATGTGAGTGAACATTATAGGAAATGTCATAACATTAATGCTTGAAAGACAATGTAGTGGTTTCAGTCAGGCATGAGAGAATTTATGTGTCTGTCTCTTTCTGCTTCCCCCCTGGTGTAGGAGACTGACCAGCTGGAGGATGAAAAATCCCGTTTACAGAAGGAAATAGCTGAATTGCAAAAGGAGAGAGACAAGCTTGAGCTTGTCCTGGAAGCTCACCGTCCCATCTGTAAAATAGAGGATTCCGATTCAGATTCTGACCCAAATCCATCAATTTCCTCTTTGGGAGGCGTCAAAATGGAGCAAGAGGACTCCAGCAGACCTGGAACCTCAACCAAACTTCCAACAAAGATGGAGAAACCCAAACCAAAGATAACTCTCCCCACCAAGCCTGTGACATCATCGGCCTCTGCTGTTGCCACTGAATCAGAGTCGCTCCACACCCCGATTCTCACATCCACTCCCTCGCTAATGGCATTCACAGCCGGTATGGTTTTCACTTATCCCTCTGCCTCTTTAGACACCAGCGCCTCCATCACGTCCCATGCTACATCACATCAGGGAAATGTCCAACAGTCTCATGCCCCACAGCCCTGTGGGATAGCTCATCGCCGCAGCAGCAGCAGTGGTGACCAATCAGATCACTCCCTGCACTCCCCGACTATCCTCACATTGTGACTGACGGCCCTGTGATCCTGGCAAAACACTAATGTTCATTTCAACGTAGTCCATGTCTGTGTGTGTGTGACAAAAAGGATCTCTGGGAAACCTGACCTAAATGAAAACGATGATTGTAATAACCATTTCAAAATGAACTATGTGCATCTGCTTCATTTAATATCTTTAGAAAATGTATTCTTTTTATTAATAGATAACACACAAATTAGTGGCATTATCAGGATATGAATGTTACACTCTTTTTAGATTTGATATAAATATAGACTTTATATTTTAAAAGCTATGAGGTAGAATGGGTATGTTTGAGGTGAAGAATTGCATGCACAATATATTCTCAACAAAAGCCTTTTACAAATAACTGATAACACCATCTAATGATAGATAAAAATAATATTTATAATAATTATACTTTACATTATGTTGCATTTAATGACTTGTTACATTTTTATGTCATGTTATGTAACACTTTATAAATGTCCTCACCAAGGCATATAGAGAACTTATTGGTTTTTTTTCTATATGAATCTTAAGAATTCTAATATAGTCTATGCAAATCATTGACCACTAAGGCTGGGCCATAGGAGTTGATATAGATTACATGATCACATATTTATTTTTTAAGAGTGTAATATATTTTTGATAATGTTTTAATTTTCTGTGGCAATTGAACTGTTATGGTGGGCAGTGCCTTACTTTTAACTTTTGTCAAAGCTGTACTACTTCACAGATAATAAAGAACAAATGTTCAAAAATGTGTGGAAATTGTAATGATGTAATATTATTCGTAAAAAAAAAAGAAAGAAAAAAGAGGATGAGTAAACAACTTAAAAACAACAGATTCATCAGATTCTGTTGAGAACGGATCATTTAAAGTGTGCAAAAAAGATTTTTGTAAACTGAATGCTGAGACAACAGATTAACCCAAACTGGAATATAAATACTCTAGGCATGAAACACGGAGGCGATCAACTGATTGGTTTTCATAGTTGATTAATTGTTTCATGCATTTAATCAAGCAAAATATTCTCTGGTTGCTGCTTTTCCAAACTGAGGATTTGCTGCTATTCTGTGTTTTGTATCCATGTAAATTGAATATCTTTGAGTTTTGGACCTTTGGTCATAAAAAAAAAAAAAAAAAAAAAAAAAAAAAGCAATTTGAACACTTTACCTTTGACTCTTAGAAATTATAATGGGCATATTTCATTATTTTGTGACATTTTATGGATTAAATGATTAATTGAGAAAATAATAACCTATTTTTGAAAAATAAAATACTGACACACTAATGACCGCTCTATGCCCCTCAACTGTGAACACTGTGTTCTCTGTTACTCCATTTCCCAAAAATGAAGCGAATCTCTTGCTAATACATACATGGCTCAGAGGGCATTGGATCACTCTGTGAAAATGGGGTTAGAGAGAGATATAGAGATGGAAAAAGAGTCACATTGAGAGCTAGAGAGCACGAGGGAGAAAAAACTCACTGTATGATTCTGCTGTCAAAGGACGTCTGTGGGTGAAAGCATTACTGCCCTCTCCAGCTCTCCAGACTGTGCAAATACAGATCCAAAAATAAAACTGATGAACATCCATAAAGTCAGACTGTATGACAGAGAGGGAGCATCAATCAGGCACAGCTGGTTCAGACGTGAAGGTCAAAACAACAAGTACAGAAATCAATCCTTCATTCTGTGTCATGTAAATGCAAATGCTTGTTTCTGCAAAGTCAAACACACAAAGAAAGGTCAGGACAACAAAAAAGTGTCATAGCCACTGTATTTAAAGCTCTTCAATGCACTACGAGCATAGCCCACCAATAAACAGCTAACGACAAAATAAATCTTTTCTAATCCATGTGCATTATCTATGATTTAAACTGAAATCGGTTAGTAATGCTAGTTAATACAGATAAACCAAGATAAAGAAGGGTCAAAGTTAAGAAAGTTAAGATCCCTAATGTCACTGGGTAAATACAAAGCATGAGTTACAGAAGAGAAAGCTGACCATTGTCCAACTTAAACAAACTCTGTGATATGCTAATTGAACACCATCAACAACAATGTAATAAAGAAAAATGTCCGACAAGTGAATTTAAACAGCTTGGCTTGAATAGAATAGAATAGAAATCATTCAAACTTGTAGACCTTCCAGTTTGATATAAAGAGTTTCCAGTTGGATTTAAAAAAGTGACAGAACTTATTCAGTTCAGCTCTGAGTGAGGTCCAAGGACATTTATCATGTATCACGATCCAAAACCTTAACAAGTGTGCTGGCTCTGCCCAGGCTCTAGCACGTTACATTATGCACAGCAGCCCCACCCGCAGTAAACCTGAAGGGCCTTCACATCAGACTGGTTCACAGGCCTGTACAAATTGTGACAATCATCATGCACATATGGCACTCCAATCCTGTCCTGAGGAAGAGTGCATAAAATATTACACGTTATTGGGCATCTAGCAAAAGCAAATATCAAATAATTTCATATTTTCTTTTCTCTTTTTTTTTTTTTATCACAACTCATCTATTTCAGTGCTATTTGAATTCAGTGGACTAAATATGGCTCAAAACTGGATTGAAATGAATCTTTAGATCTGTGATTTAAAGATCCATGATAATGCTGTCCAGTGCAATAGAAAAAAGGCTTCTATCAGTGTAGGCTAGTCCAGTGCATGAGATAAATTTATATATGTGACCCACTTTTTGGTCCCATTTTTTTTTTTCAACAACAGACCAATGAAAAAGGAATTTCCCAAAAACAGACGAGTCTTTAGAAAAACACTGTAAAATTTAGATACATTATCATCTGGCAAACATTTATTAAATGTCTTTGTAAAGTCCTGAAAATGTCTACAGTGAAGAGTCTTTGTCAAGCCAAACCTAGTGGCACATAAATCTTTGCAGCATTCAGAAGGCCCTAATGCTTTTGCTCCAATTTAATTTGTATGGTCTGACAAAGTTTCTGTGTCTCCATTCTGTCAATCACATCACCCCTGTAGTCTACAGCTTCCTTATTCAGGTCGGAGAAGCCCTGACAGTTGACATAAACCTGCCATCAGTCATCAGGTGAGCACACCAGGTGAAGTTGGTCTGGACTTCCCACGCTGCCTGTGCTGGAGCTTCCGTCCCCCAGGTCCCGGGCCACCATGCAGGGCAGGTTGAGCTCGGTGGACCCGCCGGGGCTGGAGTCACTCCTGCTGACACATTCCTCCTCCAGGACCAGGCACAGCTCCTTCAGGTCCAAATTCTCCTTCACCAGCCCGTCCTGCATGCGCTCCAGGTCGGCGAGCTTTTTCAAGTACCCGCCCAGATCCTCCCGCATCACTTTGGCCGCGTGGTGACCGAATAGTTGCCATTCCCTGGCCAGCTTCTTCACTTTGAGCCGGTCGTCGTCCAGGAAGCAGCACAGGTCCCGCAGCTCCACGTTTTCCTCCTGCAGGCGCTGATTGATGACTTTCAGTTCCCTGATTTCGAGGAGGTGTCCCTGTAGTTGTTTATTTACCTCTTTTATCAGCCGTCCTCGCTGGATGAGGGCTGATATTTTCTCTGATTCCTCTTTACGCAGCCGGCTCACCAGCTCCTCTTTGGAGCACGCCAGCAAATCCTCGTCAGACATTTTTGACAGTTCTCTACTATTTATTATTTCACCTTCGTTACTCATTTTCTATTAAAACGTAACACCTACAGGGTACCTGAGAATATTTTTTATAAACGGCGAGGTGTCGATACTTCAATGCCCAACACAGAGTCGTCACATCCTCATCTTCATCTTTATTCAGTGTCTGCCAGATGTCATGTATGCAATCACCACAACACCGGAGGCCAAATCAAGGCAGAAACATGTGATATCTTTATTTAGATGGCTTTCTTCAAGGCCCTGCGACTTCAGTCCCACAGCAGATCTTATGCTGAAGCCAATGTCTGTTCTCTGTGGATAATGCCTTAATGAGGTCGTGTGTGAAAATGCACCGCAAACCCTAATTAATGTCAATCTGTCATCCTCTCAACAGAAGGCTGTGTTCTCCAAAGGCCTCCAGGAATACAACTGTCCTTATTTTACCTCTTCTCGCAGTATTTTGAAGGCAACAGTCGCCCCGTGGGCTTTTCTGTACTGTCTGTATAAAGGCCCGGTCGATCCACGGAGGCTTAATCCAGCAGCCTCGGGTGCACACCCCGCAGATGTTGTGATTTTTACGGCGCTGGCATCGTCTCATCAGGCTGTGCTCCACTCGCCTCGGCTGAATGAACTCACTTCCCCGATGGCTGGACGAAGTGTCCGTACGGTGCAGAGGCTTATTATTAATATTATTTTACAAACGATTAATTACGCTTGCCGTATAAAAACAAAAATGAATCACAATCCAGTGTCGCCCATTATCCGCTCATAATAAATGCACCATCTTTGCTCATCCTCTGGAGCTGGACTGTTACCACAACAATGTCCGCCTCCACCACTTTCACGGCTGTGACTCCGCTAAGCAGCGAGCTGCGTGTCAAGCTGAAGCACTGACGGAAAACAATCTCTGCAACCTTCAAAATAAAGGCACCGACTTGTGAACTTTTAATGAGATAAGTGAGGAAATATTACAAAATAAAATTTGGGAACGAATTAAACTACGAAGTACATTTCTTACTTATCGCAGCATTTACTTACATTGATGGCGTGTTACTCTTGTTTCAATCCGATCATGTTCCTCAACAACGTTGGTTTTATTTTGTGTGATTCTTCCGGAAGTTGTAATTATTACGATGACCGCTATTTTGACACGTCGGTTAGATGGTAATCAGAAATATTTGTGGTTTCCTCGGAGGTTTCCAGTGGCTTTTCGACACACCATACTTATGGCATGGTCGTGAATGGCAAAATAGAATCGAGCAGCTCTGTGATCCCGCTGAACTTACTCTGGCCATCACAGTTACATTATGAAAAACAGCAAGATGTGAGGATGAAGATCTGTTCCATGCGATCGCCCAGTTAAGAACTTGTGCGCCCCCATTTGGATTAAAAATCATATTTATTTATTTATTTTACCTCTATGATACTCTGAAAACGAAACAACGCGGATAAGCACAATTTACAAAGGAAATCAGTAGGAAATGCCTATGTGAAGCCACTTCCTGTGGGATTTTCTGTTGATAAGACTGATCTAAAAAACTAAAGACATGGGCTATAACCAGATAACCAGACCCCAGATCTTTTCAAAACACGAGAAACACAACAACGTCCTACATGCCTTTGGAGTTCACCACAGAGAAAGATACAGCATAATGTAGGCCTAGTTGTACCATGAGTGACTCCTGGTTGTAGGCCTATTCGTTTCTTTTCAAAGAACACTGGCGGAAAGTGTGACTGCAGGCTTTTTTCCACGGGTTTATGCTGAGGCATTCAGCCACATCCTTCCGCCCTCTGTCCCACCTCCATTGTTTCACTGAGGCCATAACAATATAGGGTGTTAACCGTGCAAGGGGGAGCCGGGGATGGAATCAGGGTGTCATGTGAGGTTAGAAATGAGTGGTGATGTGCACCGAGAGATCCGACAAAAAGACATGTTGACTGAGTCGTTTTTCCCCCATGTTGTGATTTTGAAGGACACATGCAGAAACACAGAAAGGGAGGGTGAGGGGAGGGATTTACAGGGATTTATTTAGATTAATCGCTAGAGGAAAAGAGAGCAGATTGTGTACACGCAGGCAGCAGGCAAAGCGCATATCCACTGATGGGGCCCGGTGCTCTCACAGAGTCCTATCTCTGATCTGACACATTTTAAAATAACCAAGAGCAGAGAAATGAAAAGGCAGAAATCAACAATAGGCTACTGCCTGAGGCCACAAGCGCTGTTGTAATTTGAGTCCTGACATGATTATCCATTGTCATTTGATGACTTTCTTACTTCAAATGAATGGGGCGTTTGAGAGATAAGACTTGGATCTACTCAAAGTGATAGATCCCAATTATGGAGTCTGTTAGTTTTACTAGTATAGGCTACCAGTTTTCTGTCACCATCAACTACAACTTAAACATAAAATTAACATCAATAACAAACAAATATAACTAGAGAACAACCTAAAACAAGGGATCTATCATATTATAAATCATGCTTTCCGTAATAATACAAACTGCTGTCAAAACACTAACCCTAATTAATATCAGATTTTGTTTCACTGAGACCTAAAAAGCACTGTCCTGTACTTTATAAGAGATTAATGGTATTGTCTGCATCCGTAAATTCAATCATAAAAGTCACTATTAGGCCTCACAGGTTATGTTCAGTTTATCCAATCAGGACCTTAATCCTGAAGGATAAAATAAGCCTAAAAAACATATTATGAGTAGATTTAATTAAAAATCGCTACTCATTTTGGAATTGTGCCAGGCTGTAGCTACCCAAAAATCGATGCAGGTGACGTCATCTTTAATGGCTCTACTGTAACTATAGCAACTACGAACAAGCCTCAGCCTTACACACGGATACATTTTTGTAACGCAAACGTTCGTTGTTACAATGTAGCGAATAAGAGGCAACAACGATGTAAGAGCAGTGGTGGAAGAAGTACTCGGATTTTTTACTAAAGTAAAAGTAGCAATAATATTCTGTTATAAATTGAATATCTGCATCCAACGTTTTAATAAAGTTTTAAATTATCGGCATTGTAATGTATACACGTACCAAAAATCAAAGTACTCATAAAGCTCAATTGCCCATTTCCAAATACTATTGGATTATAATTATTGATGCATTAATGTGTACAGTGATGTCATCACGTTTATGCTGCAGATGGTAGGTGAGGATTTATAATTACTTTATGTACTGCTAAGTAATAATAATTGTAGTGGAATAAAAAGTACAATACTTGCCACTGACTAATAGTGAAGTATAAAGCAGCAGAAAATAGAAATGCTCAAGTAAAGTACAATCTCCTCAAAACTGTATTTAGGAGCCCAAGCACAGTACTTCAGTAAATGTACTCAGTTATTTTCCACCACCACGTAAAGACGTAGAGCATTTCCTGTGACGCCACAAAACCGGAAGTTCATGTTAGATGACTGCTGTTGTTGACACTGCGGACTCACGGCAGTACAGTGAAAACAGCTTTAGTAGATGTTCGTGCTTTGAATACAAACGTTAAAACCTGCGCCAATCTCCCGACTATACCTCCATGTTAAATTGCTCTTAACTGACCGTTTTGTTGCCTGGTTGTCAGTTTAGTCTCCGCTGATAACTTTGCGACGCAGCTAGCACAGGAGGCTAAGTTTCAATGGAGGAAGTTAGCTAATTAGTAAAACATGGATAGTCAATTTAAATTCAGCTAATGTAATCTAACGATATACTTTGCGGGTTTATTTTGCTTGGTGCTTAAAACTTATTTGAACAACACTCCAAACAAGGTAAAATGTCCCCCATGTCACTCTGGTTTCTGTGTTTGGCAGGTGATTGTTGAGCTAAACACTTCATGTTAATCACCTCGCGACTCTCTTGCTTCGTTGTCCTCACGCAGATGGCAGTGGAGCTGGATGTGTTCGTGGGAAACACCACCATCATGGATGAGGAGGTTTATCAGCTCTGGCTGGACGGACACACAGGTATGGGTCACACCATAGATGTATGGGGTAGCAACATATCAATCTGTGTATTAAAAAAAAAGCAGCTGTAAGTATCACAATCCAAATGTTAAGCAACAGTTAACTAAAGCATCAGATTTGGGAAACAAATTGGTAAAAACGAAACATATAATTACCTGCTCAGTTATTGCAGCATCTACCTCCACATCCTGCACACTAGTAGCAACCAGTGTGAATCATGAAGTTGCAGTAGTCAGTTAGTCCTGCTGTATATTCACCCCACACCAGTAGCTATGTTAGTTCAGGCTATTACATATAATCTCTGAACAGTGCTTGTTCGATTTTTTTTTTCCACCAGTGAATGATGCAGTGAAAGTACGAATGGAGGGTGGAGTGCTGGAGGAATTTGAGGCCAGCGCAGATGTCCTGCTGAGTGACACCATGGACCAGTACCGGACTTTCCAGATGTGTGAGCGTCTGCTGCACAGTCCAGCCAAACTAGCCAACCAGCTCCTGTTTCAGATTCCACCTCATCGACAAGCCATCCTCATAGAGAGGTGCAGTAATGATGTTCTCATTTATTTGCATTGAATTATCTGATGTGTTTCTGGTGTCTGGCTGACAACTTTGGATCAAGGATTTATGTATATTTCTATCTTTTCTTTCTTTGGAATGAGCATCTTTCTTGAACTAGCTTATTCTCTTCCCAAGGCAGATGCTATTATGGTATATAATTGTTATTAAACACACTACTTTGTTCTTGTTGGCTGACATTGTAGATGAGAATATATTGTCACAAACTTCCCCTTTTGCCTCTGTGTTTCTTTGTTTAGATACTATGCTTTTGATGATGCATTTGTCCGTGAGGTCCTGGGAAAGAAACTCTCTAAAGGAACCAAGAAAGACTTAGATGATATCAGTGCCAAGACAAGTGTGACACTGAAAAGCTGCAGACGACAAGTAAATACATTCTGTGCTCCACAATGACTGTTCATATGTATTATCAGTTTTAAAATAAGGAGTCTGTTGCTGTGTTGATACATTTCACCTCTGAAACATTAATTTTGTTGTGGTTGCTCTGCGTTTCTTCTGTGAATAGCAGGTTTCAACGTTTCAAGCCTTTTGCACAGTTTATCAGTCGGGTGATGGGGCAGCTGAATGTCTGCAGTACAAGAACTGTGCTGGTTTTATACAAGTCATGTTGTTGTAATTTAAGTAAATCTCCTGCGTCATGTGTTTAATTTCAGTTTGACAACTTCAAACGTGTTTTTAAAGTTGTGGAAGAGCTGAAGGGACCCCTGGTGGAGAACATACGTCAGCATTTTCTTCTCTCTGACAAGCTTGCAAGGTAATCAATGAGAGGAGCAGAGTTCAAGCCTTCCAAACTCAGGTTAATTTTTCGAAAAATTGTTATTGCTTTAGATATGTTTTGTTGTGGTTTTGTATTGTTTACTAATTCTGACAAAATATCACATGAAAAGGCTGGTATTCAGGATATCCAAAACAACTAAGTGCTATTTAATTGTCTTGTCCTGTTTTTTATCTCCTATAATGCTCTGCTTGTTTCAGGGATTATGCCGCCATTGTTTTCTTTGCCAACAATCGCTTTGAGACGGGGAAAAGAAAGCTACAATATCTCACTTTCCAGGACTTTGCTTTCTGTGCTGGTCTGCTTATCAACAACTGGACCGTTGGGGCCATTGGTGAGTGATTTCTTCTGTTTTCTTTGGCCATTTTGCTGACATTCAATGTGAGACGCACGTATACCATTTTTTAACAGTTATGTAACACATTAATCTTATTGAGCTGTTTCAATGTGTCTTAGTTTGAGGGTTGCAGAGCAATAAAACATTAGTGGTAAATCCGAGAAGAACAAAAGACATTTTGAACCTTTACGAAAGAATTTAAAAAGGGCTTCAGGTAAATATAGCACTTGAGAACAAGAGGTACGCTGTATATGCTGGTTAAGTATTACAAATAAGGAACATTTTTTAGAGGAGTGCCTCTGTCAGTGAGGCCCACTGACCACCAGAGGTCCTGCAGGTTTTGCTGGTCCTCATTAAAATAAGGGTGAATTTTAAATTTGTAAGTTACCAATGAAGAAAGTGAGAAAGAGAAACCAGATTAGGCAGAGTCTGAGTAATGACGTAATTGAATAATTGTAAGAAAAAGAGTATCTACTCATAATAGTCACAAAAAAAAAAAACATCCTTTAAGTTGATTTGACAGTGTCTGACTTTCTGAGTTTTCTTTGTAGATAACATGGTGGAAGACATGGATGTTGATCTTGATAAAGAGTTTTTACAAGAGTTGAAGGAGCTGAAGATTTTAATCACGGACAAAGATCTGCTGGATCAACACAAAAGGTAACATAAACACACAAAAAGATCTACACTTTTTTGCTGACTACAAAAAATGTGCCATTTTTCTAACATGTTTTTATCCACAGTCTCTTTTTTATTTCTAACTCCACTGTTTCTGTTCACTCTGTTCAGTCTGGTCTGTACAGCTCTCAGAGGAAAGACTAAAGCTTTTAATGAGATGGAGGCTAATTTCAAGGTGAGAAACATTACACCTTCATCATATCCTAAATATAATCAGTTCGTCACCTCTGCAATGAAAGAGATGATTGTTTTTGAATTTTAATCTCTTTTTCTTTTTTTTCTTTTTGTAGAATCTTTCCAGAGGCCTTGTCAACATTGCTGCAAAGTTAACTAACACAAAAGATGTCAGAGATTTCTTCATTGATCTTGTGGAGAAGGTTTGTGCTTTATCAAAATGCAGTCTCTTTTTTCTCAAGTGTTGTAAGCAAAGACAGACCATCCGGCCCAGATTTTTCTTAGGCCTGTGCCAACTTTAAAGTCTGCTTTTGAGACGGTGTGATGTAACGTCTCCTCCCCTCCTTTTCTCCTCCAGTTTATTGAGCCGTGCCGTTCAGACCGATGGACAGCTGCGGACATGAGACTCTACCTCACTCACTACACCAACTCTGCACACATACTTGACACATTCAAGTGAGTTAATGTGCTTTTATTCTGTAAAATCTATCAGGCAGAGCATGGCACCAACCCTGCCAGGGTAATCAATTCCCGAGGGGGCGACCAAAGCTGAAAATACAGTCATGATTTTGTAGAGAGCTTTGGAGAACTTACCAATAACCGAATAAGGGTATGCATTTTGGCAGTCATTAAACACTGCTCAAGCATAAAGTTGGTATGTTAAAATCCTCTAATATTGACGTTCTACCAGTGGGTGTCACCCTATCTAGCCCTGATTTCTTAAACTGTAGTTACCTTGTTTCTCATGCAAACACTCAGGAATGTAGTTAAGGGTTTACACAGGCCTGCACCACTACATGCTTAACAAAGAGATATTCATAAAAAGAAACGTTGACCCCCCACCCTCCCCATTACACCGAGTGGACAAAGATTGCCACATTTACTCTCTTCACCCAGATTTCACAATTACAGTTTGTCACGAGACTTACAGTACCTCTTTGCTCCATTTATTTACAGTGTACTCTCTTTCTCTCTCTGTTTTCTGCCCCTCAGACACCAGGTTGTGTGGGACAGATACATGGGTGTCATCAAAAGCTGTATCTTCAAAATGTATCATGACTGAAGTGTGTTTCGTTGCAGCTCACCGCTCTCTTCTCCCAACTCCTCCTCTGGTTTGTTTTCCCCCCGCTGAAGCCGTTATCTTAGCCTTTTGGTTTGTGCTTTCTTTGTTTGCTGATGAATTTTTCTTCTCGAGCTCCATTATTGCTCCCCATTTACTCCCCTAGTTTCCATACATTGTCTGTAAATTTGGTTTGTAAATAAAATTAACGTATTTACATCAAAATGTCATTTTGTTTTATGTTATCATTTTATCTACTGTGTTATATGGAAGTTATATTCCAGAGATCAGAGGTTTACTGATCTTGTGAGTGTTGGATGGAGATTAGACACAGACAAAGAGAGGGAGAGATAAATCGCAAAAGTGAAGATGGAAGATTTGTCAGCAGTATGCACCCAGTATGCAGTGGTATTAGTGTTTTAGATATAAAATGTGATCAGCAGACTACGTGTGTCATGAATTGACAGCTCTGCCAGTGTTTGGGGTGTCTGTGTGTGGCCATTGGAATAAGGGACCAGCCAGGGGGGCACAGTTGGTCCATTTAGGGGGTTGTCAGTGTGACTTTTAACAACATCCCTTGTATTGACAGCTGCCATCTCTACCACCACCCAGAAACACAGGACAGATAAACAATCAGAACCTAAGTAAAGGTCTTTAAACCTACACACTGGAGGGTTACTTTAATAGAGCTGGATGAATATAAGTAAATACAGTAATGACTCCCATAATTTAAAAAATGGTGTGATTGTGCTTACTAAAAATATAAAGTATGTCTATTAAAAAATATTTGGTTATAAACTTTAATGTGGGCAATCATTTTGTAATGGGTGTTACATTTCTTATGTGTCTTGGAAAGAAGCCTGCAATTATACTAATGTTGATGCTGCTCATTTAATTTTGAAAGGGCTTTTATTTTGTGGGAAGCACAGGGGTGACCTTTAAGTTTGACTTTAATTTGAGTCAAGACTAACATGACTAACGTGGGTTAAGCAACATCTTAAACAGTTTGCGACATAACAGACGGCAACTTTTGCAAGAAAAAAAATTACTGCCGGAAATGATTCCAAGTGCAGTAATGGATTAGTCATATGCAAACACAGAGCAGCAAAGTTAGAACATTGGTTTGGAATAATTATAGCAGTTTATTTTCAGTATTTTATCCCAAAAGCGCCACCCGTTTATTCTGTGAAATAAGCTGACAAATTTTCCGAGTAGGTCTCCACACACTCTCTCTCCTCTCCACTCTCTAATTTTTGTCCACATTCCATTAACTTCTCTCTCCCCGGCTATAAATATCCTGCATGTCAGATTGGACGAGAGCAAGGGCTTTAGACGCTTTATGGAAAAAAAAAAAAAAGAGGACAAGATGGGGGAGGTAAGTATAGATAGATGGGGGGTAAATGGGAAAAGGGAAGGAGGAAAGGGTGGGAGAGCTTGGGGCTTTTGCGAGGGTTTAGTTTAAATGAAACCAGGTGTGTTGTGGGACCCGTAAGAGGGGCATTGGTTAGGAAGATGGGGGGGCATACGTGTGTGAATCTGTGAGTTGTTGTTCCGCCTGCGATTTGGACGGATTTGGAATTTTGGAATTTGGGCCGCAGACCAGGAATTTGCATCCTGGGGGGTCAGAGAGGGGGTTTGGAGAGTGGAGGATGGCAGTGCAGGGGGCCAGAGGGGGGGTAAGAATGGGCTGTCTCTCTCTCACTCTCTCTCTCCTCTCCGTCTCTTGCTCTCGCTCGCTCTCTCTCTCTCTCTCTCCCTCCCTTTGCATGTGTTCAGCTGCTCCAGCTGTCGGTCTCCCCACTCACTCTCTCAGGGTCATACAGGCAGGAGTTTAAGGGACCACTTCTGTACGCCAACTCAGCCGGGACGACAGCAGCCAGCAGAAGGACACACTGGTCAGAGGGAGACTGGGAGACAGTAGAGCCACCGGAAAAGATTCCTCCGTGAGTTTTCCTGTGTTCTTTTAATGTCTTAATCAAACGAGAGACAAGATTTGTGTCAAACAGTGAACTGGCGGACGACTTATCATGTTTGCGAGAGTTGTAGGGAGAAGTAACGGAGGTGAGATGTACCTCTTACCCACTTTTCTGGTACAGGCCATACACGTCACAGTTGCACCGCTGCTCTGCTGTCTGCTCTGCTGTCTGCTGTCTGCTCTGCTCTCCCAGCTACACTTGGCTCCTCACAAGAGTCAAGATAATGTGGCACACAGTCTGTGTAGTTCGCTTCTTGGCTCTGTGTTTGAGACTGTAATAGGGGGGTAGACAGGAAGAGAGGCAATGAGTCACACGGCATGTATTATTGTACAGTATATTGCAAAATTCCTCCACCTCATCCCTCTTGTACAACTTTTAAAGTCAGTGTCACGATCTCAGTTTTGTTAGTCATTCAGTGGAAACTAGAGTAAGATAATAAGTTCTAAGTTGAATTTTCTGAAAAAAAGCAGCCATTTCTGTTGAACAAGAGGAACAGGTGCCAGCATCCAACACACACAGAAACAATCTTAAAACCTGGATGACATCTCAGGCAGTGTAGCATGCTGCCTTACGACTGTTTGACAGTGTATTTTATCACAGTTTATACAGTTACTCCTAATAGCTAACACATGACAGCTCCACCACTTTTGTAATGACTCAAGTGGGACACGAAAGGCAACAGGAAGGAGCTCAGTTCCCCTAAGCCCATCACCTCATGCTACATTGTCTGCATGTACTGATACATCCCAGCCCTTTAACAGTCTTTACAGAGGGAGTCACAGCAGCATGGACACTGGGATTTGTTAGTTACAGTGTGTGAATTTCTCCTGCCGGCCGCTATCCGTCACTAACTGTGGAGATTCTCAGAGCAGCAGTTAGCCCGTGTGTGAGACGGAGACTCCCTGATTGTAAAGGTTCACTGCCACAATGGTAACAGAGCACAGCTGGAGTGTGCTGGGCCACCATGTTCTCAGGCTGCTCCACGCACAACCGAGCATAACAACACAAAGCTAGCTATGTATACACTACAAGACATGACCATCCTTCTGTGTGTGTGTGTGTGTGTGTGTGTGTGTGTGGTCTAACTGTGTGTTTTTCCTGGTCTCTATGTGGTCACTGTTATAAGCCCCCTGACATTTTGCTTGTTAAACTGTGCTGACTGTGTGAATTTAAAAATGGGTCAGCCTTCTGTTACTGAGGCCAAGACAACCTCCAAATGGCAATTATATTCGATTGGAATTATTTTATCATGAGTATCATGATGTAATGTGAATAAAGCACACAACAGGTGTTGTGCGGTAGCAGCAGCGTTAGCGAGGTGGTGTTACAGTGAACCTGTGAACAGTGAACCTGTGTCTCTGTCAGCGGTCGTCCAAACCCACACGGTGAACTTCTGCACCACGGCCACATTCTTTGACATCCTCCTACACAATGAGGAGAGATGAGAGGTTGGGGGAGCAGTAGCTGGAGATCTGGCACCAGCTGTCTTTTGTGAACCATGGGGGGTTTCCCAGAACCTGATACTCTGGGAACCACTGCCGTGGCAGGGCATCCCAGCTGAGAACTGGCGCCCGCATCCTTGCCACGGGCATTCCAGAGGTCCACCGCCACTTGATCTCCAGCGGCAGCAGGGCAACACCCATGCATCCCTGCTGCCCAGACTCAGTAGACAGTGAGTGACTGGACCCTGGACTGATGGTCAGTTTGTTTTTGGGTGGTTTTGGGTCGCATTCTTACTGGTTGTAAGTGGCTGCTCGGCCAGTTCAGAGAGGTCACGTACTGCGGCAGTCTGATTGCACAGTGGTATGTGTTACCGTCTGTGCTTACAGGGTGAAGGCATGTTTTGCTGCTTTTCACCACACAACGGTCACAAATGGCCCGTGATGTCATCCACTGGGCATTTGCGGGTGTCCACGTCACCCTGCGGACTTCTATTTGTTTCAATGAGAAATACAACAATAAGCAGAGCCTGTAAATGTGGCCTCTGGAGTTTATATCAGAGCGTGTGTCTATGCACGTAGACAGGCAGTAATTACAACTTTCCTGTCATGTAGTTTAACTAGAGCTCACTGACTTTGCAAACATCACTTGCTTAGAATATTTTTTTTAATTCCTTCACTTGGCCTGTTTTTTTCTGGGTCTTTTTGTCTATGGGAGCTGGAATAAGTGATTTGTTTACGCTAAGAGTCAGCTGAAACACTTATAGCTTCTCTCCAGGAACATTAACTGAGGGATGGTTGTGTCTCTGCTGGGAGAAAAGCCAAGTCCTTCAGAGCACAGAGCAAATACACATACATAATACACTATAAATCTACCTAAAAAATACACTACACTCTACAGAACATTGCAGAAAAGACCAGTGGTGGTGGAAGGACTCAGACCTTTAAGGAAAAGTAGCAATGCCTCAATGTCAAAATACTCGGTCCTGCCTTTAAAATTCTGTTTAGTAAAAGTACATTAGTCAAAATGTACTTAAATTATTCAAATTAAAAGTACTTTTTATGGCTAATGTCCTCTTTCTGATTGTTAAATTATGCAGATCCCAGGGTCCTGAGAGATTAGAACATTTTAGTCTTGGGTTGGGTTGGGTTGGGTCTTGGGTTGCGTAAATTACGATTTGAATACTACTTTTTCTTTTATTAGTTTTGTTGCAGGACCTCATGTAACTACCATCTTAGCTTTACTGAGCAGCTCTAATCAGCCTCATAACTGGAAACACCTCTGTGGGAATGCAGGGCCTTTAATCTATAATAATACATCATATTTCATAAGTGAATCATATGTTTTATTTGTAAAAATCAGAGTAACTAATAACTTTAGCTGTTTAAAGTACCATAAATGGAAGCACTCAATTAAAGTATCTAAAATTGTACTTGAGTAAATGTATTTAGTGACGTTCCACCACTGACAAAGGCTGATGCCCTCTTACATTACAGAGAGACAACACAGACTCTACGGAGAAGGAGATTCCCTTTCACAGAGACAAATTAACTTTATGTTATGTTAGGTTTATCACAGAGACTGAGCAAGAGATGCTGTTGTGAAATATTCAGGGAATTGCCAGGATTTATGAGCTCCCACCGACGCTGCTCTCATACACAGTAAACCCAACCTGTGGAGGCAGCGCTGCAGCGAGACTATCATTCCACTGAGTTGTAGTTGTGCCAGTCTGCAGACACAGAGGGCTTTCTGTGAGCAGCTAATATGAAAGTATTTCTGTGATGTTGACTTTGTTATTTTCAGCTGAAGGATGGAGTACGTCACAGTGTTTATGTTTTCACCTGGCAGACTGATTTATTCCATTTATTCTTGCTGCGATCAAGGGGGAACTGTTTGGTTGACAAACAGTGAACCAAGGCCAAGAACCTAACTGTTTGTGTTTTGACTGACTACTTAAAAATTGACTGAGTTGATTTATCCATTTTAGCTGTGGGAACAGCTTACAGCGCCCGTGTGTTTTGAGACTGAATTGAACCATTTTGTGATTTCTAATGTAGTCTATTTTTGTCTTTTTCCACCTCTCTTTCTCTCTCTGAAATACAGATACCACCTCCTGGCTGCTCTGTAGATCACAAAGTCTCGTCTTCAAGGCACTGCTACCTGTCTGATAGTCGTGTGAGCGTGTGTGTGCGTGTGTGTGTGCGTGCGTGTGTTTGTTTGTGTGCATGTTGTACGTGTGTTCCTGTCCCGTCTCCCACCAATTAATGCATTAGTATGCAGGGTGTTTGTGTGTCAAACTTGTGCGTGTGCATATGTGTGTCTGTGCTCCTCCGCAGTGCTATTTCACAGCCACCTACAGAAAGTGACACCTACACGGTAAGGATGGATGAATCTCTCTCCCTCCTCCTCTTCTCCTCTCTTACTCCTTTCTTTTTCTTTGCATCTTCTCTTTTATTAGATATCACACCTGTCAGGTGATGTTACATCTTTTTTTTGTGTTGAAATGTTGTCCTCAAATCCTCTTTATTACCTCTTCTTCTCCTTTAATATTCCACAGCCTTTTTCCACCACTTCCAACATTTTATAGTAGTCCTAACTGGGGGTAATTTTAGTTTTAATTCCATGTTTCTTTAGGCCTCCCTTTTTCTTTCCATGCTGCTCACAGCAATATACTTTCTTCCCAGAATGATAATGACCCTTTTTCCAAACTGTGGCCTCCCAGTCTTTGTTTTTGAAGTGACATTTGGCTTGAGGAAAACAGTTTAAAATGTCATACTTCCTTTAACAGCAGCAGACTTCTTGTCTTTTTGGCCCAGCGCTCCTACATGAATACAGAGGAAACTAGTTTCTCTCTTTTTTTATGTCCCACTACTGGGGAATTTATTATGTATTATGAATATATTATGCAACTTTTTCTCAGAGGGACTATTCACATCTTTCTTTCCACCATTTTCTCACACTCCTCTTCTCTCTGCTTTTTGTAGGAATGCACAGATGGGTATCACTGGGACCCTCAGACTGAGCACTGCAAAGGTAAAGCTCTCTTTTACCTGCGGTTATTGCACCTCAACGCCCAATTATTTTGTACAGTAACAGCTTTGGTTTTCTTCTTCTTCTCCAAGGCCTGTCCTGTCTTTTTGATTGATTTCAGTAATTAAATATCTGTCTCTGCCTCTCCTGTCAGACATAAACGAGTGTGAGACCATTCCAGATGCCTGCAAAGGGGAAATGAAGTGTTTCAACCACTATGGCGGGTACCTGTGCCTCCCTCGCTCTGCGTCAGTCATCCCAGCTCCAGAGCCCCAAATCACGCCCACCGAGCCCTTTAACCCCTGCCCTCTGGGCTACGAGCCGCAGGGAGACAGCTGTGTGGGTGGGTGTCTGGTTTGTAGGTCTGGGGGTTAGGGGTGGACAGGTGGCAACAGGATGAGTGATCATTAAGCATGTTTGTGTGTCTGTGTGTGATTGTGTAAATTTATTGTCGACGGCCACAGATTGTGAGGGACAGGTGGCCGTAGCAGGTGTTGTGACTGGAGGCAGCGTGTTGCTGCAATCTGTGTGGGTGTGAGTTAGTATGAGTCCACGGGGGGGCAGACAGACAGTGTAGGAATGTGGAAGATTTCACACGAGGACAGCTGCTGTGTTTTAAGAACCAAGAAACCTTCTTGTGCCGGAGGACGGCGAGGCGGTCATCAGGGTCTGCATGAGACAGCAAATATGACTCAACATGATGTGTTACTCTCAGCTGTCGGGTGCAAACGAGGGGAGCAGAACGGCCACTGTCTGCCCTCTAACAATCACAGTCTATCGGTCAGTCAGGCTGAATGATGCCGTGTTTGCTCACAATAACTACAGCTTTGACATGTGTGCCCCCTGTTTCACTTCACCCACAAACACAGATGTCGATGAGTGTGAGCGAGATGAACATGACTGCCAGCCCAGCCAGCAGTGTATCAACACCCTGGGTGCCTTCACCTGCCAGTGTCCGGATGGTTACCGCAAGGTTGGCACAGAGTGTATTGGTGAGATAATGTGAATTTGTCCTTCCACTAGTGTAGCGAAGTAGGTTTGAATATGGAAACTCAGAGAAATGTTTTACTGCAAGGCCTGTGGTGAAGTTAGTTATAGCTGCATGGTTGAGCTAAATAACCTCTTATTTCTCTGTGTCAGACATCGACGAGTGCAGGTACAGATACTGCCAACATCGCTGTGTCAACGTCCCCGGTTCTTTCTCTTGTCAGTGTGAACCTGGTTTCCAGCTGGCAGGAAACAACCGCTCTTGCATTGGTGAGTGATGCAACCAATAACGGAAGAAGTATTAAGATCATTTAGGACACTCTTTTCTTTCAATCATCTCTTTATAATGAAAGTTATTTCATTTTAATATTTTATTCCTATATGTACTATCTTACAAAGATCTTCGTCAGGCTTGGTCATGTGCCTGACGAATAAATGAAAGCCCTCTGAAAATCTGTAACATTAAATATTCATGGCTGAATTAATCTGTTTAATTTGTTGCGGTTTGATCACATTTGATTGACAGTGGCCTGGCAACAGTAACAACAACCCTACAACTGTCATTACATATTGATTTATAATTTATAAATTCTCATTGGTGCAGGCGTAAAGGGTGTGACATCAACTCACTTTAAACCAGTGAGAAAAACAGCATTGATAGAAATCCCTTGGTGAAACCAGAAGTGTTTCAACTCTGGCAGTAAAATAGTTCATGTTGGACCGGTTCATTTGTAGTAATAATCTGACTGAGGAAATGTGTTTTCAGGGACTTTAAATATATTTGGAGCTTTAATTCTGATTTCTTTCTGAGTTTTTGATCCAGAACCTATAAAAGGTTTTGGAATGTGTTTCGCTTTCCAGTCTGTTGTCCCACAAAAATTACGACGACTTTATACAACATTTAAATGTTACCTCTACAGTGTACAATAAAATCTCCATTACCTCCGTTCAGATGTGAATGAATGTGACATGGGTGCCCCCTGCTCTCAGAGGTGTTACAACACATATGGCACCTTCCTCTGTCGCTGTGACCAGGGCTACGAGCTGGGGCCTGATGGCTTTGCTTGTAACGGTAAGAGACCCTCCCTGTCTGTCCTTCTGTGTAAATCTGTCTTTGATGGTGAACAGTTAATAAAACCCGAACTTGTAACTTGACAGACATCGATGAGTGCAGCTACTCCAGTTACCTATGCCAGTACCAGTGTGTCAATGAGCCAGGCAAGTTCTCCTGCGTGTGCCCTGAAGGATATCAGCTGCTGGGAACCAGACTATGTCAGGGTAAGCACACCTGCCCCCATTTCCTCTCAAAACTAACACCTTCCTCTCTGTGAGTCAATACTAATTCATTCTTTGACAGCAACTCTGTTCCTGTACACTTGTTCTGTTCGGTCAAACATCACAAGCTGTCTTTCCTCTGCAGATATAAATGAATGTGAAACAGGTGAACATCAGTGTACTGAGTCTCAGACGTGTGTGAATATCCACGGAGGATACCAGTGTGTGGACACCAACCGATGCCAAGAACCATACATCCAGGTGTCTGAAAAGTGAGTGACACCTCATGAAAGCTTGAGTGTGCCCATACACAAACACACACTTTCACACACCTTTTCCCAATTACTCAAATATGTGCTGGCCCTCGACTGAGAATATAATCAGTCCCTGTATTGAGTATGGCGCAAAGTGCAAGATTACCCCAATTACTTTTTCCACATATGAGTCCAACTTTGCAACCTTTTCTTTTGAACACGGTCCAGTGCAATAAGAAAACTATTACAGTTGTGAACAAGTGTTGGATTGGTAACAGGTGTGGGTCACTATTAACATATCCCTGAAGATTTGTTAGTATAAAATTCATTTTAGAAAAACATGAGGGAAAAAATGGCTACTGTTCAATATTTGTTTAGATTTTAAGAGATCTTTACTCTTAGTCATATTACTCCCTCTGCTGGCTGATTTATGAATTACTGTTGCTGTTTCTCTGCTCTTACCGTGGTGGATGGACTGAAGGGGCCAAAAGAGCTCAGGGCCCCTGGGTCAGAGCCTCTGTAGTGGAACATTTCTTATTGTAAAGTCATTTAAACAATGTTGCACAATGACTACTAAAAGATGCAAAACGATGGCAGGCACGGACACAGATTCGCCACAAAAACAAGCAAAACTGCAGCTAAACAGATGCAAACTGAGCACAAAGAGACCCAAATCACTGACCTTTTTTTTTTTCTTCCATTGTGTGCGTCCAGCCGCTGTGTGTGTCCCGTCAGCAAGCCCGCCTGTCGAGATCAGCCTTTCTCCATCGTCCACCGCTACATGACCATCACCTCGGAGCGCACCGTCCCCTCCGACATCTTCCAGATTCAAGCCACCAGCGTCTCTCCGGGGGCTTACAACACTTTCCGCATCCGCTCCGGTGATGAGAACGGAGACTTCTACATCAGGGTGAGTTACAGAGCAGAGCATGATGAAGAGCACGATGTGGCACTGACTTGATTGGTTATTGTTTCGGTTGATCTCTGCAAAACAACCTGTGATCAGACAGTCTGGGTTACATGGATATATTGGGACAGGACAAACATTTTATTTTAACATTGAACACTTGTCAACAGGAAGTTGGTGAATAGTTAATAGTGTGGCCCAATTATCAACAGTTGCAAAATATTTTAAATTCAGTATGACTTACATTTTCTGGGGATACAGTTATCTTTGATGTCCATCACAAATAAACGCCGATAAACCTGCTTATAAAATCAGAAACAAAACAGCCGCCTAATCCCTCCAGAACTTACCTGAGACTCAGCAGGGTTTTAAGTTTTCCTCAGTATCAAAGTAATTCACTGATAATTATCAGTACAGCCAATATAACATATAACATTATCCAAAAAGCTTTGTAGACAAAAATGTATTTAAATATACTGATATTTAAGCTCATATTCAATATGTGTAGTTAAATTTATATAATATAAGATGGCCAAAGTGAACATTGAAAATTGGGCTGCTTGTATGGTGATTGGGTGTCTGACCTGTTTTCAGTCAAATCTGGCAACACTGCCTTCAAAATGATCATATAGTTGAATCAACACCTCTTTATTGCAGGGCTGTCGTATCAGTTTTGGATAGGTATACCTTGTAAACTCTCCTTTATTCTAAAACAATATTGTTAATAATAATACATTTTACTTATGAAGGGCGTTTCTGGATGCTCAAACATGCTTTACATGTATTGTTGGTATAGAAATTCAAAAACTCACCCACACACTGACAACAGTTCCCTCTGCAGTAGAAATTAACTCAGTCATATATTTTTTTTCTTCTCCAGCAAATCAATAATATCAGTGCCATGCTGGTGCTGGCCCGCGCCGTGTCGGGGCCCAGAGAGTACACGTTGGACCTGGAGATGGTGTCAGTTAACCCTCTGCTGAGCTACCATGGCAGCTCCGCTCTCAGACTCTCCATCTACGTCGGGCCTTACAGCTTTTAAAGAGGAAGAAGAAGAAGAAGAAGTAGAAGAAGAAGAAGAAGAAGAAGAAGAGGACCTGAGGGAAACAGAAAAGATGGAGAGAAAGAGCTGGGGAGAAACATGGATGCAAACAAAGGAAAAAGAAGCTGTAAAAAGAAGTGGTCAATGCAGTTCAACCAATCACTGTGATGTTACACTCTTAACGTTTTGTACTTAGTTGTCCAAAGAAAAGCCACACATTTGTCCGCCCACCATACTGCGTGTAAGAATATACATACAGTACAGTATACAAATACATGTAGCAGTAAAGTCTCACAGATAAACAGCAGCCTTACAATAATTAATCCTGTCAAATTGTTCCTTTGAGTTTAATCTGTCGGTTTTCCTGTTCTCTAGGATGAATCATGTTTAATGTTATTTTGCCTGAAAGCATCATTCTGTGGTCAGTGTGTATCAAAGGGATTTCTTCTCTTCACACGTGTTCAGGGTGATAACAAATCTGTGCCGTCTGCCGTCAGGTGGAGAGATTCACGCCCAGCGTCAGTAGATTAATCTGTTTTCACCAGTTTACATCCTTATTTTCAGTTCCACTCTGTTTGTCACTTTATTCTTGTCAGCCCTGTTTCCTGTTGACAGACGTGATTCAGCAACCACTCAGATCAGACCTCAGCATCCACTCTCCTCCTTCACCCTCCACTGTTCATTCCTATGTTCGAGCTCTCTGTAACTGCCATTTGTCGGATTGTCACGTTGCTGATCGTGTTGTACTTTGTTTTTATTTTGTTTGTCAAAGATTTGAACCCAAGTAAAACAATATACCTTTACATCTCTGCGTCACAGTGAAACTGATCAGTTTCTTTCTTTTTGGTCTTTTTATTCTGACGCACCATCCCTCTGAAACTTCTAATATTATTTAGCCAAAACAATTTGTCGATCAGTCGATAAACAGACAGATCGCCAACGATTTAACATTTTCTACTTTCAGTTTCTCTGGTGTGAGGATTTGCTGCTTTCCTCTGTTTTATATATTAATGTAACTGAATATCTTTTGATTTTAGACTGTTGATTGCATTCAGAAAGCTTTTTGACTACATCACCTCGGGCTGTAGGAAACTGAAATATGAACATTTTATAGACAAAATGATTAATCGATAATGGAAATAGTCATTAGTTATGGCTCTAATAATCTTTATTGACAAAGTTGGGTGAGTGTTCCTATTTGAAGCCCAGCATTATTGTTACATCATTAGGCCTTGCAGTATCGGGCTGTGTTGTTGCTCCGTACGTATGAGTTTTGTCGCTTGTTCAAGTTTGTTGTCAAGTGTAGGATGGGCTCAAAGTTGCCCCTTGTGGTTGTTGGGGGAAAAACAGCCACTCTAACTGCCAAGTACCATTGTGTGTTTTCCACACTCAGCCTCAGGGGGCAGTAGTGAGGCCATTGAGACTTGGCCCTCCACTATGACGCGAAGACGCCGCACTAGAAAACGTAGTTGGACAAGTGAAACAAAGGTGAGATTTATGCTTTATCAGAAGTGTTTTCAAACCGTATATTTTGTTTTAACAGGAGAAAAGACTAAAAAGATGAAGACTTGACTGGCAGGTTTGGCAAATATATGTCTGGTTAACTGCCCGATGTCAGCTGCTGCCCTGATCTCTTCCAGACGATCATCCAGGACTGTCCTCTGAGTCCTGAACTAAACCATCATACTGAATCCTCTGACAGGCTCTGACACCATTTTCTAATGTGCCTTTAAATTTTTTCTAATGTGCCTTTAAAACTTTAACGCAAACAAAGGTTTGTCCTGGCCCTTAGTGCTACACCATATTTATTCAGGCAAATAGCCGGTGCCTGGCTTGACAGGCAGCCACGGCTCACTCAGTAGTCGCAGCCATCATCCCTGCTTGTCCAGCTCCACTAGTCTTAAAATAGCCACCAGTTGTACAAGAAATGTTTCTACATGAATCTCTGATGTATTGCAACTTTAAACTGTGTTTTATCTAGTTTCATTGTATTACCAATAGCCACAAGTAAGTAGCCACACTGGTATGAGGAGTTTTAAGGAAAGAACCTGGTTTTAATATGAAGCGTGCGTATGTAAGAGTGCAGGCAAGTCTATGGGGTCATCAGGTGGGCACCCTATCAATAATTCACTGAGCTGGGCCCACGACACAGAGGAGGGTCACCAGTGTGTTCAAATATCCCAGAACTACCTCCATCTTTACCTGCACCCACACACTCAACAAGATATATTCACTTCTGTCTAAACATCACCAGCTAACATCCTCGTGACTTCTGTCCTGTCCTAAACAAGATCCATGCTAAAATACTCTCTAGTCATACAGAAAAGACAGGAAATATCTCTCCCATCTTCACACATGATCTAAAAATGTTTGATTTCTGTGTGAGGAAGAAGGGGATTAGATCTTGTATCCACTTCCTAACATCCCTTAAATCAGGAGGAAAGGCAGCAAATGGCTGCAGTATAAACTGAACAGGAACGAAGCTCTGCAGCCTTCTGTTCTATTTTTACTGTCACAGCACTTCACTTGTGTGTTAACTGATTCTACTGACCCACACAAAAAAGAAAAAAAAAAACTAAGGAAAAAGAGAGAGAGGGAGAAAAAAGAGAGAGGGGAAAGCCCTTATTTTACAGTCCACTGCTGTCTGCTCCGCCCAGTCCTACACACAAACACACACAAACACACCACACACACCTCCCATCTGTCCTCACTGGGGGGGTGGGGGGTGATGACTCACACACACAGTGCTGTTTTATGTAACTGGAGCAGACAGCGTTCAGCCACCAGGGGGCAGCAGACCACACAGATCTCCTCTCACAGCAGCAGTCCAGGAATAGCCACAACCTGAGGAGAGAAGGTTGGTTTTATAACCTAAGCGAATAGTGAGCCTACATTTTCGCCCGTTTTCATGAACTCATGCACCTGTGGGAGGAAAAAGTGATGACAACTTTTTCTACCTCTCACAAATAATGTGCAATACAGCGACTGCGACGTACAACTACTTTGAAATATGTTGTAGAATAGATTTTTGTTGTTACATAACTTGGCATCTTGTGATGATGGAGAACAAAGATGACAGAATCTGGTGATAGTGTTAAAGAGTGCAGTATGGTAGGAGGTGTGTGTGTGTGTGTGTGTGTGTGTGTGTGTGTTGTGTGTGTGTGTGTGTGTGTGTGTGTGCGTGCGCGCATTAGGGGAGAGTAGTTTACGGGTCCCCTGGCATTTCCTGTTGGCATTCAGACAGAGAGAGAACCTGACTGAAACAGGATGACACTCATGGATGGATTACTGAACTGGCCTACCAGGATACAGGGGGCCAAGCAGTCAAGGGGTCCCCTTGCTTCACCTGCAAAATGTCACTGAAACACAAATTGACCACAAAGAGAAGCAAATTGATTTAAATAGACACAAAACAACCAAAATGAGACAAAAAAAATCACAAAAGACCACAACGTGACACAAAATTACTGAAAGAAATGTTGCAAATCTATCTATCTATCTATCTATGATAGAAGCAAAGCAACCAGAATGAGCTGCTAAACAGCTAGAAAGACACAAAACAAACACAAAATAAGTACAAAGAGATGTAAAATGACCACAAAGAGATAAAACATGACTTAAAATAGATACAAAACAACTAAGAATAGACATAAAATTAGTACAAAGAGACACAAAACGACCACAAACACATGCAAAATAACCACAAAGAGATAAAACATGACTTAAGATAGATGCAAAATGACTAAAAATACATGAAAAACAACTAAAATAGACATAAAACGACCACAAAGAGATTCAAAAAGATGCAAAATTTCTAAAAATAGACACAAAACATCCACAAAGAGACGCAAAACGACTACAATGAGATGCAAAACAACTACTGTATCAGCACAGCGGGCCCAGAGGAGAATGTGTAAACGTGTGTCTGTAGATGTGTCTGAGTCTTGTAATGTAATTGGAAGAATAAGATAAAGCATTTAAAATGTTTGCATTTGTGCTGTAGGCCTGTGTTTGTACCCAGAATCTGCATGCCTCTGCTCGTGTTTATGTGTCTCTGTGTTTGTGTGTCTTCAGGTTGGTGTGTCTGTGTTCGGAGGGTGTGGGTGTTGACATAGGGGAGCATGTGTTTGAGAGCGGCAGTGCCCACACAGACGAGTGGGAGGAGTGTTTGGGGTGGCAGAGGGGAGTGCTGGAACGCCAGGGCCTCATTTTTTGGCACCTTCGCCCAAGAATGATCTCATATCTGGGCAAGCCGTGCCCTGTAGGCCGCAGTGGGGGATGGCGTGGGACCGGAAGAGGAGAAACGAAGGCTCACGCGGGGCAGACTCCACCAACAACTCCAGTGCGACAGAACAAACATGGTGGACAGAAGAGACACCTTTCCAGGTTTGTCCGGTCCTCTTCTGTCCCTCGGTTTGACATGGTGCAATGATAGAGGAGCAGTCTGTTCCCCTTTGATCTCCTATTGCATTACAAAAGGCTCTCCATGCCTCCCCCCTCCACTACACCACAATGCAGGTATTATATTTATGAATGAAAGAGCAAGGTTGAGTGTCATTTCCCTCCACCCACGCCCCTCAGCCCCCCAGCACCCACCACCACACTGAGATTAGTTCATTAATGAAAAGAGCGGGCAGTGGGATCTGTGGGACATCAAAAACAGGCTGCACAATACAAAGAGGGCCCAGTGATCAGGGAGTGTAAATTAGTGAGGGCATTAGGCAGGAAATGGCTCTCTCCTCTGGGAATTTGCATACAGTATATATAGATATATGGAGAGAGAGAGAGATCAGAGGGGCAGGACAGTTACACAATACCACATAAACAATCACAGCAGTGTCCATTTAAAGAACAACAGTGACACATCTGAGGTTTGTTTCAGGTGTTTTTAGAGACAAATTATTACATACAATTTGTGTTTCAAAGTAACTAATCACTAATTTGGTGGTGAATCATTTTTCTTTGGATTACTAATAATCTTTTGATCATGAGGTCCTCTTGAACCCAAGTGTTTCCAGTTGTCGGGATAATTGGAAAGATAGAGGATTAGATCAGCTAATGTGAATATAGATACATACATGTGTCCAGATGTTTGTGTTTGTGAAGTGAGGTTGATGTTTATTCTATTCACTGCCCCAATAACCAATAAATAGTTTCAGATTTTATTTGTGGATGTAGTTTGTGTTGATGTTGAGCTGCACTTCGTTATGTACAGAGGTGGTTCCTACACCCTCACTGATATAAATGGGGTGGACAAAATAATAGAAACACCTGTGCATATCACACAATATGATTCAACAGCACTGCCAACAGCAAGTTGAATCTTTGAATCAGTGTAAACAAAAACTGAACAGTATAAATGTCATGGAGGTAAGGACGTATTGCAGGACTGTTGCATTCGACTGGTTTCAGCTGGTTGTATCTAATTAACTACCAAGAGCTGCTTAACCGGAGCTGAATAAAGGTTGAATATATTTGCAAACGCAATGAGTTTTGATTGGATTTTCTATTATTTAGAAATAAATCCGGTGGGATTTTCTTCTTCTTTTTAGTATGAACATTTGTCAGACCAGAAGTGACCTGCACATATCATCCAGGAGCTTACGTGTGAAATGCTCTCTAAATTGTCACCCTGTGATACAACAGCAGTCGTTTCTTGTTAGCTCTGGAAATAATTAGCTTATCAGTCTGGTCCAATTACAGGTTCAATTGCTGGGTATGTTCATCACCTCGGGTCAGTGTAATCTCCTACGAACACCCTGGGAATTTAGTGCAGGGTATCGCAGCGAGCAGGATAATGGGTCGCATGTCAGTGATTAACAACAGTGTAATTAAAAATATGACTGCACTGAGAGGATGACTGCACATACAGCATGGACTGCAGCATGACTGAAGCCCACGTTCAGATTCAGGAGCAAATACAAACACAGAGGCCCCCAAAAAACACTTGAACAACATATTTATCTATCTTTGTCATTCACATAAAAGGAAACTTAAGCTGAGATGCTGAATTACATGAGGGCTGTTGAGACTTCAGGTCCAGATGCTGAGACCCCCCCACCCCATCCTCCCCACCCCAACACCTCTCTCCTCTTTCAGGGGCCTTGGATAGATTTATATAAGGCTATAAGCTAGACCTTATCCATGCCTGCTCTACCTTCAATTTCTTTACTCATTGCGTAAATGTGGTTACCAAGAAACGACAACGTGTTGCTATGGGTGTGTGGGTGTATGGCGGCAAAAGGGACCTATGCTGAAAAGACATTCAGCCCTGAGAAAAATAACAGAAATGAAGAAAGTGAAAGGTATGTGAATGCCGGGGAGCAGGAGCTGGAGAGGAACTTTGTGAATCAGAGAACACAAACTGATTGTGAAACAGATATTTGGGCTGTGACTTTTAGTTGCTGAGGCAGATAAAGAAGAACAGCTCACTGTGGCTTAACCAGCGGTGAAATGTAACTAAGAACATTCACTCAGGTGCCGTAGTTAAGAACAGTTTAGAGGTATTCTACTCCACTATTTCCAATTCTTGCTTCTACTAAATTTATTTGACTATTTCAGTTACAATTACTTTGCAGAATCAGATTATTTAAATATATAATGGATAACTTCTGATTCAAAATGATAGATTCAACTATCCAGCAGTATATAAAGTGCTCTGCCTTTAGCAGCTGCAACATTACAGTGATGTACACGTGAATGCATCAACAATTATAATCCGGTTATAGTACTCATGATTTAGAAGCAGGATATTCTGCATAATGAGTACTTTTATTTTTGGTGCATTAAGTACATTTGACATTAATAAAGGAAAAGGTCTGAATGTTTCCACCACATGGGACCACCATTGGTGGAAGAGATTTTCATATCTTTTCCTTAAGTAAAAGTACCAATACACCAATGTAAAAATACTCTGTCACAAGTAAAATCCTGCATTTAAAATCTTAATGAAGTACAGATGTATTATCAGCAAAATGTAGGTAAAGTATCAACAGTAAAAGTACTTTTTTGGGTCACTCGCCAAGGGTCACATAATAAATCTTGTGGATCGTATGATGATAAACACGGCAGAGAAACAGAAGAAAAAACAAAGTTCTGTTATATTCATCATCATTTTTTAGATCATTTTTTTGGGATGAAATTTAGGTAATTTCCCCTTTTTGGTTAATTGAATGGTTAATTAAAATGGTTAATTAAAATAAACTTTCTTTTCATGTATTTCATGTAAAATCTTAATCTGTAAAGTAGATAATAAGTTAGATAATAAGCTGTTAAATAAATGCAGTGTAGTGGAAGTGTACCTACGTACAGTAATTGAGTAAATGTACATAGTTATATTTCATCACTGGACCCGTCATATCTGCCCAATTACTGTAAAACCTCTCAAAATAGATAAAATCTCTCCAGACAGTAAAAAACCACTAATATTGGCAACAATCGCACATCTGAATTCATTCATTCAGTACATTTGGCTTTTTATAAGTGTTTCTAATTTTGTGTTTTATTAATGACTCAATACAATAAGAATATCCAATAAAAAGCTGCTTTCCTGGAAAAAGGCTCATCTGTAACCTGTTACCTGTTTTCCAGCTTATTGACACCGTACTTGTTTGTGTGTTAATGTATTTTTGGAGCACTCCAGATAGAAATCAGGCATCAATGGGAAGAAATGAACGAGCCACAAGTAATTGACCCCATCCATTCATGAATCAGCCCAGAATGAATGAATCAGTAAATTGCTCGGGACAGTAGATGACACAGAGGGGGAGAACATAATGAAGACAACTCTGATGGTTATGTGGGTGTAGTCATGTGATTGGTATCAAAACCCCAGGTCAGGTCAGTAGAGATGTATTTTGAGCCACGGTGCACAAGGACAGTGAAGGAAAAAGAGGACAAATGGAAGAAAAGAAGAAGGTACAATTGTGGGTTATTGGCTGATATGAAGCCCATTCAGCACATCTGTTCCTCCCTCACTCTCATCAACCCACTCTCTGCTTTTGTTATGCAACACCTCGAACTATGTGTTCATCTTGAACATACTGTATGTCTGGATGATACAAACCAAAATGAACACTTAAGCTAACAGCAAATGCAAAATCATCCACATATTATGTCTTTGTCTTTGGCCCGATTTGATTTCTGTGCTTGACCTCTTGTCTGAAAATGAGAGTTAATCAAGGGGAGCGAGACACACAGAGCGAAAAACAGAGGGAGTCTCAATGAAAGATCTGCTGCTAGGAGGTCTCTCATGATGTAACACATCTACATCACGTCACCATGGCAACCCCGCATCAGCACCAACTTACTGTGGGGAGAAAGAGTCAGTGTCTGTTCTGGTATGTTACAGTACAGTACTCTGGGAGAAGAAAAACGCTTGTGTCCACCATAAAAAAGCCATAATGTTTCAAATATCTAGATAATAAGAACACAAATGCTATGTACAAATACAGAAATATAAATATTGCATGTTAAATAAATACTTTCTAGTACCAATTTCCAAATGAAACAAAGACTTGCAAGTACTTCTTGTATTCAAATGTTAGTGTGACATGTGTTTTACTTTAAAAAGTGCATCTGAAATGTACTTTGATACAGATCTTATCCTTGAGCACAGACGCACGTCCAGTCTCACACAGTACAATAAAGCCTCTCGTGGCAGGCTCCATCCTCAAAAGAAATATCCAGGCTATTTACCGAGTTATTGTCCGCATGTTCTCCTGTGAGTCTAAGTATAATCCAGAGGGACCTTGAGGAGACAGAGAACTCGAACACAACCAAAGAGCACTAGTGAAAAACTTCTGCCCTCCTGTTCTGTGCCGTGGCTGCTAAAAATAAACTACATATTGAAAAGCGGAGAGAAAAGGCACAAGGCTACTGGCTCACAAAGCCAAACCAAGAGAAGGAGGCAGGGAGTGATGGATAAAGGCAGGAGGTGAGGAGCAGGAGTGTGGGTGGAGCTGTGTGCGTGGGTGTTTGTATGGTTTATATTCACAAGTTGCGTCTGTTTGTCGATGGATCCGACAGACTTCAAGTCAGAGTGACGGGCAGTGAAGGTGTTGGAGTGTGTACTGAGGTGTTATCATTAAACATTTGAACATTTACCAGTTTTATATGTGTGTGTGTGTGTGTGTGTGTGTGTGTGTTCGTGTGTATGTGTGTATGTATGTATGTGTATATATTGTGTTTTCAGTTTTGTTTAAGAGTAATTGTCATTGCTTTTGTTTTATGAGTGTTTGTGGTGCTGCTGATATATTTAGAGACACAAAATTGCTTACCCATGGGGGTGGCGTGAGGGGGGTTGAGTCTGTCCCAGCATGCAATCAGTAAGAGGATTCACCTAGATCAGTGTTCCCAACCTGGAGGGTCAATATTGATTTTGGAGAGAGAGATGATTTTGAGTTCCATCAAGAGTTCCTAGAAAAAGACAGAAAACAGTCACAGTGGTCGGAGAAATCTATCACATAAATGCAACATCTCCTGTTTGATTCAAGCCCAGGACTTTTGTTTAATGTCACCCTCCACCCTTTTTCCATATGTCCTGTCCATATCTCTCTATCTGAAAAATGTTCTTTAAAAAAGGCAGAGAAGCTGTTAACGCCTCCTGAATGATTTAAAGAGAGATGAGGAGAAGAACAATGACATGTAACGTACTGTAGGTGCCGCCCAGATCCAGAGTGGGGACAGAGGTGGTTCATGGTCAGCATCTGAACCCCTAGTCCACCGGGGCACCCTTGAATTGTTTTTCTTTGTGTAGTGTGACTGACTCATTATGATATAAAAATACATGCAGACAATGTCAATGTCAAGTACCTTTACCTACATGGACTCCATCTCACACTGTACCTGATTATGTTTTATTAACCGTGTTATTTTTCATCATTTCATTTCATCCATTCTTCCTGGATATTGCCCTTGTCCTATTGAGAGTGGTAACCATTTGTCTTGCAGATGTAATTATGTAAAAATAAATAAAGCAACAGATACAGTTCATACATAACAACCAGTCTAGGCGAGTGCCCTATTGACCTAGTGGCTGAGATAGGAACTATATAACAGTATTGCTGATTCAAATCCAGCCGAGGGTCTTTAAATGCCATACCCCTTCCTCCACTCCTGTATGTGCATGATCACTGTAATAATAATAATAATAATAATAATTATAATTATAATGATAATGATAATGATAATGATAATGATAATGATAATGATAATGATAATGATAATGATAATAATAATAAAAATAACAATAATAATAATACTGAAGGAAAACGCCCTGGAAAAGAAATCTTCTAAAATCTTCTGCATTCACGGTCACTGAAGCAGACTGTGAGATAATATGAATTTATTTATCTATAATATCTTTATGGAGTTTCAGCTCCTACATTTGTGAAACCAGTTTCACAGACACAAACCCTAATTTTGATAATGTAGGGATTATTGAATTGGTGATTGAAATCTCATTTTCTATGTGAGTTTTTTGTTTAATAGGAACAGTACAGGTAAATTGTTATACAGGGAGAACAGATGCAACAGATGTTCAGGGTGTCTATAGCTGAAGCCCCTGTTCCTGATCAGAGTTTGAAATTCAGGATAAAAACTAAAGAGCAGATAAAACAGAGTGTGTATGTGTTTATATATGTATGTATTATATAGGACTGTTTCATACATGGGATAAGTTTCAGCTTTAAGAACATAATTATTCAGATCTTACACACAAATGTACATCATCCAGTTCCCCAGTCAGTTCACCATGTTCCCGGTCGTCCCTCTCTTCCTCTCTGTGTACCTAAATTTCTATCTTTTTTCCTCAACTCCTCTCTTTACTCCACATCCTCCCTCTCTCTCTCTCACTCCCGCTTCGATGCAGGAGTGGGAGGTGTTGCTAGGCGACAGATTAGCTCCTTCCTTTCAAGAAGCAGAGCGCAACCTTGACTCTCTGGGTGTAAAAATAAACTGAAAAAAAAGAAAAGACAGGCTTAGGACAAGTATCTTTCACCTCTGGCATGAGAACCACAGTTTGTTTACCCTGAAATGATTTCCTACATAACCCAAGCCCTCCTCAGCCTCCTTTATCCCCCTCCATCATCCCCTGAACTCTTCACCCTGAAGTGGTCCACAAATAACCGTATTATTTATGGCCACATTTACATTAGAAATAAACACAATGTATCTCTCTTCATCAGTTAAACCCTTGACATTTTAACGGTAATAAACTTCAATAACTCACACTACAGTATGATGGAGCTGTTGCAGAGACTGATGATCTATTCTCTCTGTTCCCTGTGATGTGATGACTAAGGTTGTGGAGGAACATGCTGCTCGTTCCTCATCCGCAGTTTCAGTCGCTGCCAACGGCCGAAGCTGTGAAAGTCACACCTGTTAGCGACTGTAAATCTGAGTGAGTGAGTGAGTGAGTGTGTGTGTGTGTGTGTGTGTGTGTGTGTGTGTAGGATAGTGACAGAGAGTAAGTGTTGGTAAATGAGTGAGTGAGTGAAATTTGACTGAATGAGCAAATTTGAGACAGTAAGCAAGGTAATATGTGGGTGAGTGACAGACCGAATGCGAGTTAGAGTAAATGAGTGAGCATATTACTAGTTTTTAAATTAGTACTTTTTCTCAAACTGCTTAGGCACATTTTCTGAAACTCTGCTACAATACTCAAAACTCTAGGAGCAATCACCTCGTCACGTCAGATTGAGCAGCACAACACTGTGTTTGTCCTACAAAAGACTATCACTGACTCAGTCCTGAGAACTTCACCAGTGAGATCATCACTGTCACTAAAATTGATTAAAAAAATTAACAGTTTGGGTTTTTTTGGGCACTTTGGGAGAGAGGGAACAAGTGGTGAAAATAACTTTGACACATCATCGCCTATTAAGTTTCTTATTTAAACATTCAGCAGTTATGAGGCAACAATATCATTCATCTGGAGTCGTGTTTCTGTCCACCTCACAACTTTAATTCCAAAATTCAATCTTTTTGTTCGCTCTGTGTTTGGTCTCTACAGAAAAACTATTTGAATATAAGAAACTATTTAGAGCTGAAAAACTAAATTAAAATCTGCTCCAAAATCTTTTTGGCTATCCAAACACTTCTATCTGGTCACAGTATTTCATCTGATATTTGGCTTTTTAACACACAAAAAATCTTCATCTTTGCCATGATGTTCTCACAGAAGCATGTTGCCTCTGTCCTCCTTTTGTCTCCTCATCTGTGTCCAGCTCTCCCTCATACCACGACTCTTACTTCTATTTCTACATCTTCTCCTCTGTAAATTGTCCCTCTTTGATCCCTGCCTGCTCCATGTCCAGTAACTGTGGTACCTATGTAATACACTGTTTCGCCCTTTTGCGATGTAAATGTGTTTCGAGATGATGATAGCTGAGGAGCTGCACCTGTAAACCTGTTAAAAACAGTTGGTAGAGACCAAAACAGAGCGAAAGGAGAGTGAATACTAGACTGGCTTTCACATGACCAGAAACTCAACTTCAAATTAACGATAATGTTGCTCTTTATCTGCAGGGTGAGTAAATTAGCAGCTCTTTGCTGACATGTTCGCAGTTTGTTTCCATCAATCAATCAATCAATCATTCATTCAATTAAAGCAGGTATAAGTCTCGACTCCACCACTATGCCAAATCTAAGACCAGAACCTGACCCAGGAATACATTTATGCCCTTTTTCCTCCATTACTCAGCGTTAGTTTTCCATGCTATTGCAACATGTTACCCTCACTCTGTCTCTTGGCCTCCTCTCATGGGTTTTATGTATCTACTTGCAACATAACACAAATAGACAGAGATAATTGTCACAGTAAGAGAGAAAGAATACAAAATTTTCTTAATAAATTACACTTGAAAATAACCAAACCACACACAGATCATACCGTTCAAAATGTACCAGACGTGCCGCTGTGAAAGAGTGACTGAGTAAACAAATTAATGAGTGAGCAAGTGAATGAAGGAGCTGCTGCATGGAAACCAATGGATCCATGAGTGGGAAAAATGAGTGAGTGAATAAGTGAGAGCCTGAGTTAATATGCCTGGATGAGCGATTGTGCTTAAGAGGGTTATAAGACTAATTGAGCCTCCACATGAATATTGACACAAACAGGAGATTCTGGCACAAAGAAGGCCCGCTAATTGGATTCATTTGAGTCCATTTGCTGTCAGGGAGACGAGGCACTCATCCCTCCGACCCCTCGCTCTTCATCCATCCGCCTCTCCACAGCCATGTTCTTCTCCGCCACCCACCTATGATACCAACACAGCCTCGTCTCATAATGGCAGGGATTATAATGACAACCGCAACAATGGCAGCGCTTGAGACAACAGAGTGTGTGGGACACCGGGACAGCTTAAGTACCTACGAGACTGCTGGGTGGAAAAAAAACAAACAACTTTGAGTGTTTTTGTTCTGGGAGCTCCTGCATAAAGATGTGTGCTATTTTTGCCCAGAGAAAGTCTGGAGTGCTTTTTTTTTTTTTTTTTAAGGCAATCTCTGAAAACACTACATCTTGAAGAAAGTGATGTGTGCTTAGTCACAAATCCAGTGAAAATGAGATTCACATGCGGAGCAGTAGACTCGGAGTTGTGGTCTTTTCAAACAACAGGGAATCAGCGGCTCCTTTACTTGGCTAATCAATGATTTGCTTGAATAGACTCATATTAGGGAGAGGAGAACAGAGGATTATTGTTATTTTATTCTGTTATACTGTGCATACACTGGGTTTCGTAACATATGACATATTTAATTTATATTTATGTATTTGTGAAACCTGGGGAACTTGCAATCATATTACATAATTGTTTTAAGGAGATTAGTGCCTGAGTGTATCATGGTTTCCTGCACTTAAATCACAACAAAAGTGAAGTTCTGGTCTTTGCCTCAGATCAGATCTTAAATTACATGACAGCTCTTCAGGTTCCCTGGCTTCTAACTCAACAGTGGTTTCCAGAAACCGAGGGTTCGGTTTTGATTCCCAGTTGGACTTTGTGAAACACCTTTAATCAGTTATTCAGCCCTGTTAGTTTTAATCAAACAAGACTCAGCTGTGTCCACAACCATGCTGTATCTGTTCCACACTTCATGGCAATCCAGCAAATAGTATTTGAGACATTTCACTCAGAACCATAAGTGTAAACCGGCTATTGACAATAAAGGAAAAGTCAGACCAAAGTCATTATGTTTCATCCTCTGAGAACCATGACTGTGTCCACTAGGGCGGAACAATATGCAGAAATAAAATAATTCGGCATCATCATAATTTTTCCATTTTATTTTCATTGAAAAAATTTTTAAAAATGATGATGATGTAATTTTTGTCCCCTTACATCTGGAGAATATGATTTGTAGCATCTCTACAGAACCACAATGCTTCAATTATTGTTGTTGTGACACATTTGACCTTTATCAAACAAATTGCAGAGATTTGCACTTGACCATAGTGATATTTCAAAAATATTTCCTTCTGATTCCATTAATTTGGCTCCACCATAATGAGTTGCTGATCTCATACAGGTGCAATAGGCCTCTCAGGAATCTCAGGTGAAAAATCATCTCAAATCATATTTATACTCAGAAGCATTTTACTAAAGATTACTTGCCCTGATTTTTTCTCATTCTTTCACAGCTTTTGCTTGTTTTGCTGTTTAGCGTCTTTTTTGCAATTGCAAATCACTTTGTGTTGTACTTTTGAAAAGTGTTGTATAATTTTTTCTTACTTATTGAATAGCCTGTAACTCATAGGTCATGACTGGAGAATATCAGGTATCTTCAATTCAAATACTGCATGACCGAAAAAAAATAAAAATAATTTACATACATAATTTTAACCGCAGTGGTGACACCTCATGTTAAAACCTGCAGAACCAAACGAACCAAAATTCAATATCAGAGCTAAAAGCTAAAAAGATGCACAGATGAAGATGATGACAATAACAACACTGCCAGACTGGAACTGTTTCCTCCCTGGCACCATACATCTTTGTGTCCAAGCTCCAAAATTAATTATCTCAAGGAGATGTTCTGTTGGGCTTTGGTAATCGTGTGCAGAGATTTCCTACATAAAACAAACAATTATTGGCAGCTTTGATGCCCATAAAGAAAAAATGTCTTTTCCAAGATGATATTTTAAAAGCTAAAACATCATTGGAGAGCCACACAGAGTACGAGTACAACAACATCCAGCACATATACCAGAGAGTCTGAAAGTCGACATAAATTAGGAAAAAAGGTTTTAGTGGATGGTCATCAGTAATTTAAATGTGGTTTAGTAAATGAAACAAATCATGTATAAACACTGGCATGATCCTTAAAGTACAGTATAACGGGTTAAAGGTTGGAATGTAAGTGATTCACAATCAAATCAATTTGTGGTTGAGGGTGACAGTCTAGAGGGACTTTTCTGTAGTTAGAGATTGTCATTAATTACTCTAATGATGGCCAATATGAGACTAGGTCACAGATTTGCTTTTAGGCTAGTTAATGATGCAGCAGATTTAAATGTGTTATGTGTTCTTCTTTTCTTTTTTTTTTTTTTTACAAGAAACAAGAATGCTGCGGTAGTCATGTTGAAGAATCTGAACAGTTTACCATGGCTAATGACACCAAGATGCAGACGACCACATCGTCACTCAAAATGCAACTTGCGGAGGACATTTCATTACTTTGTGGCAGCTGATGAAACTGAAACATGACGACAAGCACTTTGGGTACACACAGCCAAACTACCAGTGAAGCCAGGAAGATTTTTAAAGGAAATCAGGATGAAGGAAATGCCATAATGCAGGATGAAGCTGTTCCTGAGGAAAATGTCAAGAACCTGAGAGTTTGGTGCTTCACTGATAGCGGCTCTGAGAGACAGAGGTAGTGTGAGCTGATATAATAAACAACCTTTTTACAGCAGCAAGGGGAACACTTTAGATGATGGCCTGCAACATACGGCATAATTCTTCCCAATTTACAGTGTCAGTGTTTGTACTAGCAGTGGACCAGTGGAGCACGATGTCAAGTTAGGGGATAGGAGGCTCACAAAACAATTTATACAATAAATCTTTCGTAACTAAGGTGCACCTGTTCTATTATTACAGGTGCATGAGCATGACCATCCTTGACAGTCACACACAGATTATTACAGAGTGTCCACCATTGACGATGGTGGTGAAATGAATAGTAGTGTGACTGTTAAGGGACACTATTGAGATATTTCCTACAGCTGCCGCCTGTAGTTCTGGCATTTGGTCCCAAAACTTGCATCAGTTTTGAATGCAAGTTGAAGTTGTTTGAAGTTCCACAGTCAACGTAAACCTGTACCACCTCAGAAGTCTGCTGTAAGTACAGTGATGTAAGCAGGCAGTGACATGTAGGCTACAGGCCTGCAGTATGTTCCTGGTTATACTCTTTTCCCTGGACCTCTGTGTCTTCCAATGTCAATACACAAATGTGCCATTATCTAAAAAGTATCCTAAAGCTATAAAAAGGAACTAATCAATAATGAGTGTTTTCCCTCACTTGTAAGTTGCTTTGGATAAAAGTGTCTGCCAAATGAGTAAACGTTGAGGGCTGCAATATAAAGCATTACTGTGGCAAATATAAAATTGAATCCAGCATCATCACTGCCCTGTGCGTGCATGAATGCAACAACAAACCAATAAGACATGAAATCAGTGTAACATGAAGGGAAACCAAAGGAATGTGTTCAGGCACCTGTTTGGAGACCACAGTTCCCCGAAAGGAAGAACACCGGCGCAACTAGACACTGCTAATCTACAGTTATGATGACGTACGCCATGTGAACCATTTCTATCAGACCAAACTGAACACATCATATTTCAGACATGAGCCAACACAACACAAAGCCGCTATCTTCCAGATTTGTGCAAATGTAGCAGTTTACTTAGACCAAGCTGTCAAAGTTGGGGCATTTGGAGATGAAGATTGCAATTAAAAACTATTTTCATTATTGTTTAATCTGCCAATTATTTTCTTGATAAATCAATACATCATTTAGTCTGTAAAATGTCAGAAAAATGTACAAATTTCTGTCGTGGTTTCCATGAGCCCAGGGTGACATCTTCATATTGCTAAATTTGTCTGACTAATGGCTTGAAGACGCAAAGATATTCAGTTTGCAATCATGGAAGACAAAGAAAAGCACCAAATCATCACAACTGAAGGCCAGGAACCAGAGAGTGTTTGGCATTTTTGCAAGAGAGAGGAATTGAAATGAATTTTTTTTATGCCAACTGACAAATTGATTAATCAATAGTTTCAGCTCTAATGTAGATTTTAAGGTGATTTATGGGGAAAAAAAAACAAACATTTTCCTTGCCCTCTATGAATAATCATAATCAGTAAATATTGTGGAGCTGGGATTATATGGCTTTGTTTAACTTTAATGTCAAAACTTGAGTTAACCAAATAAACCTGTTGTATGGATGTAATTAGTCTAAAAAGAACGATTTTGAGTGTGTAGTTTCTGACTCAACTCAACAGATACTCATCATGGCTAAATCTGTCCTGACCACAGGCAGAAATTATAACTCTAAACTCACAATATCTCACAATTGCTACACACGTTGCAGTTTTCCTTTCTGCCCCTCGGACTTCTTAGTTAAACCCACCTGTGGCACCTTGATGTTGCCCCTCAGCTCTCTTAGACAGGAGCTGGATGATCTTTGACACCGCACTGATGCAACAAGGTTCACGTCAAACCGAACAAAAGGTTATTTGATGCACCTGAAACAAAGAGCATGACTCAACTTTAGTCCTTTCAGAGCCGCTTTGAAAAAATAAAAAGAGATTTGCGCGACCTCTGAACAATAACGTCTTCTCTGAGTGGACTGCACTAATGAATGAGTGTGACGCTGCATCCAGAATAGCCAAAAGGAAAACTGATGTCACAGACTGATGTGTGATGTATTTCTCTCCGCTCTAGGGGCGCTGCCCGTCCCAGTGATGTGCAGCAGAGATGACAAAATTATATCTCTCATTTCTACGGCTTCAATGACCTCTGGTAAAGTAAATTAGTACTGTAGACATTTAATATGAGGATTATAGGTTGTTTTTAGTGGAAAAAGAGTCAATTTAACAATGGGTTTAGGTGCAAATACACAATTTTTCTTTGATGATCTGGTAACAATCTGCTACCTTTGGGTCATTACCAAACAGGAACCAGTGATGGAAGGAGAAAGCGGGGAGATGGCTGAGTCATCGGATAAGAAACCAAAAAGAAATGAGACAAAAACAGACCTCAAAGGAGGAGAAACAGAGGCAGACCCGCAAGCGCCTGGGCAAGAAATAAAGAACAAAACCCAGACAGACAGAGGGACTGAAACAAGTAAAGCCGAAGGTCCCCAACAAGAAGCAGGATGATTCATCATTGAGATTATACTCTGCATACTGAAAAGTGTCAAAGTAGGTAAATAGTGGATCGCAGTTGCCTAATCAATATTTATCTAACAAATGGGCCCTGTCCTATTGACTGGTCATTCGTCCTCATTCATCTAGATGAAGTAGATAATAGATCAGATTTTTTATCGCTTCAGAAATATTTTGTCAACTTCAAAAACTGAGACAAGTGCCCACAAACATGCCCCATAATGAACGGGGACACTGCGTTCACGTCCTTCCTGACCCCAAACCTAAACCCTGAACTTTAAACATTACATCAAGTCTTGACTCTGAAATTTAATGACTTATGTTGTAGGATTTTGTCAATGAAAATGGAGGCGAGCCACCAAAGTATGACAGGTCCCCACAACACGAGTTTTTTTTTTATTGAACCTGTTTCAGAGAGGTGCTGATTCAACTGTATTGCATTATACAGAGGGGTGTTTTCGTTATTTACCCTAAACTCATTGATATAGCTTAAATAGGGTGGACAAACACAACACAACACAATAATTCAGCACAAACTGCAGCCTCTAAAATGACCATTAAGCACACCTCTACAACAGTTTCAACAAAAACTGGACTGTCACCTTCATGAGGGAGGATTTATTAGAGGACTGTTGTATTAGACTGTATTAGTACGCTGCCAACTGACTGGATATTACCGACCATTATTTACCAAGTGTGCCTTTAAAATCAAGTCCTAGTACTGAAATACAGAAAATGTGCCAGAACATTCTCTCCATTCAGCTTTCAACGCACCATATTTACCACCATGCCGAGACCCTCCCGTCTCTTCACACAAAGAATAGAAATAATTAAAGGGATAAAGACGGTGTGACAAATGTGATCGTAATTCATCTAAATGAAACATGTGTAGGGTTATGTGTATGTGTGTGTGTATGCGTGTGTGTGTGTGTGTGTACAGCGGCACACATTCAGGTGCGTCTGTATGCTCGGCTCCACATGTGAAGCACATACTACAGATCTATTTCGGGGGCTGAAAGTGAAATCTCCTCCCTATAAATAGGACGATCGGAGCTGGATGCGGGCGCGCGGCTCTCAGTCCTTGTGCAGGTCACCGGTGAGATCTATTTTTAGAAAAAGCACGGCTTGCCTCACGTGAGACTGGTGACAGGTTTTTGTAGGTATGCCGGCTGATGTTTTGCGCGCGAGTCAAAAATCATTAATGAACGTCATTCACTAAAACGACTTTTCATTAAGCTTTTGAAGACAGTCACTTGTGAGTTTTACGACAGAGAGAAAGACTCCGACTCCCACGTTGTCTGTTAAACAGTTAAATGACAATTTATAGGGATAAAATAATTGTGAAGGTAGTTGCTAGTGTCTTGCTGGTGTTTGTGCTGCTTCTTTCAGTATGAGCAGCTGCTCATGCTCTGATGTTTCCTATGATTGTTAGTCCATGTTTTTTATTTATAGAATGTCCTACTATCTAAATCAACATTTCCGAACAAATCCCCTCAGAATCTGTATTAATATCAGTTTGTCCGTTAATTGTTATCTCAGAGTCAGAATAGAAGAACTATTGTTTTGTGCACATAGAATAAAAACATATACTGCTGCTACACAGCGTTTCAATGCCAAGCCTTCCCTCTTAACAAGAAAATATGAAATTGCTGTGAAGCCACGGGACATGCGCAGCATTCATGTCTAATAAACTAAAGAAATTGGAGGCTAAAGGCGGTTTATGTGAAGGTTTATGCATTCACGGCTGCCCAGGAATGATTTCCATTCATAAAGGACAACGGAGAGACGGAGCGATGTGAAAAAGCCTCAGCATCCATGTCCGCCTCTTGTAACGGCAGCTTAACGGTGCCTGTCCAGCTCTGCGGTGTAGCCTTTATCTGAGCAGCCGACATGTTTCAAATGTTGGCAGCAGGCTAAATGTGGTCAAAATTAAGCGGTGAATCGCGCCGAACGAGCACCTGCAGTGTTTCACGACAGGTCCGGGCAAACGGGCGGTGTTGCGGAGTCCGCCTCTGGTGCCAGACATATAAACACACAGACCTCTTTCGTATGCAACCCAGTCTTCCCACTTTCCCCCCTCCCTCTGCCCCCCACTCCCCCTCCAATACACCGGAGTCCGGTGACTCCGTTTACGTTTTACGCTTGCTCCGCCCCTTATTCGGTTTTGTCCAAATCGGGCTTTTTGCGTCGCCGGAGCTCCCGATTTCAGTCCGACGTCATCACCGAGTAGAGGGAAGTGCTGACGTCGAGGCAGAGTCACCGAAAGGAGAGGGCACGGGAGAGGGAGGGGGGAGAGTTCCACCATTGCTAACACTGATATGAGACATATCTATCCCCCTCGGCCCCCCCTTTCTTCTCAACCCCCCTCCCTCCGTTTTACGTCGGTGTTGGTGCGTTGGGAGCCCCCCTACTCCGGCGGAGTCCCAGGCTATATAAGTGACCGGCGAGCAGAGTCCCTCAACCAGATTTAGGGGTCCGGACTTCTGTGCGAGAGACGGCTACTACAGCCGCTGATTAACCTGCACTCCGAAAGGGGGATAGACATCCAGCAGCCGACCAGCATCCGAGCTGGACGCTGTGGCGGAGCTAAAGCAGACGGAGACAGGACAAGAGAAGGTTTTGAAACCTTTCTCTGGAAAAAAAAAAAATCGCTGAGATGAAAGTCCAATAACACACCTCAGAGGTTCTCCACTCTTACAACCTGTCTCTTAACACATCACGGAGACAGGGCACTTCAGCCGAGGCACGACGTGAAACAACACTCCGAGCACAACTCTCCAACTCGCATCTGGAGGAATTTCGATAGTTCACCGCAACAACCGGCCACAATGTACCGCTCAACCAAAGGAGCTTCCAAGGCTCGACGGGACCAGATCAACGCCGAGATCCGGAACCTGAAGGACTTGTTGCCCATATCCGATGCAGATAAAGCGCGACTCTCATACCTGCACATCATGTCACTTGCCTGCATGTACACCAGGAAATCCGTCTTCTTCACTCAAGGTAAGAATGAATTTACTCTGAGTAAAAACGACCTGTTGATGAATCTCGTGTAGCACTGCTGCATTGACAGACGGCAATCTCTCAGGAGTGGAATCAACAAGTGTTTTAGTGACACCAGAGGCAGGTGCCTTGATATAAATCTGATTTTCGGATTATCTGTAGAGCTGTGGGTCATTAATTGATCTTTAATAATCGATATAGGCAAGAAGCTGATAAAAGCGTTTAAATGTGAATCTGTAGCTGTCCGTGGTACTGAAATGCTTTAGCACCATAAGAACAGCCGCACCGCTGTCCATGGTGCTGAAATACACTGCGGTCACTGTTTTTCCTATTGCGGAGATCACATATGCTGTGTTCGTTCTTATTAGCTTCAGATTCATGAACAAATCTGACACCTCTCTGTTCTGTCCCTTTCCACCCTTTTTCCTCTCTAGAAGCAGGAACTGCCGCTAGTCTTGAAGAGAGCGCGCGGTTTCTGTCTTTCCACGAACTGTCGGAGTTGATGCAGGCGCTGCCAGGCTTTCTGATGCTGCTGACCGGGGAGGGGAAGCTCCTGTACCTGTCAGACAGCGTCTCTGAGCACCTCGGACACTCCATGGTGAGTCCACACAGATTAATTCGCTGCTTAGTGAAGGGATGATCGAGCTCTACCTTGGGCTTCATAAATAACGTTTCTGTTTGTATTTTTTCAGGTGGATCTTGTGGCACAGGGGGACAGTGTGTACGACATCATCGACGCCTCAGACCACTTCATCATGAGGACCAACCTGTCAACCTCTACATCACTTGAGATGGGTAAGACAAAATGTACACATTAAAGTACAATTTTTTTGGTTCTCCACCTAATGACCAACAAATACGATTTTTTAAATGAACCTCCTCTCATCTTTTCTCTATAGATCGTCTCTTCCGCTGTCGCTTCAACACCTCCAAGTCCGTGCGGAGGCAGAGTGCCGGGAACAAGCTGGTTCTGATCCGGGCTCGCTGCCTCTCTCCCCCCTCAACCTCTCCTGCCGCTGGGTCCTACTGGACCTCCAACCCTGTCTGGGTGTGTTTCTGCTCCCCCCTGGAGCCCCACCCGAGCCGCTCCGGCCCCGGGGCAGAGAGGGAGTTGACTTCCGCCTCTCCCCTTGCTGAGAGCAACTTGTTCCTGGCCTGCTTCTACTCCCAGCATGGCCGGGACATGAGGCTACAGGCAGCACAGGACAGGTGAGTTCACACAAATAACATCCCATCTCTCCACCTGTTGCTTTAATATGAAGTGGTATATTAATCTGTTTATGAGATAACTAAGGCGGTAAAACATTATCCTTCTAACACATCACCACCCACTCTCCCCTGCAGTGTGAGCGCCTATCTTGGCTTTGATGTGACAGCTTTACGCTCTCGCTCTTGGTACAGCCTCCTCCACCCACAGGATCTGTCACATGCCTCCGCTCAGCACCGCAGCCTATGTAAGTGTACTCTTCACACATACCTAACAGTTACAACCATCCATACCCACACAGTTACAAACACTGTGCCTACTGGCACATCCACACATTGAAATACACTATGATGATTAATAGGATTACAAACGATGCCAACTTGTGTTGTGACTGTTGTTCAACAGTGAGAGAAGGAGGAGAGGGCAGAGCTGAAATGGTGGTGCGTGTGCAAGCTCAGGATCAGTCGTGGGTTTGGCTTTACATGGTGCTTCAGCTGCAGCCTGGAGAAATCCCCATCAGCAGCAACAACTACATCATCAGGTATTTACTGACGTTTTAAATCACACACCACTCATCAATATGGAGGCAGGAGACAGATGAATACAGCCAAACACACCTTACTAACTCCATGTGTCTTCTCTTTCTCAGTGAGTCTGAGGCCTGGTCTGTGCGTCAGCAGCTCAGCTCAGAGCAGACCCAGCTGACCCTGATCCTGACTGCTGGTACCTCTCAGCAAGAGAGTCTGAGCCTCCAGTCCCCAGAAACCCTGTCCAGCCCGGACCAGGTCTTCACCCCAGGCAGCAGCGGCCTGTCTGCCCAGTCCTTTGACTTCAGCACTGCTGGCTGCAGCGTGGGCTCCTCTGATGAACCAGGGAGCTCTGCTGCTGAGGCCATGCAGCTGGAGGGCGACCCTCGTTCCAGTATCTCCTCTCTGGAGGAAGAAAGCTTCTTTCAGCAGCAACCTACTGAGAGCCCCTCAGCTGCCTCCTCCCCCACCCCAGTCACTGTTGAAACAGTAGCAGACTTAGACTTTTTAACCCAGAACATTCTCCTGCCACCTTCCTTCCAGCTCGACCCTCCACTGCCAGCTCTCCCCCTGCCTCTCCCACCTGTCCCCACCTCACAAGCTCAGCAGACCAAAGAGTTTGTGTGCACGCCACCCTACACTCCCCAGGTTAGTGGGGCTAGCTTCCCATTCGGTGAACCCCTCTTCAGCTTTGACCCCACTGGCACTACCACACCTCCGCCCTCTGCTACAACAGCCACCGCCACCACCTCTGTGGCCCCCTCAGTGCCCGCCTCTGCCCCACCAACTACCACCTCCAGCCCTACTCCCCCCACCACCCTCTCTACCAAACTTCCCCTCGCTCTACCTACCCCATCCACTGATCTCCTCTTCCCTGTCGAGCCCTGCAGCGGCTCCCTTTATGAGAAACTGCCCCCCACACCTGACAGCCCCGGAGACGGCGACTGCACAGTAATGACCCTGCCCGAGGTACGGGGTCCACTGTATGTAGATGTACCACTGGGGCCCCTCCAGTGTCCACCTGAGGGCCTCCTCACCCCTGAGGCATCACCTGGTAAACAGCCCTGCCTCTCCTTCTTCTCCCTGGAGAGAGAGAGGGAGAAGGAGAGGGCAGAAATCTCTCTCTTAGCTCAGCATATCAGCTCACTGGCAGAGGGATTCTACCTGGATCCACTCTTGTCCAAACTCTCTCCTCCCTCCATGTCACCCTCATCCTCCCCTCCCTCCCCCTTCCTGTCTCCCACTGTAGAAACTGCTGATGTTGATTCAGTCCATATGCTTAGGGAGTTTTATCCCATCAAAGCATGGAGAGGTCTGGACATTCCCATCTTCCTAGACGATGATGACTCTCTGTTTGAAGAGAGCATCCTAGAAACCCTCCTCCAAGACGACTTCGCTCCTCCCCAGTCCCCTGGCATCTCCTCCCCGTCTCCCTGCACCTCCCCTATGCCCAATCCCTCCAGCCCAACCTCTCCTCAAACCCCAGTGTGCTGGCGCCAACCCTCCCAGTTTGAGGGAGTGGGCCACTTCTGTAGCGTCCAATCGGCGCAATGTAACTCCATGGCTGGGTGCGGGGCGACTGTGGCTGCTGAGGCTGGGGTGATGGCGGAAGGGGAGGGGCTAGCGGAGGAAGCAATGGAGATCGAGGTGGTGTCATCTCCAGTGTCCTCTTGCTCCTCCATCCCAGCTTCCCCTCCCCTCATCCTCACTGCCTCCCCCAGCCCTGCCACCTCCATGCCCATTGGCTCGCCCACGCCCGCCGTGTCTTGCACTCAGTCCCTCCTGGAGGAACTGGCCGTCCTGGAACCCATGTTTGGGGCAGGTGCCTCGATCGCCCCTGGCTTAGGGCAACAACCTGAGTTGTATCAACTCCAATGTCATCCATCGCCACAGTGCTTCCACAAAGGTAAGAATCTGTCTTGTTTTTCTCATTTTAGCTCAGTCTTGTTAAATGGGATGAAAAACCATTCTCTGAAAATGCACCACTAACTTCTTCTTTCTCTCTTTTCCTTTTTTGTCTTTCAGATGGGAGTGGAAGTGTTCCTCCGTTCTAAAATAAGTCTGTGACTTACTTCATTAAGTATGGCATATTGTCATATTTTGTGGAGCCCCTTTTACTGAAAAGTAAAAAATAATTAAGTGTATAAATATACATAATGTATATACAACTTAAGGACTTTAACTCCTACATGTCTCCTCAGAACAAAGATTGGCTTTATATTTTTGTTCACTCATTAATCTGTATACTACTACAAACCTGGTGCAACATTTACATGATGGTGCAACCACATGGACTCATAACTGACTGGGTTTTGAGTCCATGTGGTATCTTTCAGCTTCTCTGTAACATGAGCTTCAGATATGATCAGACAGAGAAACATCTCTGAACTTGTAAGCGTTGTTTAACTTCCAGACGCGCACTTGTATTCACTCGTAGTGAAAACTCTGTTGTGAACAAAAAATAATACATTTCTTGCTATTTTAATAGGGAGATGAATTATAGCACTTTTTGCTTGACATGCAGCAACGCAAACCCAAACCTCAAATGTACTGGAAGTCAAATGTTTACAAATTGTTTACATACTTAAAATGACCAACCACTATCACTAGATCAAAAGAGGAAAGATTTCTTGCTGTGAAATCTTCTGTTCAGTCTTCAGAGCTGGTGCAGCTCTGGTTTGATAGCACTCAGTCCTCAAAGCCTTAAAGGCTACATCAAAACTCACAATAGTATTCAACTTAAAACTTGAGATACTTTGAGCTTTGAGTTTGCGGCTTCAGACCTTTAACATTTCATATTTATCTCTCCATCTAAAATCTTGTGTATCAATGTGATGTGCAAACAAAAAAAGAGAACATGTGAAGAGATCCTGGCATGTGAAGATCTCAAGAATGTTGAAGGTGTCCATTGCTTAATGAGATGTAACACCAAACAAGAGATCGTCTGGAAGTTTGCCGGAGCTCTGATCATGCCACAAATCCACTGCTACGTTGTACTGTACATTAGACTCTGAATGTGGGCTCTTCAGGTCCCTCTTGGCCTGAGGGCAGTCGGCTGGATATTCTTGCAGCATCAATATTTGCAATGCTGGCAGCTTATAGCGGCTCCTGTGTGCCTGAAACGGCCCTGACCTGCTGAACTCTTTATCATGTCCATTCAACATGGACAGTTACATCGTTGCTCCACTGGAGCGCGGTGTAGTGAGGCACAATTGACTATGTGAATGAGTGATTCTTCTTTTTTGAGAGGGGTTAGAATACAAAAGTTTTGTTTTAAAAAATGAAAATAGGGATGGGGTGCTATTTCTATTCAGTTACCAAGCGACACGGGTTGAGAATGGTACTATTCCCATGGTGTCGACATGCTCACGTAGAGTTGTCTACGGTCAAGTAAAGGATTGATTCCTACGTTCTAGCTATTAAAGGCTAAGTTAATATACATGTGTAAAATTATATTATTGTATGTGTGATATTTGAAAAAGATGTTAAAGCATATGCATTATGTCTGTGGATATAGGCATATGTTCTTTTCAGAAAGGTTGTACACATTTGTACATTTGTATGAAACAGTTATTGGTCTGTATATATGAGAAAGAGATTTTTATTGCCTAAGATGGAATATATTCTAAACATCTTACTTACTGCAGAATGGACATTGTGGACCAGTGTTCTTATGTGATGCTTATAAGTGTATTTGGTTGCCATACAAATGCATTTATATTAAAGTGCACTTAATGCAGCTGATGCATTTGTGTCGTCACAGTCAAACCCCCCGTTCCTCCCTCAGCCTCATCATCATCACCATCACCATCACCATCATCATCCCACCATCCCTGCCTCTTTTCGCTCCCTCCCGTACACTCTCCTCCATTTCTTCCCCTGGAGCGAGTTTCGCTCAGCAACAGCACTGACGCACACACATGACGAGACAGAATGAGACACTATCTGACTCAGACTGACGCACACACTTGGCATCGAGGTTTTTGCGTGCAAGGACGTGCACACAGGCTCACACAGATGGCCTCCCACTTATGATGATGCACACACACACATAGTAGTAGGCATATGAACCCCCCCCCTCCCTCTACAAATCACAGTAGCCCACATTCACTCGATGTACCTGCAACTCTATCAGCGCTCTGCGTGGTGTAAGACTCCATATATAGGCATTCCTGCTCAAGAGCTCTGACTGAAACAGCCTCCCATCTATTCTCAGCCTCCATTCAGAAGGATCAGAGAGGGGAGGGCGGGAGAGAGAGGGGAGACAAAGAAAGAGTAAGGGGAGGCTAAAATTAGAGGTACAGTAAAAAGGGATGTGGGACAAACTGATACTCTGTCGCCACAGGATGAATAGGTGAACATAACCAAAATCACAGAACAAAAACACACATAAGTTACCTGTTTTCTGTAAATCATGACAGACAAAATATAGAGGATGGGTTTTATGGACTGAGGCCTACAATATCATTTCTGCCAGATCTCATCATCTCTGCTACAAAATAGATGATACAGAATCGATTATATGTAATGAGGCAAAGCCCTGAACATTATATTTTCTCTCGGCAAGCGAACATTTTGTTCCATCACAAGCTGCTGCAGTGTCTCTGACGGAGTGAAGATGAGCAGAGGAGGCGGCGCTGCACAGCTGACTGCTGCTATCCTCTGGCAAAGATAAGTACTGCACCAGAAAGGAGCATATTGTGTGTTGTGTAAGAGGCCATGTTAGGAAAAGGTTATGAAGAGGGCAGGTGTAAGGACACAGTTTTATATCTCAGCTTCATTTAACCAATAAAACATTACAGGTGTAATAAAGATCCAAATGGCACTATTTACAGATAAGTGTAGGGTCTATGTACAGCTGAGTGATGTGGTAGAAATTATATATTAGGATATTAAAGGAAAGGCTCACATTTCTAAAAATCTGACCTGAAACAATACTCACGTGCTTATATGTATGTAGTTCAGTCCACAGTGGATTGAAGACACCTGTTCCCGCTTTGTATTTCAGACAGCTTCTCCTTGCTGAGCTGTGGTGGAGGGAAAGTAACACAAAGGTGGAAAACAAATGGCCACATTTATAAATCGCTTTAATTCGAAGTGTTTTAAAATTTTCACACACACTCATATACTGATACCAGTGAGCTGCCATGATACAACTGTACCATGGTACAATACAGTATATTATGTCATGGTAAATGCAGGAAAACTCACATATAAAATTGTCAAAAACTCTTTTTCTAAGAAATTAACTGTATTCCATTTTGGGCCGCAGCTAATAATTATAGTCACAAATGTCACAACAGTGTGAAAATTGCTCAACACAAGATCTCAGAGTCCAAAGTCTCTCTCTCTTTAAACTACGTTTTGTCAGACCAACAATAGAAAACACAAAACTTACAGGGAACAGAAACACAGAAAATCCTCATTTGAGAAGCTGTAACCAGTTAATAGTTGGTATTTTTACTTGATAAATGACATAATTGGTTCTACAAATGGTTGACAATTACTTCTCTGTCAACTGACGATTGATTAATTGTTTCATTAGATGAAACCAAAGACTTTACATGTGTAAAAACTTGGAATAATCTCAGAATTTGAGGAGAAATATTGACAAAATCATGTATGTGCTTGCACAAACTTAATGACATTACGTTATAATTACAGTTAAACTCAATAAATAACAATATTGAGTTATACTCCCGCCCTTAGTCCATGTGAATTTTGCAATTATACATGAGATGAAGCCTTTAGGTCTCTGACTGATAAGATGTGTGTAAAATGTGCAGGAAACCATCTGCACAACCTGACAAAAAGCCAAATCGCTTCCGGAAGTGTTAATAAAAGATAATAACATCAAAGAGACTGAATGTACAAACCCTTCCACGACAGAGAAATTACACTTTCATTAGCTCAGCTCAGAGGAAATCAGACACTCAGCGTCATAAATATTTCCAAAATTTGAGTGGATCTTTTTGTTGCCAAAATGTATCTGATGTAAATTCTTCTAAATCATTCTAAAATATATCTTAATATCAGCTGCAAATAAGGACACAGAAAAAAATATATCACATAACTTACTGTTTATTAAGATCTGACGCAAACAACATGAACAGTGTTTTTGTTTGAATGTGGTACATCATGTATAAAGTCAATATAAACAGGAATGAGGGTCAGTTTTGGACGTAAAGGTCGTCATTTCTTTTTACTCGACAAAGCTTCGGCTGCAGCGGCTGCAGCTGCTGCTGCATCAGCTTTCAACTTCTCCTCCCTCTGCTCCAAGAAGACTCTGTATTCATCAGCTGAGAGACTGAGGAAGAGGAGGGGGAGAGAGAGAGAGAGAGAGAAACATGATACTCAGTTACCCTAAATGTGTGATTTATAAGTACAGGAAGTGAAGCCTGAGTAAAATATAAACACTGTTAAAAGGCTGAAAGACAAAATGTTGAGGATGGCATCATGATTTAAAATTTAATATCACTGTACAAACAACACATCAGCAGGTTTCCAGTGGAGATGCAGTGATACTTAATAACAAAATTAAATTTTACTTGATAGCAGACAATCTGTCAGCTATCTGCAACATTGACTTGACTTGGCGCCAGAGTCAAAGAGGAATAGCTTCTCTCTGGTCTCAACACAGTGCAACAGTGTTCAACAACCATCCAGGGAGAAATTTCTCCACTGACAGTACTCTCAATAAATCATAATGCACCGCAGCCGCAAGACATGTTAAGTTTTAAGTGAGGGGAAGAAAGGGATTGTGGGAAGAGCACGAAGTCATTAACTGAAGTAGAGACAGAAGCAGCAGGTTGAAGTTGAGTGAGATTCTGCTTGAGCATTGGACTAAAAGAGACTGCAGCAAGATAAATATAATGCTGTGCGCGGCCTGAATGATAAACATCTGTGGAAGAGTGAACACAGGTGGATCTTCACATGCGAAGCTCTTCACAGGTAAGTTTGCAGGAGTGGGTGAGGAGGTGCCACACCTGTAAAATCTAAAGCAATCAAATACAAACGTGTTCTAGTTGACTGTATACAGTAAATGCTATACAGGGCTGCAACTAATGATTATTTCTATTGATTAATCTACCAATGATTATCTCAATTAATGGTCAGTCCTTGATATAGTAGGCCTACAAAATGACTGAATTGATTATGAAAATAATTTCCAGTGAATTTTCTGTTGATCCACTACTTGTTGCAGCTCTTAAAAAAATAAAAAACCAACCTACTTAACTGTTCTGGAAAATCTCTAATTCAACATCACAAAGAGACAAAACATTTTTTTCAAGGATGTTGTAGTTATTTTCTGTTATGTGTTCACAAAGTTGTCTAACCATCGTCCACCATTTGTTTTAAACTTTTTCAGCTGTGATCAGCGCCTATGATGACTTTGTGCAATGCATTGTGGGAGAATAGTGTTTATTTTCTAAAGCTTTTTGGCATTTTTCCCTCGGATAAATCACAGTAGACGTACAGACAGGAAACAGAGAGAGAGAGAGAGGCGAGAGGTGATGTGCGTGACATTGTTGTAATTAGTATTAAACCACAAAGTCCAGCCGGATGCCTGGAGGGAGTTGTTGATTGAACTCTACAGCGAGTTTGGAGACTGTAATTTCTGGTTTTGTATTGAGCTGTTTGTGTTTGTCAGACATTATTATTCACGTTATTTTGTGTACAGCGAGTCAGACCAGGAAGTGCATCATACAACATGATGTCACTTTTTTGAAAAACACTATGAACTACAGCCTTAACCACAGATAGATGAAAATATTAATACACTACCAGCGGCAAATGACATCATTACTGCGGCCAAATCAGTTACAAAAACTAAAAGTAGAAGCATAATTCAAATCTGAATTTACACACTGAGCAAATACTGTGCAACCATGCCTGGTGATATGAAGCACAGAGGCAGAAGAAGAAAAGTAGACGCTGTAGAATGATGTTAAGTATTTGTATGATAAAGACGGATAAAGAAATTCTTCTTCTTGTCTTATTTAATGGCGTATTGTAATATAAATATGCATTGTGCAGCTGTATTACATAGAAAAACATTAACATAAACACAACAAATACAGGTGTATATACCTGCATCTCAATATTGGAGGACAGTGAGTCTTTAAGGATCCACTTGTTAAGGTATCAAACGTCATACTCTATATAAAGGAATCAGAACAGGAGAATTACAGAAGGGGACATCCTAATTCTTGACTCGTTATGAGCCCTTTCACCTTACAACAGTTTTTGCTGCAGGACTTTTTTTATTTTTAATTTTTTTTACTTAATTGGATTTGATTACACACTGAAGATACTGTAAGTGTTTGTTATTGTGGCCATGGTGGTTTCTTTACTGTTATCTTATCTGACCTCTAGTGGCAGTTAGGAGGTACTGCAGCCTTTGTATACGACAAGGCTCATAAAGTGGCTGCTTCTTTGCAGCTCTGCAGGAATGTGTGTGCAGCTTTATGTTTGTGACACCGTGTATCCTCGTTGATGTAAAGAACTTTACACAAAAAGGGAGCAACAATCTGCTAGGACCAACTGACAAGCTCAAGGACCTGATAGCACAGCTTGTGAGCCCACAGGTCAGATTTATGGTATACAACGACATTATGTACCGAGCAAAGAATCAGGACTCACTCATTGACCACTTTGATGCCAAGCGAACGGGCCGAGCCAACGATGCTTTTGACGATGGTCTCGAGGGAGGTGTTCCTCATTTTGAAGCATTCATCCTCAGCTTTCACCTGGGCTATCTCATACACTGCCCTTACTGACACCATCCCTGCTGTCTCGTGGCCTACACACACACACAGATACACACACACACACACACACACACACACACACACACACACACACACACACACACACACACACACAGACACACACAGACACGGGAAGGCAAAAGTGTGAATAATGAAAGAATTAAACATTTACTAAACGCACAAGGTAATGATCAGCACAAGAAGATGAAGCGGGTGTGTGTGTGTGTGTGTGTGTGTGTGTGTGTGTGTGTGTGTGTGTGTGTGTGTGTGTGCAGGTGAAGGTAGCTGGAGAGGGTGATGGGGTGATATTAGGAGTTAACAGCTGAAACGAGTCTGAGGAGAGCTCAGAGCATAAAAAGGTGGAAATCCATAATTCTCTTTCTTTTTTCTCTTTTCTTTTTTTAAACACACCACCTGTGCCACTTGCTCCCTCTGCTGCAGTTCCCCCGCATGTCATGAATATAACATCAATCACAGCAACGCTCCAAACTGAGCCCATGGAGAGTCGTGTGTCCGTTACAGGGTGGGTTACAGCAGGTGAACATTTGAGTGCGAGCAAATACATGAGAGCAGCAGCACGTCTCACCTGTCTTATTGGCCCCTTTCGCTATGCCCGCCGCCTGCTTGAGGAAGTAAGCCACCGTGGGCTGGCCGATCTTCAGGTCATAAGTTCTGTCAGGCTGAGGAGACAGAAAGGAAATAAAATTAAAACCTTTGATCAAAAGTGGGCACGCCAACTTATGGAGGTTTTCATGGAAATATATTCTCATTGTAGCCGGGATTTTAAAAGACACTGAGGTCACGATTCCCTCTGCTCAACACCGCCCCTAAGAAATGTGTCCTTATCCTTAAGCACCAGAAGAAGTCTGTAAGATTATCTTTTTTTTTTCCTTCATATTTATTAGTTACTGTTGCTACGCCTATCAAACGGTCTGTTCTTGCAGGGCATGCGTGCAGTTTACAGTGATAACAGTGGCTGATTTATCATGGAAATTCATAGTAATTGCTGGCATAATGGGGTCTTTGATTTTAGACAGAGGTAAACAAAAACAGGCTCAAAATTTCTACCCGGCAAATGACAACTGTCGCTAGCAAATTTAATCAGCTGTTGCTGTAGCTCCATAAGTGCGAAAACGCCATCACTAGTGACTTTTTAATGTTTCCAACTGGCTTGATTTATAACGAGAGTCTTGTCAAAGGAGCCATAAATATGCACTATAAGATATCATGGTTAAAGACAGACTAAATTTTCCAGGCAAAAAGTCAGCATCCTCACCGTCCAGAGGACATGACATTGAATACATAAAGAGTATGTTCTTATATTGCTGTGTAGAGCTAGTTTATCCAATATTATGTGTGATGAGGAATTTAAGGAAAACATTTAAAAAATTGTATGTCTATGACACCAGGGATCAGCACGCCGAGCCCGGCCTACATTCAACCCCGACCCGATGCCTGTCCCCTGCAGGCGGTGGGCCCACAGGAAGTAAGTCAAACACACCCTTGTCGACTACCTTGTTTGTGATTTTCATGGACAGCCGGGGGGGAGGAGTGTGTCCAGTTTGGGGGTCTCAGTGTTTCCTCTGAGCTATTTGCAGATGATGTGATTCTGTTAGCCGCATCAGACCGTGACCTTCAGCATGCACTGCAGTGTGAAGCAGATGGGATGAGGTGTGAAGTGTGAGGCCAGGGTTCTCTGCTGGAAAACATTGGACTGCTCTCTTCGGGTTGGGATGGAGCGAGTGAAGGAGTTTCTATCTCGGGGTCTTGTTCATGAGGGAGGGTAGGGCGGAGCGGGAGACTGACAGGTGGATTGCTGCAGTGTAAGCACTAAAGTGTCCAGTGATGAGGGAGCTGAGCCGGAAGGCAAAGCTATTGATTTACCAGTTACCCTCACCTATCGTCATGAGCTTTGGGTAGTGACTGAAAGAATGAGGGCGGAGATACAAGCAGCTGAAATGAGTTTCTTCCGCAGGGTGGCAGGGCTCAGCCTCAGAGATAGGGTAAGAAGCTCTGACATCCAGGGTGAGCTCAGAGTAGAGATGCTGCTCCTTTGCGCTGAATGGATCCAGTTGAGGGCGTTCGGGCATCTGGATGCCTCCCGGGAGCCTTCCATGTGAGGTCGAGAACACACTGGAGAGATTATATATCTAATTTGGCCTCGGAGCGCACAAGGAAGAGCTGGAAAACGTTGCTAGGGAGAGGGATGTCTGGACTACTCTGCTTGACCTGCTGCCGCAGCGACTCAACCTCCAACAGAAAACTGATGAAAAAATAAATAAATAAATAATAATAAAAAAAATGGACGGATACATTTTGTTTGTTTTCCTTTAAAGACCTTTTTGGCATTTTCTTCTTCAGTAGACAGTCAGGGTTGGACATGCAACACAGTTCGGTTTGAGTCACAAAACGTATTTAAAACCAATAAAGAATAGGAAAGAGCTGCTAATGTTGGCCCTGTCCTCGGAAATTAATTATGAAATTGTTGTGAAACCAAATCCTTGGAAGTAAAGCTGCCCCAGGTTATGTTTGTAGCTAGTTGACATGCTAATGATTGCAGCTCACGTTAGAGCAGACAAAAAAAAAAAAACAATATTTAATGACTTTCACACACTTTTGCACTTATGTTTTTAGCTTTGAAAGGAAAAAACCCTCTAAACTCTTTAAATGCCTTTTATTATTCTGCTACAGCCCCGTGCACACCCATTCACCATGAGATGAAATCTAGAGATTGACAGGCTTGTCATGTGTGGTAAGAGTTATTAAGCTATAATTGGACGATTTTACCTTCAAACTGGTGGTTTAAAGGCTGATGTGAAGCCATTACCACACTGCCAGGAATATAACTCTGATGGAGGGATAGTAGATTAATCCACTTGGTCTCAATGAATTAAAATTAATACAAAAAGCAGCAGAATAAGTGATTAAACCACGGAGACAACACTGTAAATGTGACCGTGGTGTCCTCAGTCGTAGTTAAGGCTTCACCATAAAAGTTCTGTACCTCTGTTTCTGGCACTTGATCATAACTGAAATTTGATGAAGATCTTCGAACACGTTTTGTCTGAGTAAAGGCACAGACATGTTTCATCAAGTTTTCCTGTATTGTTGCCTTTGGCTGACACTCTTAACACATTTTCAGCAGATACTAATTGATATTCAAAACCGACATATCAACGTTTGAACCAACTTTTCTGAATTCCCCCATTGAAAATTCAAGGAGCGTTTCTTCGTTACTGCAAAAAGTTAAAAGGCCTTTATTGTCGAGGCTACATGATTAAAGCTAAGATGAACACATTTCAACTGCTCACTGGTCTTCCTCAGGGTCTTTAATGAAGCAGTGCGCCTTGAGGTTTTTGCAGAATTCCTTCCCTTTCTTGTGGGATAGTATTAAGCCCACCCCCCTGTACATCAAGAGAACCTGCTTTTTCTTTCATCAGACTTCCTGCACTGTTTTTCATACCTTGTCAAATGTTGCATTCAGGATTGTAATAGAAACCAAAGTCATACTATCAGCAATATGATTTTTTTATTCAGGGTTAACAGATTAAACTTTCTTTTCCTGTTACGACTTATGAGCTTTTGTTGTTCATATTGATATAAGACAACAATTTAAAGCCACCCTATTTGATTTTTCTTTTTGGCCATTTGTGGTCAGTGCATCGACAATGACGTATCCTGTTAAATTCATATGTGAATTTGTCACTTACTTACACATCTGGCAGATGCAAAACAACATAACCATTCATTTCCAGTCGGGTTTCTGATCACCTAGTGAATTTAAGTCCAATATTTATTCTCCTTTTAGCTCCGTTTTAATCTCTTCCTGCTCCTGCATGAGATTTCTGGCTCTTTAGCAGCTCAATGCTCCGCTATGTTCACCAGCTAGCTGCTACTGTGTGGGGTCCCTATTGTTTTTGTTCTGGTTATCATTATTATTATTCCTTGTTTTTTTACATTCACATTATACATGTAAAAATATTGACCAGTAATACTGATTCGTTAATAGATAATCAACAAACACTCATACAAAATTACTTTAACTTCAGAGTAACTTAGGTCATTTGCATGAGGTCTTAATTTGTCTACCCCTGTGTGTTTTCAGCTGTGTGCTGCTGCACATATGCTCTCCAGCCCGATTCCCTCGTCCTTTCCATCCTCCCCTCAGGGCAAAAATAATCCCTTCAGCCTGACTGACTTCTTCTGACCCTTTTCTTTTCATTCAGATCCAGATTCCCTAGCCGGAGACCTTTATAAACCAAAATGTGACATATAGATCCAATCAATAAATCATCTGAGGAAAGTTTACTTTGGATCATCTGTTATCTGTCACATAAAAACAAACAAACAAACAAGCAAATGCCGGGCAATAAACTGTAGGCTGAGCTGAGAGGATACCACAGAGCAGGTGATTTGTCATCACTCAGACTCGTGTTATCTAACAGTGGTGACCTTTCGACAGAGGGAACAGGATTTTTCTCTATCTATGAAAAGGCTATTGGTTGCAAAGGTCCAATAAATTGCTCTTTCCTCCTCCTCAATTTCATAAGATTAAACAAAAACATCTATTGCACCGGCCTTTTTCTCACAGGAGGAAAATACAAAACCAAAAGACAGAGGGAGTGAAACCCCTGCCGCCGAAAAATATTAAAAGAATACTTTTTGGAAAATATGCTTGACGAGTGACATTTAGCTTAGCGCCATGAAATTTGAAAAACACATTCCTGCTCCCCTCCTCAGTAATAACATTGGTGATCCTTGGCTTTCCCCCCAAGTCCCATCATCAGATCAAATATTTAATTTTGGTTTATGATCACACACCCTGCAAATGAACGACATTCCCATCATCTGTAATCTCAGCTGTAATTTATGTAAGGTGCTAATTAAACGTCAAACATTTAAAGTTAGCATTTAGCTGAGGTCAGCTCTCGCTACATGTCTATTTGTGTACGGATTAAACTGATGTAATAATGCTAATTGCTGAGGTGCTAGTGGGCTGATCTGTAAACTTTGGACAGAGCCAGTCTAGCTGTTTCCCCATGTTTCCAGAGTTTATGCTAATCTAATTGCCTCCCAGCTCTAGCTCCTTGCTTAAGACAAAGACACGATATCGATCTTCTCATCCGACTTTGTGCTCAAACGTGAATAAGTAGATTTCACAAAATGTCAAACAGTTCCTTTAAAGTAAGATGAAGGGAACTGTGAGATGTGCTCAAGGCTACCAACAAGCCCGGGGTGAAGGCAAGCTGAGAAACATTCGTCTCAAAGGCTGAAACATGTTGCATGCAAACATTAAACATTACATACAGATTATAGCTACACAGTACAGTGTGAGCAGAGCAAGCACACCACTAAAAACCACCAGCAGATGGCACTGATCGGCAGCAGAGAGGCCCCAGATGTGATGGCAAGAGCTGTTGCGGGATATTGCATGTCAAAATAAATTCACGCTTTTAAAAGGATTAGGCTTCCCCTTCCATACATCACAAACCTTAATTACAAGACACATTTATTCATCTGAAAGGACACAACTCCTGACCTGAAGTGACACACAAAAGGGGGGGGGGGGGGGGGGGGGGGGGGGCAATCAATATGCGGTTGTGTAAAATAAAAACTACAAGCTCACAACACCTTTTTTCTGAGTAATTCACATCTCTTGCATGCACTTAATGCTTCTTGACTCCAAGTTCCTCTGGGTATTGCTTCATTAATGAATGCAAATGGAAAAGCTTACTTCGGTGGTAGAGTATGAATAATGGAAGTGCTCTGGTAATGTTATGCAGCTAGTGGAATTAACCACAATTGTGGGAGGGAGGGCTGCTAAGCGTAAAGGGTCAGGGATGGGTTAGAGAGACCCACAAAGAGACGCACCTTCACATGGACCTTGACTGGGAGAGGAATGCCCTCCTTCAGCTCTTTGGTTTTCTCATTGAAGTCCTTGCAAAACTGGCCGATGGGGATTCCTCTCTGGATAGGAACAAGGGAGGGAAAAAGAGAACCAAAAAATAAACATGGTAAAATGGCGGAGGGTTGCTTTAAAATGTGTGAGGGGTCTGTGCTCACAAACATTCACTCAAACGTCACTCATGTCAGACTCTGCTGCAAGAATACAGATGCCTGAGCAACTGTCAGTCAATCTGAGCTTCACAGAGGTCTAACTGTATTCACACACACGAGTGACTCAGGGTGCCGGTGTGTATATATATATATATATATATATATATATGTGACTACTGTGTGTGTTTGTGCTACAATGTTTTGATGGAGTCATTTTTACAATTCATACCAGTTATTCTCGTTATATTCACACTGAGATGTATGTGTGTGTGTGTATGTACGTGTGTGTGCTCTGTTGTTCCAGACAGAGTGTTTGTTTCTGTGTGTGTGTGTGTGTGTGTGTGTCTGTCACTCGAGCTATGACTGAATGCATGTTGGTGCCTAGAGCCAGAGAAACCCAGTGATGAATGAGGCTCCCATTTTCCAGCTCCTGCGAGGCCAACCAGAGCGAAAGCAAAATGGATGGGTGACATTAAGTCAACACCCGGCCAGCGCGGCTCCTTTGCACCATTCCTCTTTGGAGATGAATTCAGTGGCAAAAACTAATAAAGAATCTAATTATTACTGCTGAAATTTAAACTGACCTTCACCCGCCATCCTTCCCAAAGGCAACACTCTGATTGAAATGTTCATTTCAGAAATGAGGGGAAGAAAAAAAAAAAAAAAAAAAAGATTTTTATACACAGTTTAATGGACTCGTGAGCTTGTATTGCTCCACGACAGCGCGGGGCTTTCAGATTCTAATAATGCATCTGATGAAAAGTCACTCATCCTGAGACATTCTCCAATGACACAAAAGGAAAGACATTTATTTGAACTTAACGGAGCAGTAAGTTCCCTGAACATCATCTCCTCTAAAGGACTCAAAAGAACCTGATGAATGCTGATGAGTTGCTCAATCTACACAACCCCATCACTTCATTAGCGTCTAAAGCACTGCTCATTACTCACTGGTATTTCTGTGCACCCGCTAACACAATAACAAACTCATTGAAATTTCAACCTATCACATGAGTTGAGGGAGGTTATTGTTTCACAGCTGATGGGTGCTGTTTGAATTACAATATTCCACTAATGAAATGAAACGCAGTTACGTCCCCAGAGCCGTCGCTAGGCTCTACCTTCCCTCCCCTCCCATACTTATTAATAGTAATCCCATGTCAACCTCACCACCTTCTATCCACGCCTTTCCCTCCCACTCCGCCTCCCATAAAACAACACAGCGAGGGTAAACAAGTGGGGAGGGAGCACTGAGGAAATTCTAATTAAATATGGATTAATATAAAGGCTATGATGTTGGGTATGAGTCAAAGCAAACCCTGGGGCCCTGCCTCACACATTCAGCTCCCGTTCGTTTCCTTCTGTTCAGTCAATGTCGGATAATGATCTCTCCCACCGACTCAGACGGCCCTTTCATGCCACACAATGCCATGAAAGGGACTCGCTGACCAGCCAGAGATAATGCCTGATGCTTCTAAAATGTGCTTAAGCACGAACAGCGAGACATTATGCGGACAGAGGAGCGACTGTGCTAAAGATAGACAGAGGAAAAGACTTCACACGGCATTTCCTTACCAGACAGTCCTTCAATGCTAAAAGGGCTTAGATAAACATTTTTAAAAAAAAGGCTAAAGAGGGGCAAATAAGACAGAAGATTGGCCCGAGGACCAGAGACATGACCCACTTGGGGAGAGCAGACAATTTGCCCTGAGCTCTGCAAACAATTAAATATGCACCAGAGACAGGTAATCATATTTTAATTAAGATGTTCCACAAGAGTCCAGACATCTCAGCCTCTGAAGATGACAGCGTGAGCGAGTTTTATTTTGGCCTCGGGCTATTTAATGGTTTAACTGCAGTAATTGTGGTGATTGGACCATGTTGGTAATTGCAATCGCAGTCTCTAAATGTGGCAGAGGGCTGGCGTGCCGTGAAAGCAAAGTTCAAGGTTTGCTCCCCCAACTTCCTATGACATTTATCAGACAGAGAGAACTAGAACAGTAACATTCATGCCTTGGCCAAATCGCTAACCCCGCTCACTGCATCTGAGCATCTAATCATCCTCGAGTCCGAGCTGCTGGATAAATCCTCTCTCTTCCACCATGACTGATTAGAGCCGGGTGCTCTCCAGTATAAAATGGCTGCAGCCCATCACCCAAGGCGGGGCCTTCCACGCCGGCTGTGGACGAGGACATTCAGCCGCACATCTTCAAAGACTTCTGAGATCCTGGGCACCAGGATTAAACGCTAATCTACGAAGATATTTCTCGCCGTCAAATCCAGCAGCGACAGTGGTGAGTAATTGCTATATGATCCATTCGAGTTCAGCATGGCAGAGTCTTATTACTCGTAATTATGAGAGCAATTAGGCATTTGCAATTAAAATCTGAGAAATGTCCATTTGATTTGACCCTTCCACCATATTCTCTGCAGTCTTTTTTGACACTCCCTCCGTGCTAATGTGATTGGCCTTTCAGCTTCACTAACTCTTTTTAACAAGATGTAGCACTGGTGTGGCAGGATGGCAATGGTGTGTGTGTGTGTGTGTGTGTGTGAGAGAGAGAGATAGAGAGAGAGAGAGAGAGGAGAGACAGGGATGGGGAAGAGGTGTATTAAGGTTGTCAGAATGTGGCCAGTGATCTTGGTCACAATGACAGCAGGTTTGTTTGACCAAGGTGAACAACAGGAGAGGAGAGAAGTGCAGAGAAGGCCGCAGGAGGTCCTCATGAATATGGGTGAGAGTGTGTGTGTGTGTATGTTTATGTATGAATACTTCGGCCTCATTTCATTCTGACAAGACTACAAGACCATCAGTTGAAGAGTGGATATGTGTGCATATTAAGCTGCCAGGGACTGCTGACGGTGAGGAAGTGTTCACTGTTTGGTCGCAGGTGTTTCTGCATCTGAGAGAACAGGGGGAAGAAAAAGAAAGAAAATAGGGAGAGAAGAAAAGAAAGGGAGAGGAGGATGAGGAGGAGGAGAAGAGCGAGGAGGAGATGGGAGGAGATGAGAAAGAGAGGGAGAGTAGGTCAAGAGAGGTACTGTGCTTATGGAAGCGTGACAAACATGGAGATAAAGGACACAGACGCAGGATAAGGCCTTGGGGCAGGAGGCAGAATTAATTGCCCCTGGCACATTAGGCCACTGGACAAATTGCCCTGGGTGGTCGACACGGAGGAGGACTGCGACACGGTGACAAAGGTGTTACAGTGGAGAGAGGCTGGCGGGAGGCGAGGTTAATTAAACTCTTCAGTGTGAAACATTCTCATTCATTACCTTCATTACCCTGTTCATTTAATCTGCTCCGGTGTTGGCATTTTATCACATCCAGCCCCATTGTAGCGTCATACAGCTGATTAGGTTTCATGTTGAACCCCTGAGCTGCACAGGGGGTAAGTGAGAGTGAGAGTCAGTTTGGGTCTAACAGAATCAGCTACACACAGCATACGCCACAAAATAAACTGAGTTCACGCTGGACATACATTTTACTTGATTTTCCACCCTGGAATCAGTGGATTAGTCTTAAAAGTGGAAAATGAAAACTACTTTCACCCCTGGTCTCCAGCGAACTGTGATGAGGGCAATATACAGCCCTGCATAAAAGAAGTGAGGAGCGCGGCTCAAACGAGCATGAGTGCAGATCTGACAGCATGAACCAAATTCAGGGACTTGTCTTTATAACAACCACAACAAACCAAAACTTCTCAGCAGTGTTTTTGCTGACTGGGGTTTTTTGCTTAAAAACAGACACAGCCTTCACTTGCTTGTACGTGGCACAGGAGGAAGAATTTGCTGTTTGAGGACAAGGTGAAAGCAAACGACCAAGCGGGCCACGGTGAAGCAAAATGGATAGCATCGCGACAAAACATCCCATTTTCAACTCCATTAGGCCCCCCTCACAGCCCTGACAGTTGTGCTTTTTGCCACTTCACATGATTAATCACGTGTGGAGCCTGCAACAGAAACACAGGAGCCCGAACAGCAGGCAGCTGAGGCTCCACGCTCCACGGAGATGACTGAAAAATCACAAGATACGCTGACAAGTGAAGGAGGGATGCACAAAGAAAGAGAATCAGGAGCTGGAACAAAGTCAGACTCCAACAACAACTGGTAGCGATGTTTTAACAAAGCTTAGGTTTGTGAAGTGTTCAGAGTGAATGTTAAACACTAAAGGCGCTTTTCTATTTAAAAGGGATACTCCACCAGTTTTACACATCAAAGTTTGTTTACAGGTGTTGGGGAGCCTTTTGTGTCTGCACAAAGTCTGATAAACTGCCTTGTGTGATGTCACTTGAGGCCTTGGTTGGGTCTGAGAACTACAGATTTTGGGGTGTGGATCTGACCAGACCTCTGCAGCCTCCTCCTCAGCCTCGCTCGAGGCTACAGTGACACGAAGCTACATTAGCTGATACTAGCACAACAAACCTGAATCTAAATACCCAACTCTCAGCAGTTGAGCTGCATTGTGGGTAATGTAGGTGCCATGATTCGACAACAAAGAAGAATGAGCATTTTTAAATCTTTTTTTGTCCGTCATGAGTCAGACAGTGTTTCAGTCGCTCAATGCTTAAACAGTGGAATACTATTTTAATTCATGCCTCACACTCTGATGACACAGTAAGAGCCAAGAGGAGGAAGGTGGAGGGACCGAGTCCACCATGTTTGCAGAGGTCAGCCTCAGGTCTGTTGTGGATCGGGCTCGCTGTTGACGCCGTTAGCATTCTTGGACAGTAGCCCCATGTGTCCTTCCAAACTTCCCCAATCATGTCATGAGGCAAAAAGTGATGACTGCACATTACTGTGGACAGCCTGCCCAACTGGCTGCCCCTCGCCCTCCTCTGCTATTGTCACCGTTCCCCCTCTGTCCTTTTTCCTGCATCGCTCCCCCTCTCTCCTCTCTCTCTCTCTCTCTCTCTCTGAAAGTGAGCCAGTGTGCAGAGTGACCTTCAACCACACCCACAGGGAACAAAAAAAAAAAAAAGAAAAGAAAATAGGGGGATAATAGCAGGATGGAAGAGTGAATGGGATAAACATGTGGAGAGAGGTGACAAAAAGGGAGTAGAAAGAAGCTGAGGGGTGAAGAAGAACAGGGGAGAAAAAAAAAGAAGAAGGAAAAAAAAAAGAAAAAAAAAAACCCATGCTGAAGTGAGGAAAATGGAAAATCTCTCTTCTCTTGGAAGCCAGCGGAGCGCAGAGCTGAATCTGACAAGAAAGATGGCTCTCCATCCCCTCTCTCACCAGCCTGATTAAACCTCTCACTTTAAAATGAACCCGGCACACTGAGAGCCACAGAAACGAGGCAGTTGAGGACTCGGAGCCTGTGGTAAAGGTGCAGAGTGGGATGCCTACAGATTCACTTGGAGGAGCAGGACCTTGAGGACAAGGTGATGCTGTGAAATTCCTCAAAATTGCATCTGTGGTTGACAAAGGAGCAGAAATTGAATTTTGGAATGAGGAAAGCAGCCAGCTCTTTTTTGAAACTGTTTCCAAAAGATTCTCAGAATCCTGTTCCCAATCTTTCTGTTTTAGTATGCAGTAAGCCAGCTGTAATGAGTTAATCTACAACAGAGGGATGATTTCCTTGTGTGACTAAGACAGTAAGTAGACAGAAGGAGGGCTAATTAAAGTTGTAACATCTGCCTTCTGAGCTCTAAATGTGTCTACAGGCTACAAGCATCTTTCGCTCCACTTCCCCCGCTCCTATTTCAAAGGAGGAAAGATAAATAAGGTATCCGCCTGCTCCCAAACAATGCAACTAATCTTCAGCAAGTGGCATCATCATGATTACCATAACCAATGAGTATACTGTAGCTGGGTGCTCTAAAATATTCATAGCATCTTCTTCCAGCTAAACTTCCACAGCTGGTGTTGGAGGAGAGGAGGAGAAACTGAAGAGGGTGGGAGGTCTGGACTGGAGCACGTAGCCTGCTTACAAATTAACACCACAACCAAACTCGGACAGCGTGAGTGAGTTCCTCCTCGTCCTCCTCTCTCCGTCGCACCGCTCTGCCTCCCCCCCTCGTCTCATGTGCCATCTCCTCGCTCGGATCGGTCTGCGGTCTCCACTTTCAACGGTTCCGCGTCCCCGCCGCGTTGATGCCGCTTCTGCTCCCACTTCTTGAACGACTTCCCCGGCATCTCCCGCACACAGCCGGAGCCTGACCGAGCAGCAGGAGCAGCAGCATCAGTAGCAGCAGCGGCAGCAGCAGCAGCAGCAGCCCTGCACGGCTCTCTGCCCCCGCTGCTGTGTTAAAAGATAAAAAAACCGACAACGGCAGACCCCGACACTGCGGGGAGGTGACAGATCCAGATCCAGATCCAGATCGAACCTCTGCGACGACCAGCCGAGGGACGGAGGTATCAGCCATGCCAGATCTGCACGGAGGAGCAAATCTTGATAAGTATGAGCCGGGGGTTATTTATTATTATTTTTTGTTCCAACAAACTCGGGGCTGCTTGGTGTGGCAGTGGCGATGACTTTCCTCTCGATGAGCCTTCCCCTGGAGCCTGACTGTATCCAAACACCCGGACTGTAAGAATCAGACTTTATCACCGAGTCCGGCTCATCAGCGACTATAAAACAGACTTTATTGGCCACCGACGGCGCTTCTACTTGGGAAGATAAACACATTACCTGCTGTAAATCAAGCCAGGAGGATCGAGCCCAAGTGCAAGACGAATGGTTTGGGTAACTAAAGCTTCACTTTACTAGCGGCCATGCACGGATAAACCCTACAATACCTGCTGTTAGGCTAATAGGGCAGTTATGAAACAGGTGTTGCAGAGAAGCAGTTTAGTAGAGATTTTTAAATTGCCAGAGGATGCACAGACGTCGCACAACAGCACTGCATGCTGGGGCAGCTAATGATAACCACATTTAAGGCAATAATACAAAAAATAAAAATAAAATAAAATAAAACGTGATAATTCAAACTCATGATAACTGCATCACCGAGATCCTCGGGCAACACTTGGGCTGCGACCTGATAAATCAACAGATGTTTGAGTCATGTGGCTTTAAGTCTGGAGAGGGGATTTATTCAGCAGCGCATTATCAGGGATTGCACACTGCCCGCTTCTCCATTAATTAATTAGTTTGCACATAATGGCACAGACCTCGTCCTGATGCCCTTGGTGCTCCAGAGCCACCTGTGACAACTTGAGAAGGAGCTCCTTCTTTGATGTTATGTGCAGCTCCGTGAGGGCTGTTTGTGGAGATGGACTGGGTGTAGACAAATTAATCTGGGCTCTGCATGGATTTCTGTCCACCTGGAAATCACCCAGTATTTATAGAAAACAAATCCAAGTGGCAAACCCCACCCCTTGCTTTATCTTTGTCAGTGTTGCACAGAAATGGGCAGCTTTTTTGGATGATTACTTGGACAGTAGTGCACATGGGAGGGAAGCCATGTGCACTAGTGGGGTAAAAAGATATTTATTTATTTATTTATGGGGGGGGTATTTCATTGCAAAGCAGGACACAGGCTCAAGGCAGTAATAAAAATAAAAACGGACAAATCTGTCACCTGCACACTATTACATGCCATTACTCATGCTTTACAGAGAAATAGGTTGCCTCACCTTGTCAACAGCAGTGTCACTTGCCAGACAGGGGAATGATGAATTTAGTCATTATTGATGAGCTGAGTGGACACGCGGCCTGTCATCCCCGTCCCTCACTCAGAACAGAATAAATTACACTGTGCTGACAGGGAGTCAAAACACAAACACCGGCTGACAAGGGAGATTTCCAGGGTGAAATTTAAGGCGCAGGTGGAATAACTTAAGAGGCGCGACCTCCTTGGGGGAAAAGAAAAAAAAAAAAAAAAAAAAAAGCCAGCTGCAACTGTGGCTTGCAAACTTCTCCATCTCCTCCCTCCCCCGCACAGTGGGTTTGTTCCCAGAGAAAGAAAAACCAAATTTAAATTCCAATATCCTCTCAATCTGCAGCTCGGAGAAATTCGTTCAATTTTTCAGGGAATGATAATCAAGTTGCAGTGTGCGGTGAGACAAAAGGCTTCGTAGACAACCAGATATTACGAATGCTGGCATGATCCATGCCTGTCCTCCCACCATGCCTCCGAGCGGATTAATCAGTCGAGATCTTTCCTTTCCTCATCTCTTTGATTCATCTGTTTCAGAACAAACCCTAATGTCTGTGATATTTCAATACCCACGGTGATGAATACATTTGGATTCATCCAGGCCAAGCTGGCTCATGAAATGCATGTCTTTCTATAAGTGGGTGGAAGTCACTTTCTATCTGCATTTGAGTCTTTTTCTCTTCATCACTTTCACCCTCTCTCCCCCTGAGCTTATTTATGAACTATTACCATCATACAGTAACACTTTATTAGGCATGTAGGCAGCCAAAAGGCCTATTAATCTTTCAGTTGCAGTCTTATGCTCATTCTCCTTCTACACACACACACACACACACACACACACACACACAATCTCAGAACCCCTTTTTTACCCAGTGGAGTTACTCAGCCCTCTTCACAGCACCGAGGAGATGGCAGAGCTCCTGTTAGTCTTACAGTGAAGGAAGTGATGTGTCTTCCATCAGCAAGATATCAATATACATTTTTCACTTGCAGACTTTTCTCAGAGGCCGCAATCATGCTGACAATCTCTCGCTCGATCACGCTCAACTGTTGCCGTTACGACACATCTGAGCTGGTAATGATTTTATATTATAATGTCATCGATCCAGTTGAAGGGTTGACACCCCCGAGGGGCGCTGAACAGACAACAGACAGTCCAGCGGGTCTGTGCTGTGCCTTTCAGCTAAATACGACAAAGAGATGTTGGTTCGATTACACTGTACAGTCAATGATCATTTGTCATGCTGAAAATCAATACTAAGGTTTATATTGTCTGTGGCTGAGATATGAGCCGCAACAAAAAAAAAAAAAAAAGAGGAAGCCAAATTAGCATTGCCTGCATGCACTCAGCCATTTGCACACAGTGTGTACACAAAGACACGAGTCGAACACATCTCTAAACAAATAGCAAGTTATCAATATTCATCTGAAATGAGAGGGGAATTTGCAGTGATTAAAGTCTGCAGCACAGTATGAGAATAAACATGGCAGACTATAGAGGCAAAGAAAAGCCTTTGACAGGGCACCTAGCTGCGCCTGAACACAATTAATTAATAATGAATGAGCTGAGAAAAAAAAAAAAAAAAAGAGCAGAAACAACAAAAATGAAGAGAAAAAAGTAACAGCAGAGAATTTGGCGGAAATCTCAGAATCAAAAAGGAGCATTTGTTCAAGACCTTTATGGAAAATGAAGAGTATTTAATTCAAAGCGCTGCAGAGTTAAAAAAAAAAAACAAACAAACAAACAAACAAACAATTTAACAGGCTTCTCAGCTTGAGCAGCCAGGGCAGATGTAGCGCTGGCCAAAGATGAAGGGCGCTCAGTGCTTACTCGGCAGCTACTGTCTCCAACCATAGCAACAAGCGTCAAACTATTTTACATTAGGTTTTTTTTTTTTTTTTTCGGTTTTAAATTTGTGCTGGAGGAAAAAAAAAAAAAAAAAAAAAACCAACATCTTCTTATCCTGCAAATTTGTCAGTGTTAGTGGGAACAGATGGCAGCGTGTGGATGATGTGAGCAGAGTTTGAATTCTGTTCATGTAACAGATTTCCCACTGTGCCTCTGTGTCTCTTTCAGGCATGGTGCCCACGCCCCAGGTGTGCGTATCAACCCTGGTCACGGTGAGCACGATGGCAGTGGTGGACCTCTACCTGCTGGAGCAGAGCATGCTGGGGGCTCATGGTCTTCCCGGACCGAGCGTCTGGCAGTGTGCGGTGGTGTTGCTAGGCGATGTGGGCTTTCTGCTCGCTCTGCGCTTCGTGTCGGCCGGCGTGGTGTCAGAGGTGCGGTCGCCACGCCGCGGTTTTGCCAACGCCCTCTGGTTCCTGTTCCTGTCCCTTCTCCAGCTCAAGCTCTTCTTCGTCTGCCACAACTACAGGCAGGAACACCGGCCGCCCGACCCGCTGGCCAGGAAGACCCTGACGCTGCTGCTGTCCATCTGCCTGCCCTCCCTGTTCCTAATCCTGACGGGAGCTGACCACATGACCCCTCAGCGCAGGAAGCAGGAGGTGCGGGGCCGGCTGCTGTGGGTGGTCGTGGACCTGCTGGACGTGCTGGACCTGCAGGCGGGGCTGTGGGAAGTCCAAGGAGGGGTCACAGCGGGGACCGGAGGGATCGTTGAGCAGAAGCTGCCCATCTGGGCCGAGGGCCTGGTCTTCTTTTACTGCTACGCCCTCCTGCTGCTGCTGCCGTGTGTGGCCCTCACAGAGCTGGGGGCCACCGGCCTGCCAGGACAGAGGGGGCCCCGTAAGGAGGCTTTGTACCCTTGGCTCAGCTTGGTCACTATCAATATCTTCACCCTGGCCCTGAGGGGCACAGGCATGCTGTGGTACAGGGACCCTCGCGTGTCCACTGTGTTCCTGGGGAAGAACCTGCTGGCTCTGGCTGTGAAGCTGAGCTCAGCCTGGGAGAGACACAAGCAGGAGCGTGCTGCTGCAGGAGCTGGGACTGTGGCTGGAACAGAACCAGGAGAGTCCACCCTGCCAAGCCAGAGCTCGGAGCAGGGAGACGGACAAGCCCAGGGGAAAGCTCCTCCCTCTCATTATCACACACTGTCTCGCTCCCAAAGCCACACTCTCTCCCATGTCAGCCTGGAGCCCGCAGAGACGCCCTTAAGACCCTCTTTCATCTCCCATGAACTCTAGAGAGTCTCACACAGTCTGAACATGCACGCATGCACAAACGCATGTACACACACACACACACACACACACACACACACACACACACACACACACACACACACACACACACACACACACACACACACACACACACACACACACACACACACACACACACACACACACACACACACACACACACACACACACACACACACACACACACAGAAAACCAGCCAAGCCAGTATCACATCCAAACAGATAACTTGTATTGAATTTCAGTACAACAGTGATGGCTATGATGCAGAGCTGTGGAAATGCATTTGGCAAGCTCGGCTTTCTGCACATTTTGTTGTGCTAAGAATAACTAAAAATGCATTGCTGTGATTTGTGGGAGTGTATTTTTAAATTGAACACTGTGAACACATCTATCAGTGTGTAAAGAATATTCCAGAAATGTAAGCTGAAGTCTAGTAATGTTTATTGTTCTTCAATCTGGGCACAACTGCCTCAACTGCCACGATTTTGCTGAATTCTGTCCTTCACAAAACATCTTGACGTTGTAGTTTGAGTTCTTTTTTTTTTTTGACATTTAAAACTTAAGCTTTATTTCTCTATAAAAATCTGAAGATACTGAATTTGAGTAGAGGTGAGGAAAACACACATTTGCTATTTGAGTTTAGTTCATGTGGTTTGTGGGGGAAAAAAAAAATTACATCGCAACTCTTCTGCCATCAGATGCCAAAAAAATTAACTGTGACACTTCAGTGTATATTTTCTCTGGTACTTCACAGGGAACTTTCACAGAGATAATTTTAATACAGAGGAGGGATGATTTATTTTTTTTTCTTCAGCAGCACAGAGATGAGATTTAAAAGCCATCTAGCAGTAAAACTCACTCTACACTGTGCTCCAGTATTTCAATGTAGAGTCTAACCCAGTGGTTCCCAACCTCTTTGGCTTGTGAACCTTTAAATCAAAGTCTTCTGGTGACCCTGAGTTATGTTCCTTTCTTCAATTTTTTAAAATCTTTTTAGAGGCCTGAAGGTGTCATCTTGTTTTTCACAATATAAAAATAGAGAGGTTACAGAATAATCAGAAAAATAACCAATTTGTGTGGCATATAGATGTTATTTTTCCACATACACAGCATTTTTCTTTTCATAACCTCATGACCTCCCAGATTTATCTTGCGACCCCTGTGAGGGTCAAGTTTGTCCACCACGAGTGCAGCGGCGCCAGATTTTCATTCCCACCAAAGGTAACACTGACAGATTTCACTTATTACTTCCTCTTGTCAGGCAGAAAGCGTTAAACAGAGGAAGCAGTCGCTGTGCTGTTTGGTTGGAGTGAAAAGCTGCAGACTCACGGGCCTCGTGGTTGACCATCCCTGCCAAGCTGTGTTTTTGGTCCTATGACATCTTTTATTTGATTTAAATGCAGAATTTAAACATCAGTTAACTGGGTGGAGATTTCAGAGATGCATACTGTGTCCTCGTGTATGTTTCATATGTGTTCAACTATTGCTGTTAAAACCATCCAATAGAGACTTTAACACAACAAAATGTGCATAATTCAAGATACCAACTGTTAATGAGAGTTTCCATGAAGTAAGTCTTTTAATGGTAGGGCTAAGAGATAGGCAATAAGCATTTTTGCATTATCTGAATCCTATTTTAACACAAACTACAGGTCTATTTTACTGCACTGTTTACAAAGACAGAATACCAATGTAAGTAATCCCTTTACAGTTTCAAAACATATTCAAAATTCATGTTTTGCCATCTTTTGTCATCTGTACTAGTCTCACAGTCTCCTCGGGACAGCTGCCTGTCCCGCCATCAAATCCCTTTTTTCACTTTAGATGAGAGAGTTCACTTTTTAATCCCATATGAATTATGGATGGAGCCTTTTCATTCACAACCTTGTTATGATGTGGGTGTTGTAGTATGTGGGTGTCGTGGGATTATGGGTCAGAGCAGCAGGTGTAGAGGATGTACAGTACAGTCAAGTGCCTTGTTTCCTCATGGAGCTACGAGCCTCTGGGTTGTTACGAGGCGAACACGTTATGTGTACCATGTGGAACTTGGACATATGCCATGTGTATACTGTGAAGTTATTCCACAGCTGTTGTCAGCTACACCTCCAGGACAGAGTGCAAACTAATAAAGTGTTTCATACTTGCCTAGTGTTGACAGTTCATTGGCTATTATGTAGGAGCGTTATTGGCAGCCTGTCGCCCGCACATAGGGAAAAAACAGGAGGAGTCCGTCCAAATTATTCATAGCCAACAGGCTTTTGAAACAAATAACTGCCTCATACTCGCAAAACCTCCGCTACATTAAAGTCAATCAGCTCTCTTTCTGCAGTCAAAGAAAATTGCATGTTTTTATGTTTTCCTCATGCTGAACTGGTGAAGTGAATGGAAGCTCCCCATTTATTCAAGGCAGAGGAGCGTGCTCTTTGCTTCAGAGAGCGGCACACTGACGAGAGGCCGTCATTTATCACAATTACGCCAGCGGCCCCATCAGCCCGGATCCCCTCGCAGTAATCCTTGAGTGTGCTGTCGTGTTGTCTGCCTTTAATGCTGAAAGAGGAGAAGTCTTGATGCGATGGGGTGTGCATGTCAAGACTTGTGGTAAGTGTGTGTGATGTGGAGTGGACGGGCTCTCCGCTCGCAGCGGCTGTGAATGCACCCGTCGGCCTCTCCTCTGAGCTTTAATGGTCCTATTAATTGAAATTGAGGCTATTTGTCAAAATGTTGTGTAAAAAGTGTTTATTCTCACTGCTCTCTGCTTGATTTACAGGCTGTTTTTACAGGATGTATTAAGACTAATGTACACACTCAGCCACAAAAAGAAATTCGTTTATACTTTCAGTGGGGAATTTCTCTCCGGTTCAGAGAGACTTTTAAGGAAAAAACCACAGAGGGATAACCAGTGTAGTAGACAGCATCCAACTCTCATCTACCCTGGCTCTTTCATCTCCTCCTCCCTCGCTCACTCTACATTTCAAACACACGCATTCTGGTTGCACTCACTGTTGGGCAACTTCTCATATTTCGATTATACTAAAGCAGCGACTGCATAGGCAGCAGCCTCGGTAAATGACTACCTCTTAGAATTTGTTATACCTGTTAAGTTCTGGAAACAATGCTCAGCGTTTTCCCTCAGCTCCCACCGACTCTCATAGTCTGCTCCTGAAGAAAAGTCGAGCCACTCTCCTATTTTCTTTCTTCTTTTACTGCTCTCTCTCTCTCTCTCTCTCTCTCTCTATTCTTCCCCTCCGTTCAGTTGTGCTAATTTCACTCTAGCCTGTAATTATTCTCCTGTACCAAAGCTGTCACTTTCCCCTTTTTTGTCTTTCGCTCCTTCTTTTATTTCTCTCGTTTGTTTAAATTTGCCCCGCAGCCGACAGGCAGCCTACCTCTCTGCACTTCCTCTGTCAAGGGTGGTTAGTCAGAGACAGAGGAAAAAAAACTGAGGAGGAGAGGTTGGCTAAGATTAAAGGGCCGGGGCCATTGCCTAGAGCGGGGCGGCTGCCGTCTGCCATTTATTTACTGTTTGCTACACACAGTGTGTGCTTGATGGCACACTGGAGCCGAGAGAGACGAGCGCGCACAACACGCTGCCCCGACAACAATGACATCCCAAACAGTCCAAAAGGAGGCACCTCTAGACAAACATATGGCTTTGCTCTGCTTGGTTGAGCACTTGGTTGCAACCCATCTCACCTCATTGCCCCTGACGCAGCGACAGCTACAGTCTGCCTGTGAGCTCACACCCACCTAGTCTGGCAGCAAGAGCCACATTTAACAGACAGATGTCTAAATGATTCATCATAGCACACTCCATCAGCACCACAGCGCTTGGAGAGAACTTCAAAGTATATTCTATGAGACAGAAATGATGCAAAAGAGCCTGAGACTCATCATATGATATGCAATACTGGAGACAAACGCATACTAATGCAGGTCTCAGATGTTAGGGTAACACCTGCTGCTGAAATTAAGCGAAATTAGACGAAAAAGAATCAGGGTGGAACCGTTTAAGTCAATTAACAAAAAACACCTCCCACACGTTTGCTGATTCCAGCTCATCAAACCTGAGGATTCGCTGCTTTTCTGAACAGAGGCGAAGTATTCAGATATTTTACCAGTGTAGAAATATATAAGTGACATGCATAAAACATAAGAGTATTAGCATCAAAATATATCAAATATAAGTAATTCAGAATGCATTTCAGAATAACATATTATATTTAGAGCTGCACCAATGTGCAAGTATTCGTCAATGTTGCTAAAAAAAGTACCATATAAACCTTTGAAATGTTGTGAAATAGAAATGCAAAGTAGTATAAAATAGAATTGCTCAAATAAAGTACAGAACTAGACTAAGAGTAGAGTACTTATAAGTGTGAGTGGGCTGACAATTGTGAGCTGCAGCCCTTTACAGGCATACATTTGCCTTTATATAATGCCAAGGTAGAAGGTGATGAAATCAGAAACAAGAGCAGTAAAGCACATAAGATGTGGAGAAAGAAAAGGAAAAAATAAAAGAAAATAGTTCCAAAGAACAGAGACATGAAACTGAGTGGGATGTTTTAGCGAGAAAAATCTAAACCAATTACATTAAAAGTAATTTCTACAGAGTCTTTCATCCATAATTTAACATAGGCTCCTTCTTGGCTGAAACAGAATATCTGGGCAGGACAGAGCAGGGAACAGATGGTAGAAGGTGAAAAGGACCACACAAACAGACACAGGCAGCAAAGACCAGGCCTCTTGAAGTTGGTAAGGAGACACTATTCTTAGTTTGAGTGTTATCTTGAGCTGTCGTACATTTCACATTCTTCAAAACGATCAAATTCCAGCCAGAGCCTCTTTGGGGAAGGAAACAGTGTTGGTTTCTTTTGGAGGGAAGAACATCCAAAAATACAACACACACCCATTGATGCTGACATACCAGCACTCATGTCGCTCCGACATGTTTTATATGACATGGGAGAGACGACGGGTTGTTCAAAAATGTATGATTGTTTGGAGTTTTTTTATATATGCCTATTGGTAGCTGCCATTAAAAACATTCCCTCTGTCAGCCGAGATCAATGACTTTACTGCATAAAAAATACATGTTTTGGCATACAATGTTAAAATTAGGTAACAAGGTATAAAAGTGAATTGTCAGTTATATTTTAAAGAACCTTATGCACGAATGGCTACAAAAGTGCCAAGTCGAAAAACTCAATGACCTTGAGTGAGTTTCTTTCTTCCTCAGCTCAGAGGGAACCCAGAGGCCTCCAGCATCACTGAGGGGAAGGAAGATTTAGCTGAGCCTTAAATGTGATCAGTAAAAATCTTAAAATCAATTATATATCTAAGTGGTAAACAGTGGAGAGACGGTGAAATTAGGTTATTACGCTCTCTTTACTTGGCAGCATCTAAATCCTGGCTACTGTATTTCTGAGCAGGAATAAAAGATGCTGAAATGGGATGAGATTCAAGCAGAGATCCTCCTCTTTATTATTGGATAAAAAATGTCTGGGTGTATTTGAGCTGTTGGAAACAAGACTGTACCACTCGCTGTGTTTTTCCCCTCAGCAGTGAAGTCACTGTCACACATTAATCTGAAGCTTATGACTTCTGTAAGGTTCTCAAGAACAAGACACATCGCCAGCTTTTAATCTGATGAAGCGAACTTGTTAGCAAACAGGTGCATATTTACACATCCGGCAGAAACTGATGTACAGTGCTTTTGGAAAGTGTTCAGACCCCTTCAGTTTTTGCACAGTTGTGTTGCAGCCTTGCGCAAAAAAAAAAAAATATTTTCTCTCCTCAATCTAAATTCAATACTCAACGGTAATGTGAAAAGAGAATTTCAGAAATTTCTGCAAATTTATTAAAAAGGAAAAACTGAAATATCACTTAGACATATTCAGATACTAGGACACTTGAAATTTAGCTCAGGTGCCGCCCATTTCTCTTGATCTTTGAGATGTTTCTACACCTTGACTGGAGTACATAAGGTCTCACCACTGACAATGTACATCAGAGAAGAAAACAAACCATGAAGAGGAAGGAACTTCCTGCAGAGCTCAGAGACAGGACTGTGTTGAGGCACAGATCTGGGGAAGGCTACAAAAAGATTTCTGCTGCCATGAAGGTTCCCAAGTGTAATTCTTACACACAGGATCTGTGGAGCTGGGCCAGACTGACCATCGGGTTCTTGGTCACGTCTCTTATACCACGGCCCTTCTCCCCCGATTGCTCAGTTTGGCCAGGCGGCCAGTTCTAGGAATCCCAGGAGTCCCAGTTGTTCCAAACTTCTTCCATTTAAGAATCATGGAGGCCACTGTGCTCTTGGAAACTTTCAGTGCAGAAGAAATCTTTTTGTTTTTTGTAGCCTTCCCTAGATCTGTGCCTCAACACGGTCCTGTCTCTGCGCTCTGCAGGCACTTCCTTCCTACTCATGGTCGGTTTTTTGCTCTGATATACATTGTCGTCTGTGAGACTTTATACACACAGGTGTCTGCTTTTCCAAATCATCTGAAGTTACCGCAGGAAGACTCCAATCAAGATGTAGAAAGATGATAAAGAGAAATTGGAGGCACCTGTACTAAATTTTAAGTGTCATAGCAAAGGGTCTGAATACTTAAAATACAAAAAATTCTAAAATTCAGATTTGGGGTTCTGGGGTAATGAGTGGAGATTAATGAAGGATGGTTTTTTTCCAGCATAAGTCTGCAACATGACAACATGTGAAAATAACTGAAGAGGCCTGAACGCCCATAGCATTCATTTGGAGTCATGTTTGGAGTCCAGCATTCACTCTGTCACCTCCATTTTCTCTCCAACTCACGAGAAAAAACATCTGGCTTTTTAGCAGCTAAATGTTCCACTATGTTCACCAGCTAGTTACCATTTTTTTGTCAGCTGTTCGGCATTGGGCAGACAGTGTAAAGTGGGATTTAGAGCTTTTATTTGCTGAAAACAGCTGCCTGCTGAGAGCGAAAACAAATCTGGATGTGGTGGTAAGAGTGAACCGACACAGTAAAGTTGTCGCCCATAAAACCAAAACGGTGAGTTAAAAGACAGTGAAACACTCAGTAGGGCCGAGGAACAGAACAGAGTTATAGAACTGTCGGGTTGTGTGAGGTTGAATTATTTCATAAGTAAAACTAGGTGGGAGGAAACCATTAGAGAGAGAAGATGACAGGACCGACTAAATCAAAATAGAGTGATAGAGCTGAAATTATCTGTCAAACAATCAAATAGCCAACGGACAAAAAATAATTGACGACTGATTAATGGTTTGCCATTTTTAAAGCAAAATGCAAAACATGTTCCAGTTTCTCAACTGTGAGAACAAGTTTTCTGTTACATTATTCGTAAACTGACTCTTTTTGGGTTTTGGAGAGTTTGTCAAAAGACAAAAAGAAAAAAAACTATTTGAAAGGCGCCTCCTTGGACTCTGGGAAATTGGAACATTTTTTTCTCAGTTTCTAGACCAAAACATTAACTGACGAATTTGGGAAATGTTCAGCAAAACAGAAGACAAATGAGTTTAAAATGACTTGAAACTAATATTAGCAATTCCAAGCACTAAGTCTAAGTCCCAGTGTGGCAGGGAGATGAGGTTTCCATTTATGGACTGATTTTGTGTTATAGTTGTAATAGTGCAGCTGGTGACAGCAGAGTAGTTCATTTTGGACAGAAACATAAAGTAACAGCACTGGCACTGTTACTGTCGATGTCAGATAAGAGAATATATGATATTTTCACATCATTTAACTCCTTTCTGACATCGAAACATTTGGTTTTTCCTGATATTATTAATCATGTGTGGCTCCTTTCCTTGCCAGTTGTGTTCACTTTCCCATTGTCGTCATTAAGTCACAAAGATGGATTCACAGTGAGAATTGATCTGGATTCCAAGTGAGCAACAGCATCCTAGGCTGATGAGTACTGTCCATTAAAGAGGCTAACTGGATGATTAGTATGTACAGAATGAGCCACAGGGTTGCGTTCTTTCAATCCTGCAAAGGACAATCAAATTTAAATAGCTGAATGACCATTAAAGCGAGAGAAGATTGTGCCTTTATGGTGTAAAATAAAATATAAATTTAAAGGAATGCACTTGTGTGATTAGAAACGAAGATGAGGTTAATGAACAGATAGTTAAGTTGGCATTTAACTGTTTTCAAACACAAATGGATGATTTTCTTCACTGCACAAAATAATTCAGCCTCAGTTATTTTTATCCGCTTACTCCGAACCGTCTTTTTTCACTGCTCAGTGCTCGAGAACTGCTAACTTGTTTTATTATTGTACTGCCAATACATAAATTTCTCTGGTTGGAATTGGCATCGGTGGTGGAAAAACTTGTAGTGGTGCATCCCTGAGCAATAAAAAACAAGACAACCTCCGCTGTCTCTATGGAACAATGAAGCAGAGAGAAGTATACAAGAATTAAAGACAAAACCTTCACAGGTTCAATCCCATTTCATCAGCTGGCTTGTAAAGTGTGAGGCTAATGTATATGGACAGCTGCTGCAGATGGAGGTGTTAGTGTCTCTGGCCTGGAAACTGAGAAAACAGTTGCAGACTGAGGCAGAGTGTGGCACCCACCTGCACAATGGAGCTGTGCGACTAGAATAAGAATGGGAATATGAATAGGGCTATGGGAGGAGATGAAGGTGCTGGTGCAGATGTACGATGAGGTGACTGAGGAGAGTGAGGCAACTATGCGATTCACAAAGTGAGGAAGGATCAGGTTGTCTCACGGTTAATGAAAACTGTGTGCAGAAGGTGACTTGTTAAAATGAAGCCTTGCTCCTGCAATTAAGTTAATACTCCCGATTACTCAGAGCGAACAGAAGGAACACGAAGTGAAACCGTAAGTAATTTTACCTGTCCCAGAATGGGGCCTAGTGGGGGTCCAGGGGCTGCTTGTCCTGACCTCACTATAGCCCGGATTACACCGCCTGCATCCAGTTTCTTCACAGCCTTAGCTGCCTTGGTGATCTTTGACATCCTGGTCTGTCTGTCTGGAAAGCCTTAAATCTGCCCCCGAGTCAACCGAGAATCCATTCACTGAAAACCCAGCAGAAAAACAAACAAATTAGCTTTTCAAGCATACACTACTGCAACAAATCATTTAAACACCGGGCTCATTAAAACATCATACACTCAAATCGATAATGATACCCACAGGCTAAATCTGTGGCTTTCCATTCTGCAACGGGCGAGTAATTAAAAAAATCTTTGCCTTCGATTGGCTCAGCGAGAGCCACTTTCCCGGAGGTGCTCAAAGTGTGGATCAGCAACCGAGCGAGATGCTCGCAGCGTTGAGGAGCCTAACAACTGGCAGGATTTAAACTTCTGAGAAATCGTGGGGTGCACGTCAAAACGGCTCCATCGTGTCACCTCTAAGCTTCCTCTGCATCAGTAGAGGTCAAGAGTCAAGGGCAGAGGAGGATACACAGAGGATGGATGGAAGTGTCATCTCCACATGTGAACACAAAGAGGAGTTAGCTTTTTCACTCCACCTTAAAATGCATTTATCAAATTAAGAGTCAATTAGTGGAGTGGGGACGATGGCCTGAACTCCTGGCCTTTCTCTAGGGAGGCAGGACACATAAAAGCAGTACTATAATCCTCTGCTGGATTAAAAGTGATACTGACGCAGCTCTAAAAAAAACAGAAGAAGAAAAAAAAGATCAATGACTGGAGCCAAGGGACAAATACAAGTTTTAAGGTTGAGCCTTGTGATTCAGGGGAACCCTGCATTCAATAAAAATAAGTACTTCAGGGGAGAGAAGAGGTCCAGCAATGATTCATTGTAGGCAACAGAGGGTATCCAATTAGATCAACAGAGGAGACAGTACCAAAAAGATATATGGGACCTCATGCTGCTTTACAGCAACAAACAGGGAGAAACTGCTCCCAAGAAAAGTTGTGATTCTATCTGGGCCGCTGATTATCCAGCAGCCGTTAAAGTGCAACCACCATGAGGCAATATTTGTAAGGGCATTAAGGTGATATGCATACTGCAAAGAGCCCCAAATAGAATCCATTTTGTGTGAGTTACCTCAATAGCTGCCTTTACAATGTAACTCACATACACTGCTACTTCTCAGAGGTCAATTTCACGCTACTCACCTAATGTGTTTAGCTACTTCATTGTAGAAAAATCGTGTTGCAGTTCAGATCAATTTTGGAGTTAGAAAATGCAGAGACCAGTATGCATTAAATCTGAAGTGAGAAAATCCACTTCTGTTATCAAACAATGACAGAAAGACTCATGAATCCTCAACAGGCAAGCTGCAGAATAATAACTACTAAGAGTGCCGTTTTTTTTTTTTATGGGGGTGGGAGGTCCCTACAAAAGAATATCAAACATTAAAATGACATACTGTAAGTCCAGAGAGCGTTTGTGACAGCGAGAGAGAAACAATTAGGGCAGGCATCAAGTGGTGGGTTTAATTCCAATTTGGGGCAAGGGGAATAACAGTTCTGGGAGTGGGGAAATGACAACGTCATGCTTTAATGCACCGCAACTCCAATCTCTGTTGGAGCATGAATAATAAAACCGCATTTCCCTCGCAAAATGAAATCACTCATCACAAGGCCAAGCAGTGAATGCTGAAGAAGAATTGACCTACATAAGGCATCATAACTGCGCTGACGGTACGTTTCACGCAGCTGAATTTACATTAGATTCAAGGAATGAAGCAGCATTAACTGTGCAGCGGCGAAAACATGGTTAAAGGCTGTACAATAAGCCTCAATCAGAGCTGGGTTAATGTTTTGCTGCGAATAATCAAATCAAAGCTGCAGTAATTTGGAAGGAACAGAGACAATTTTGAGCTGCTCTTTAGGCTGAATATTACATTCCTGCGGCAATTACTGGCAACAGTGTTGTCGATAACAAGGAGCACACAGAAAGAGCAATTTGTTTGGGCCGTGTAGAGTTACAGCGTAAAAGCACTTTGTTAAAACATGCTTGATAAATGACATGCCACAAAGCCAGCATTTAAATTACTACTTAATAAGGGAAGGTAAGGGGAGGTATAACAGAGCGAAAACCACTGCAAATGGTGACAATTCCCCAAATTCTCCAAATTGCTGTTGCAGCAAACAATTTTATCCCTATTACCAACATTTCAAGTTAAAAATGATTCTTGTCCTTACAATTATTCCCTCAGGATTTAGCACCTGGTTTCGGGTTATCAGCTCGTGCAGTTTTGGTTTATAAGTCGCCTATCACTCCCGAAACCCAAACTCTGAATCCAAGCGACTGTTTCTAAACCTGTCCAGAAAATCTGGAAGTTTTTTCAAGCTCTCCTGCTGCCTGTCAAACAAACCATCAGGGGTGGAAACACAAGGCCTTTGACAGAGGTAAACATGTCAATAAAGCTGAGCACACAGGAGAAAAACTGGAGGAAAATCTCACCTGTCACGATAATGTGCAGGTCTACATAAACGACTGTGGAACACACAATCTGAAATTAGACTCCCCTTGTACAAACCCATTACATTTCTTATCACCTGTTCAATATAAATGTGAAATTTCTGAGGGTTTTCACAGAACAGGAACGGCAGCTTCTGTAGTGTGTTTCAGCTTAATTAAAATTGACTGCACTTCAAGGATAAAGCCGACTTTGATTAAAGAAATGAATCAGTTTGCTATTAAAAACGTGGGCTTAATTGCCCTGGTGAAGCCCACTGCTGTTTGTTGTTTAGCCTGTTAGTTTCTCTATAGTCTTTATTACAGAGCCAAACAGTAGCCAACATCAATGGAGCTTCTAAATCTCTATGTGTTATAAACTGCTTGACTTATAAGTCAACGTCACAGATATTGACCCGGTGTAAAATGACAGTCTTGAAAAATGGAAGAAATGGTCTTTAAGAGGTCGCTTTGGTTTGAAAGTACCAGACCTTCCTCAATATAAATGATACTGACATTGCATCAGCCTACAGGAAATCAGATCTTCTTCTCTTTGTGTCTTTCATATCTTTTTTTTTTTTTTTTTTTACTGCAGTGTGTTGAAATAAAAGCTGAATACTAATTGATTTCTCAGTGGGATCAGGCTTTGTACCTGCAACAACACAGAGTCAAGTCTGATTAAATAACCTTTGTTGCACGTTATCTGTCCTCTCGTCTACATATCTCTGCTAAATTAAAGCTGAGTAAGTGAAGAGAATGATGTCAAATATTTTCTGATACAGATTCTGTGTTGCATGAAATAAAAGCTCAAACATTATTATCTTATCTATGAAACACTGACAAAGATTCATTTGAGTGTAAATGCAGTGCTAACATGTTAACTGTGCTTCAGTAAAAGCCTTTTCCCCCTCATTTCATTTCTATCAGGGAAGCTTTCTGTGGTAGGTTTATGTTTCTCCACCGTTATTCGCTTTTCCAATCCTAAACCACCTTCATAAAGGGCTGAGGGAGCTCACACCCACCAGACTACAGCTAGTATTGCTGACTCGTGCTTGCCCTGTTTTAATACTAACATAAATACTTGTCAGCCTATTTTAGGTTCTAGGATGTCAGGCATTGGAAAAAGTTGCCATAGCACATTAAAAAACAAAAACAAATCGGCAATGTCAAATTATAGGACACTTGGATATAAACTTGGCCGATGACCCCCCCCTGACTTTTCCTGGGGTTGATTTGGTTTGAGTGAAATGTCTTAACAGCTGTTGAATGAATATCAGTAAAACCTGGCAGATGCATCAATAACACCCACGGGATAAATCTTAATGACTTCTGTGATCTCCTGACTTTTCATTTAAGGCCATGAACAGGTCAGAACTGTACAGAACATCTCTGGAATGGGCTGGCGCAAAAGACATTCAATGTTCCCTGATGACAAATCCTAAAGACTCCAGCGATCCCCTGACTTTACATCTAGCGCCACCATGAGGCTGACGTTTGCAGTTTTGAGTGAAATGTCTTGACTTCTGAATATAGTGTCATGAACTGATACAGACATTCATCCTCTCCACACAATGAACTATAATAATTTGGGTGATTCCTTTAATACTTCTAATACATTGGTTTATGATCATTTACACAAAACTAATGACATTGCCATCATCCTCAGCTCAACTTGTTTAGTGTTAATTAGCAAATGTTAATGACGAAGATGACATCTGCTAAATATCAGCATTTCAGCATTGTCATTGTGAGTATGCTTAACACGCTGGTGTTGGTATTTAGCTCAAAGCACTGCTGTAACTATGGTACCACACAGCTGTTATCATCGACTCTCAGGCTTGTTTTAACTTTTTGACAAAAGAGGACAACATGACAATATAAATAATGACATAACACAAATTTTTCAACCTTCTGAGATGTTCTCATACTATTTATGCCAGTTATCTTTTTATTTCCTGGGTGCAAGGCCATAGTGGGCAATGTCACAACTCAAACGATTGCAGAGATACGATTTTTAATATATATTTTTTGGGGGTATTTCTGCCTTTTGACAGAGATTTGACAGTAGTGAGGTGACAGGGAATGAGGGGTGTGTGTGTGTGTGTGTGTGTGTGTGTGTGTGTGAGAATAACTTACAAAATAGGTCCCTCTCTAAAATCATGTTGCAATCACAATACACGGTATGTGTCTTCACCACTACACCAACACAACGCCCTGTGATAGAGGATTTTCGGTGCTGCACTCCTCTCTAGTCCTCTAAATTTTTTTCTCCATGTGTTGTGATGACATGGTATTTACATCTTAGCTGATAATTGCCAGCCCTAATTAGGACGATTTTAGTTGAGATAGTAAATTTACTCAGGCGAGCTTCTATCATAGGTTAGGTTCGAAATGTGTGATCCATTACTTGATACGCATGTCTTCTCCAGAAGGTTTAATTTTGTGATAATCTGATAAGAACTAACATTCTTATTCTAGTCTCATCACTCAGTCTTAACAGTAAAAACCATTCGGTTTCCATCTCCTTATAGAGATAAGACCCGTCAGAATCCATTTCCAAACTGAAACCATGATTAGTATTCTTTGAAATTGCAAGGAAAGGGACTGAATTCATTCTTATCTTTCTTTGACACTTAAAACAGTTCTGACAATTGGTTTTTTATTCAAGTCTTAGTTTGACAGCCCATCCAGTGGTAGCATTCACCTTTGCATTTGACATAAGACATTAAGATGAGAGACTAATACACAATAAGTTAGCAGTTCACTTCAGTGTGTGATTTCTAAGAGGGTCTCCGTGACCACTACACGACCCTGCTGCCAAACAAATTTAAGAATAACATGAGGAAAAGGCCCCTGGAGAAAGCTGAAGTCCCTGGACACTCATAGAAAAGGAGAACATGCATATTAAAACTGTAATTGCAATTTCATGTTTCTGCTCATGTTTCCAGAAAAGCTTGAATACCATTAGAGCCACAACAAATGACTGCTGTCCTTGAATACATAATACGAACAAATGTCTGTTAACGGCACAATAAACCAGACAGGACGGACCGTCAGTCGCAGCAGGGAACTCTGGGATGAAGTATTTGTTTACATGGCACCATGTTATGAATTAGGAGCTGCAGATTAACTGTAATCGATGAGCCCTAATGCAGTGACCAAACAGAACAACAGCACTGGGCTGTGATCATTCACTGAGCCACACGAGAAACGCTCTCAATAAGATTAAGAGATAACGTCAGATATAAAGTTATAGAGAGCCAGTTATACACCGATGCTGTTCCACCGCATTAGTATTCATCCCATCAAACTCTGGCCCTGGAGCTATTGATTGCTGAATGCCAAGTGCTAAAGGCCAGTCAAATAAAACGCAGAACTCAAGAAGAGTCTGAATGATCCCACAAGACAGAAAGAGGGAACTTGCACAACCTGCATCATGCGGGCTCAACTCTGATATGAACCTACAGGTCCCATCTCTCCATGCTCTCAGCTAATCTGTGCATTTCAGAAATAAACAACTCATCATCACCTCACTTTCAGGAACAAATGAATTTTTACATCAAACAGTCTGATGTAACACCAGATATCATTTGTTTAAAACTACAAAACAAGCCGAAAGCAGCGAGAAATATTCAGAGGGCAGTTATCTTGGAAAAATGTATTCTGATGAAGCCGTTACCACTTTAAATTCATCTTACATTTAGCAGATATTCTCCCTGCGCAGACAGACATTCGATCTGTGCCAAAATATTAATCAAAACCGGAGGGTGGATTTTTCTAGCGTTCAGCATGTTTTGCAGTCCAAAATATAATCACACCATACCTTCAAGCTTCACACACCGAACACTCAAATGACCTCTACCTGCCAATACTGGTGTCTGAAGTGGCCAAGCTCATACTTTACATACAGCCTTCCATAGAGAAACATTTTCACAATTCTGGTAAATGGTTTTCATTTGAAGAAGAATAATTGTGATGAAGACATGTACTGAAAAGGATATTTTACAGTTAAAAAAAAATAAACTTCTGTCTTTGGGATTGATTTCTGCGCTGCAGTTCTTGTAACTTAATTGCCAACAAATACCGCAATACAGATGTCTGACATTAATCTGACCATACATGTTGCAGCAGCAGCCTGAAGGCTAAAGGAGTGGGCTTGTGATTGATACGTCTGTAGTTCTTCATTTTGTATCATTACAACTGTTGTACTGGGCAACTCCTAGGCCTGAATGTGTGTAAGTGTGTGAATATAAACAGGGTGTTGGGGAAAAGAAAAAAAGACATCCTGACCCTCAACAATGCCTCTCTTGTTTAATAAATGATATAGTAGGCACTAAAGTTCAACCAGTATAACATACACTAAACAACCAGAAATAAGTAGACACCCCTGTCCAACTAGCCTTCTTGTGTATTTTGGTTTGGGGCTACTCTTCCTGGTTTGGACGAGCCACTTTCCGAATCCAACAATTCAACATTCACACCCACTTTGCTGCGTTGTGATTGGTCAGCTGTGTGGACAGGAGTGCAACAATATCAGTGCTTTCCAGCAGTGACTGTCTGACAATGTGCGCCATTATTCCCATATTTCAACAACATCTCGTCTCCCCATCTCTACAGTAGCTCATTTTTCATGACACCTTCCAGCGACGAATCTATCAATTACTTTTATGGATTAATAACTTCATTGAAACACGCCTGGCCCTGTGACAATTTCCCAGATGATGATTTCAAGTTGCTTGTTTTGTTTAACAACCCGTCCAAACCCCAAAAGATATTTATTTTGATATCATGTGAGAAAAGAAGCAGCAGCAAATCCACACATTCACAAAGCTGGAAACATCAAATGTTTTTGCATTTTTGCTTGAAAAAATTAATCAACTATCAAAATAATCAACTATTAATTTTCTGTCAATGGACTAATTGATTACCAAACTAAACATCTATTCTCGGCATGTCTTACATCTCTAAAACATATCATCATATAACGTCTTGTTGCAGTCTTCACGTAGAGAACACTCTTCTGTCAACGTACTGATGGTGTGTGTGGCTGTTTTTAAAGTTTTGCTTAAGCTTCTTACTTGAAGGGGAATCTGAATGCAGCAGCATACAGTGATATTATCATGTAGTGTGCTTCCAGCTGCTTGGTTTTCCAGCACAGAGCCCTGACCTAAACCTCATCCCACCACTTTTGTTATGAACTCGAGGGCCAACTGTGAGCCCGGCCTTATTACCAAACATCACTGCCCAAGCTCACTAATGCTGCTGTGGCTGAATGGAAGAAAATCTCTGCAGCCAGGTTGTAAAATCTTGCAGAAAGTCTTCACAGAAGAGAGGAGGCTGTTTTATTCATGTCTACGGTTTTGGAATGAGATGCTCAACAACAATCGCATATGGCTATAATGTTTGGCGTGTCCTCATACTTGTAGCACATAGTGTATCGGTTTACTTATCTCCCTGTTGTTAAGCGGTCACAGTGCAAAAATAAGACAGTTAATAAGAGCGGCGGCCGTCCCCCGTACTGTTTTATTGCTGTTGTGTGAAAAAACTTGACTACTGAAGCAGCATGTGCCAATCACTGCAGCTTGGGTTCAAACCAGGACCTTGTACTTGAATAGTGATGACTCCCAGTCCAAATTCCCCGCATGCATTATCTCTGCTTGCCGGTGATCAAATCCCAGGGAGGCCGTTTTCTTTACTGGCTCGCCTGAATTACATTTCCCTCTCCCCATCATGTTTTGATGGCAAGACAGAATGTGTTATAAACTGCTTCTGCTTTAAATAAATCTGAAAAAGAAACCAAACAGCAACAATGAGGCTTCACAAGCAGAGAAGGTAAATGAGAAATCGAAAAAAGGGAAAGCAGAACTAAATTCAGATCATTTTCCGATGTATTTTGCAGTTAGGCAGTGTTTTTATATGATGTGGCTGTGCAGATGTCAATTTTTTTTCTAGTATCAGAGCACAAAGCACATCAAAAACCACTGACGGTTGTGTCACAAAACAGGCTAAAGTTACATTAGAAGCTCAACTGTGACTTTTATCTTCTGATTCACAACAGGACGTGTTAAGTTTTAAATCTGGAGTCATGATTTATACGGCCTGGATGTACAAAAAGGAGAAAAAAAAAAGACACTGTCATAGGTCATAACATCATCTAACGCATTAATGTTGTTGATGATATTCGGCCACGATGCGCCCAACAAGCATAGGAGGAGAGGAAAAAGCAACGCAGTCACAGATGGAGATTACACACACACACACACACACACAGGAGAAACTTCGCAGCCATCTCGAGGAGACATGTGGATGCACAAGGATCTGACATTACAAAATTCAGTCTTCAGAATTACAGCTCAGAAAAGGCAAGCCAAGTGTGACGGCAGCCAAAATGTGACAGTAAACACTGAACTTTGGAGCCATCTGCTCCCCTCCTGCTGCTGCAGCCGGCCCTCATATTCAGAACATTGAGAAAGTATATGATTAATTTATAGCGGTGTGGATAAGGGTGAGTGAACCTGGAGATGGACGCCAGAATTAACAGGGGTGAAAACTGAATCAGTCCAGCTGCAAGAAATCGACAAATCAGATCTCGTCTTTGCAGCAAAGGATGTGCAGTTAGGAAATGACTCAGCTATTTTACAACACTATGAGCTGGAAATCTCTGGTCACAGGCCGAGGAGGCAGAGATCTGATCCACTGTATCAACCACACCTGACCAGTCTACATGACGGAAAACAGAATACAGTTTCTTTGTCAATGTCATTATAAAACTCAGTGATTCCCTGATCAGTTATATTCGTTAGTCAAAGACAGCCGTTTACTCAGTTTTCACTCATCCAGCTATCCCTGGCCTCCTGTAACCTCACATAAGAAAACGATCTTAAAGATTTCAGGTCAGTAATTGGTATCGGCAGATTCCCTGAGCTGAGATATCAGAGTAGGTGCATCTCTAATCTGGACCTGTGGTTCCAAACCCGAGTGATCGGTAGGAAAAGACAAAAAACTAAACCTGGCTACACATTTTCTCAATCTTTTCCCCTTGATCATTTTTATCAATATTATTATTATTATTATTATTATTATTATATTAAGATTATTCAAATGAAACCATTTGTTTCTGTGAAGTAATACACTATTCCAGTGAACCATGTGTTGAGTGGCCACAAGCAGAAAACAAAGGTTATGGCCTTTTCATGGGTTAAGTGCCATATCTGAACAGGTCTGTGTGTTCTATGATTGTAATCAATAACGCAGAGGCAACGAACCACCCGACACCAAACAGCTTCACTGCAGCATTTTTTTTTTTTTTTTTTTAAAGTTCTGTCTTTCCTCGTCTTACAGTCTGTTGATCTGGACGTCCAGATTCATGCAAAACCCTTGCGCCAAGCTGTTTAGCTGAGCCTCACTGTTGCGGTCTTTATCAGCAGTTTAATAAGGGCACATTGATTTAAAACTACAAACTTCTGCTTCACAGGCGTCCGGTTAAACTATGAGGTTACTAAAAGTTAACCCACACCTACCAGCCAGTGAGAATCAAGAAATTCAAGTGTCATGTTTCATACTAACTCTGATGATTATATTTTGGGCATGGCCCAAAAAATGTTTAAGGAAAATATAATCTAATAATCATTAACTGAAAATCATCTCCTCACTCATCATCCAAGATTATTTAGGTAAAAAATGTCCAGTAAGGATATAATTTAAATTAGTAGATCCCAAATCGGAGAGCACAGACTCACTGTTGGAAGATGCATATGACCAGTGAGTGAGTGAGGACAGTGAACATGAAGATAAACAGAACTTTTTCACAGCAGACATTCTGACATGTCAAACACAGGTGTAGCACTGCAACAATTAATTGATTAATCAATAAGTCGACCCCCAGAGTATTTGTTCAGCTAATACTGCCCAACATCTGCTGGTTCCAGCTTCTCCAGTGTGAAGATTTTCTGTTTTATATTGTAACCTGAATATTTTTGGACTGTCGATCAGACAAAACAATACATTTAAATAAGTCACCTTGGACTTTTTTCACAATATTTGGTCATTTTCAAGTCAAAATTATTAATCAAGAAAGTAATAGTTAGAGCCTTACACTGGTGTAACTGATAACACCATTCACTGCTTCATTAAACCGCAACAACTGCTTGATGATCGTTAATGTAATTAGTTCCAGCTGTGCTTTCCCTGCTATGACAAGTTAAAATGTCTGCTGTGAAAAATGTCTGTGAGTCTGATTAATTTGGCAATGATTAAGAAGCGATGAGAGAAATCTCTGACGCTATAGTAAGACTATCAAGCCTCAGGTTAGTAAGTAAAACACAAGTACTGTACAAGCTGGACAGACTTTTAGTCAGGCTGATGCTGCTCATCAAGTAAACATGTCTGTCCAAAATACGAAGAAAATTTTCTTGCTCTTGAGTTCATTGTTGGCAGAGATGGACAGCCGTGTCTTTTGTGTATAAGAATGTATCAGTTTGTACAAAGTTTGACGGTCCTAAAAACTCAAATCCTAAGTACTTCTTCATCACATTAAATATTAATGCAAAAATTAAGATAATATATTTTAAAAAAAAATCTTTTAATCAGTGAGTCGATTTTCATAAAGTAAATTGGCAAATCATTCTGATGACTCATGAAGTCATTTTCTAAATAAAAAATACCAAGTCACTGTTTGCACCATCTTCAAAGTAAAAACTAAATATCTAAATGGTTTGGAAGCTGATGGGACAAAGTAAACCATTTACTATGTCTACTTGGACTTTGGTGATCAGCATTTTTTTAAATAACTATTTTCTGACATTTAATGGACCAGACAAATAATCAGCAAAATAAACAATGGATTGATAAAATTGTTGTACAACCCCAGAAGTGTCACCAGGTTTTGACTCAATGCATGTACAGACAACACGTGAAGCTCAGACAACAGCACAAATACAGAAATCTCTCATTAGTGAAAGGCCACAACTGTGCCTGTTACTTTGGTTGAGAACTTCACTTGATTTTCAGGGCTTTTAACTTGCTTAACAGAGACAAATATAAAAAGAAACACGCCGTTCATGATCTATTTAATGGTATAATTCTACTGATTCTGTTCAAGTAGTGCAGAGGTCATAGAGGTCAGTGCAGAGTAAGAGGCAGACCGCGGTGTATACACACCCGGACATATAAGCTATAAATTATTGAGAATTATTCAATTGTTGAGTGTTTCTATTACAACTGGCACAGCTTTTCTAGCCTTTACCGCACTGGTCACGTGATGCTCATGAGCCAATAATTGCGGCTTGAGTCAGTAAATCAGCTTCACACAAAGGAGAGCGACGAGACTTTGAGAACTAAGTGGGAAAAGTGGGGGAGTGGTTTAGAGGAGGGACAGAAAGATGTTTAGATGTGAAAAGGAGTTAACAAATGAGAGTAAAATGAAAGGTCAAGCTGCACTTTTTAATTTTATTTTTTAAAAATTAAGCAGATCTTTTTAAAATACACATTCCTCAAAAGCTTTCAGTTAAGTAGTTATGATAGCCCTTATTTTCCTTGAAACACCAAATACCACATACCTGTAGTGTTACCTATTGGTAAAAACTAACAGTAAAAGTTGGGAACTATACATACATTTAGTGCATCCACACACAAGATATTGCCAGCACCGTTTCCCAATAATTAACAAAGTGAAGCATCAGTGGGAGCTTTGACTTTGAGTCTGAATGCAGAGCCTTTGAGGTTTTGCTTTTGACCATTTCTCCCGAAGAGCTGTTAAATACATCAAACCACGTGATGAAAAACGATTACAAGAATGATAGAATAAGGGAACAGCATACGTCTGTCTCTACAACACCAGAGATACTCCAAAACTAAACGCGACACGCAGCAGCGACACTTTGTATCCACAGCACACACGCAGCCACACGGAGCTGAAAGAAGCCACGGGCACGTTAACTCCACAAACACACCAGCTATAACAGATCAGAGAAACCGTGTTAATCCCCAAAGAAAACGACATACTCCTCAGAGTTAGCATACCTGACACTTGTCCTGTACCCTCACGCTGTTTGCAGCATCCTTCAGGGCGCAGCCATGTTGGATAACTGAACACAGCAGACTGTTTGCTGCTGATATTCACAGACCTGCCACCTGCTGGACTGGAGGACCAGCTGCAACATCGACTGATAGGAAACTACTTTGCTGATTCAGATAGTTAACAAAAAACACAAAATATAATCAACAAATTGATTTATAATGTGTTATGACAGATAAATAATGTCCAGGGGACATTAAAAGGTGTTGAACCAGGCTGGGACTTGTTCAATGCCCAACTGTGACTTTTGAAATTAAAAGCATTGAATAACAAGTGCGTCCCTGCCAGGTTCATTACTTTTTTCTTTTAAGTTAATTTTTCCCAAATTCCGATAGTGAGAGTGAGACAGGAAAGTCAGGGGAGAGAGAGAGGACCATATGGCGCAAAGTGCCACAGGTTGGACTCGAACCCGGGCTGCTGCGGTGAGGCCTGCGTGGTACCCCGTGATTGATCCCGGCGAAAAGCTCAGAAGCTACCCAGCAGTTTATAATGTAATTAAAATCTGCCTCACCTTTACCAGCTTCAATAAAAGAAGTGATGAATCACTCAATATAATCCAGTAATACAATACATTAGTCTGAAATGGGCCATTGTGCATAATGAGAACTTTTACATTTGGTACTTATTATATTTTACTTAATGGAAAATTTTAAATGTATAGGACTTTTGCTTGTAACAGAGTATTTCTGCTCTGTGGTTTTGCTATTTTTAAAAGATCTGAGTTCTTCTTCTGCCCCTGACAAAGTCCTAACCAGTAGCTGCTCTGGAATTTTCATTGGTATCACATCATCTTAACACAAACACATTTAATGCTTTTTATAACAAAATTTGATTTCATTGTAAACCCCTAAATGTATTGCAAAAGGTTCCTGGAATGTGCTAAGCTGTTCAAATAAATTGACCCTGAATGTTCTACCTTTTAATTTAAATTGAAGACCAATTCACGTTCATGTATTGTACTGTTTCTGTTTCTATTCTTTACAATGCATGTAGCCTACTTTATTTTCTTATTTTTGATAGTTTTATTTCATATTTAATTTTTTCTTCTTGCTACTCATACACATGCTAATGATTTCACACTATCTTGTTCCAACTCTTCATTATCTTCATATGATTCTTAAATTGAGTGACATATTCAAAGCCAAGACTTTATAATTGTCATGGCCGAACCACTTCATCAGACGTTTGTATTCTAGATGTCTTGTGCATCACTTTACACACATTTTTCCAAATTTCAGCCTTACATATTTGATACGTTTATAGACTGTGGGATCTCCACTAGGATTTAAAGCAAAGATTTTGGGTTGGGAAAATGATCATACCGCAGCAGTTGGCTTTAGTTGAAAATTCTGTTGCTATAGCAACCACTGGCAGAGTTCCATAGCATTTGCAGTTTAATTGACACTATTACATTCACCATTCTGTCACATCTGTGACCAAGTAAATGTTGATAATCTTTCATCTACTCTCCAAATGCCCTTGTCAGAGCCTTATCTGTAGGTGCCCTTTTTATTACAGCTGTTCTGTGATTCTTTTTCCTTTTGTCTTTAATTCCTGATTCTTTTTCTGTGATCAGTCTACTGCTACCCAGCCGACAAACTGTCTGAGGCTATTGTGTTGCTAATAAAACATTTTAAGTAACTGTTAGCTAATTAATTTGAAAAAGAGTTGTTTTTCTACTCTTCTTTACACTCTTCTGTACTCTTCTATGTATATTTTTATTTTTCTAGATTAATTAGTTTTTCTTCTTATGGGGATTTAATGTTAATGTTTATTTTCCCACTGGTGCTGCTTTAGGGACTCATTTGATAGTTATAATCTATGTTTTTTGGAATCCAGTTTTCTTCTTCATATACTCAAACATTTTTTACAGTTCCTTTGGTCTAACTGCTGTTTTTGTTTCCTAGTCATTTTCTGATTTATAATCACTATCCTATTATCATTGATAATAGAATCAAATGAGAACGACCAGTTTTGTTACATGGCTCTAGGAACTTCACTTTCTTCAAAAAACTCAATAAAAAATGTATTCATGTTGTTGCACCACCAGATAATCTCCCTCCTGTGACCTGGACCAAAATAACCCTGTAATTAATTCTGTTACACTTCCATAATTAAATAGCATGAGCATTAGAGAAAGCATTTCCATTAAGGGTTATAGAAACATGAGCAGAGCTGTTGGCTTGGACTGTTTTTCAGCTGAACTTCAAGTCACGTTGCTCAGTCTTCAATATGAATCGTTATTTTGACAGAACAAACTTTTGTTGGACATGTTCTGTTGAGTTTGTATTCCTCTGCAAATGTATTTTATTGTATCTTATTCCACTAGAAAAATGTGAAGGTAAATACATATTACTAAGATATTATAGTTTATTTATATTAATCATTTCAATACATCTCACAGTTCTCTTACAAGATTCCCCCAAGTGGATTAACTTGTGTAACTCATCTGAAACAAATATTGCTGAACAGCAAATAAGATGCTGGCATCAGCAACTAATTTACATCTTATATTTGCACTGAATCTTGTACAGAGTCTAAAGTCAATTAAAAATTCACAAAGCCAAACACATAACTGCAAAAAGTTATTTATTAAAATATTTTATTTGGAATTAATTCAAGTTATTTACATGAACATTATTTCAGCTTTCCTTTGATAGTGGTGCAATCTATGTTTTGACAGATTAATGTGAGTAGTGATGATGAGATATTCTATTTTTATAAAACTTTGGTGAAATCATTCAGTATACAAACACTCACCATACAAAAGTGCTCAAAGTGACATAAAATATTTCCGAAATATTCTAATTCTGTTACATTAAAACGTGTGGGGTGAAATTCAAACTGTAAATATGAAATATACTTTATATTTTTCTCTGAGCTTAACAATAAAAGTTCAGTATGCAAAGCTGGGATTCACCACATTGACAAGTGAACATGTACAAAAGCGTTTCAACTTCACAAAATAAAAACCAAAGGAAGAATTCACAGTATGTTTGAGGTAATAATGCAGAAAAAGGGTGTTTGACACTGATATAGAAGTGGTCTCAAATATTCTATGGCATTTTAAAACATTTCATAAATAATTTGATATTCTAAAATGTCAAACAAGTACCATTAAAAAAAGCTATCAAAGATTCACAGATCAGTTGGTAGAATTGGTCACTTTCAGTAAGGCAGCAGCACTCACATTTAGGGAATGCTCACTGGGAAAGAATTCCTTCAGAAGGAATGACAGAAGCATCTGTTGAAAAAGACAAGGCAACAAAGTCAGAACTAGATTTGTGTACTATAGCAAATAAAATGGTGGAAGAGTGAATGTTGGGATACTCACATAGACCAGCGTTTTGTTTTCTTCGCTGTCCTGGAAAAGGTTAAAGACAGACTCCATGTCCGTCTTCTTCAGGACAAGATAGTTTGAATCTACAGAGAGGACATTAAAAATACATTTTAGATGAATGACCAACTGCCAAAAATAACTGGACGCTTCTTTCTAAAGTGCTGAAAGGTGTCCACCTACATCTGGCATTGATGAGGTTATGTGCTCGCTCCCTGGTCTCGCTTTTGTCCTCGTCCGTGCGAGCAGGAAGAGGAGGAGGAGGAGGAGGAGGAGGAGGAGGTGCTGCTGGTTGAAACTCCGGCCACTGCTTTTCTCGCAGAGTGTCGATGTACGCAGCCATCTGCGTTTCTGTTGGGTTCATCTTGTTTAAGAAGGAGTTCACTTTCCTGAGGAGGAATTCAACTCAGAATCATAAGTCATTCTCACAGACTATGATACAACAAATGCATGAACTGTGAAGAGGCATCATCAGTCAACTTACTTTTTCAAGATGGGCATAACGGGTTTCAGAATGGCATCAAATATGTTTATGAGGATGGAGTTTCCTGTCAAGACACAAGTATTAGATTCGTCTTGAAGGACACCAATCATGTTTTAGCATATTTGTCACAAATTGTGCATGTGTTCTTTCATTTTTACCACTCGAGGACAATGCAGTGAACATCTGTTTACCTCTACATCAAAAAAGCAACAACCAAATTCTAAAGACTTTTTCAAACAGGTCTTTAGCTCTTGAGATGCTCAACTATGTTTACCACTTAACACTTTCCAAATTCATCCACCTGAATTTTTCCTTTTCCAAATCATGGGTCTAAAGGACAGACGGTGTCAGACAGTCTGTAAAGCCCACAGGGGCAAATGACTTGTAAGTGCGGGCTATATAAATAAAATTAGCTTTACTTGTTAAATATTTGTCATTTTGGCACAATAAGATTATGCAGTGTGCTTTGATTCATCAAAAATATTGCTTAATGCAAGGTTAATATGACAGCCAATTATTTACTAAAGCCTACCACAGCTGTTAAGATTTTGAAATGCATTTTCCTACCTTTGGGCAAGTCACTGTTTTCAGTTTATCTCAGTACGGTGTAAATGAAATATCATAGGTTTGAAGCCTGCCTGAGGTTGATAATTCATCACAGTGAACATTTATCTTTCTTTGTTGAGGCTGTATTATTGTTACATGATAATTCAGTTCAAAGATTATTTGATTAATGCTCTTGATGAAGCGTCTTTGACAACCCACGATTTTGAAACTACACAGACAAACCTTCTATTGCATCAAGTTACCAAATTAACATTACCCTTTTCATCACATCAGTGTGCTCACTGTCTATCATCTCATTTTCTTTGTTGACTACATGGATGGTGTATATAATGCTGTTTGGCTGCCTGCTGTCAATCCTGCATTATCTGAGCTCCTCAGAAGCACATGAATGCACCACCCAGGGGAGTTATCAAAACAAGCCATACGTTCATTTTAAAATACCACATGATGATTAATAAAGACGTAAAGGATTAGCTTTCTCAGGCAAATATCAAGTCTCTCCATGTTAATTTGCTTATGGTGCTGTGAAGAACTAAAATAACTGGCTGTCTAAATGCATTAATCTAAGCGCAGTAAAGTGAAGTACACATCATTTCTAATAAATGGACCACAGAATTTTAAAAAAACAAAACACTTGCTGTGAACAACGCCATCTGAGTTTTGAAAAAACTGCACAAACCAGATATCTCTTTGAGCAGATCAAATATGGCTTTGGTCGCCTCCAGCTGCTCCCAGTTGACTTGGCTCTTCTGACCCTGGGAGTCCTCCCCTCTTGGCAAAGCGCCCTGCTCCTTCCCTTTAGTCTTGTTCGCTCCACCTGACATCTTGAAACATATTTTCTCCTTTTTATTCGACCTTGTGCTGAAATGAAGCCATGACGGGCTCTCAGCGCCCTCCCCCTGTGAGCTTCCTATTTGTCTGCAGTGTGGAGTGGAGTCTGAATCAGGCGGGTCTCCATCACCGCTGGTTTTTGTTGAGGCCAGAGACTCTTGTGACTTGGACCGGGTCAGTCCTCTGAAGATGGTTTTAAAGTGAGAGGTTAAGGGATTATCAGAGTCCTCTATTTTGTCCTGGGAACAGTTTTCAGCACTTGAAAACTCTGAGTGAGCAGCAGACTGTGTTTCCTTTTCTGTTTCTGCTTCCTCCGGCGGTTGTGAAGGGGGATCACAGTGGGAGATAACGATAGTTGGGAGAGGAGCCCCGGCAACATTACTGCCATTCTGAGTAAAGGCACCTGAGTTTTCTGACGGCTGAGCTGTGGATTCTGGGAGTGGAGATGGCATTATGATTTCTTTAGAGGCCTCTGTCTGAGGGCTAGAGCTCTGCAAAGAAAAACAAAACATTAAGGTAGTGACAGCTGACCCTGTGGCTCGCGCCTCGATGGTGCAGCATGGCAGACACCAGCGACTGAACAAAGCCACATCCGTTTACGATCACATTTTTAAAAAAGAGCAGGGATTTTACACATGAAGCTCAGTTTACTCATTATGGGTTGTATTATAAAGCATGTGAAAAATAGTTTGATAATGTGGCTCTGTGGGAAGATGGAGATGTCAGGGTGATCTCAATTTCAGTGTGAGACTTCACGTTGATGAGAGAAAGCCTTAAAAAGCAGGGGATGTGGAGTTTAGAAGATGTGACGTTATCATGTTATTATGGAGTGAGAGTCTAATGAAAGACGATATCAAGTTGCAATATGGTAAATGATCCAGTGTTTCAGAAGCTTTACACATAGTGGGGATAAAAGTAAGGATGTTCCAATGCTGACTGCTTCAATTTTAACATAGTTCCCCAACTTAATGGAAGTGCAAGTCTAAATCACTGGAGAGCCCCTTTACTGCAGGTTTTTGATTAACTGTCTCCATTTCTACATCTATTAGCTGCTGCGGAGGATGCTATAATTCAGGCAGACATTGAGGTCATGTTTTAGTCACATTTAGGACTTAGGGCTTGGCAACATGACTTAAAAAAAAAAAAAAAATTAATATCTTGATTGAAGTGGCAATTAAGATCAAAAGCAAAAAGGTTTTCATTGTAAGTTTAATATTAAAGTATCAGTATCTATTTGTAACACCAAAAACACAGAATCCTGTATATTTATTAATTCATTAGCCATCCTGCTCATCCTTTTAGGGTCGTAGGGATGCTAAATATCTAACTGGATAAGTAGTATTTAAAAGAAATTACACACATAAGACAATTGCACATACAGCATACATCTTGCTGTAAAGTAGGTCAACATAAAAACTCTGTCCTTGAATAAAAAGTAGCTTCTGCACATAAACAAAACTGAGTTTAACAGAAACAGTGTGCAGTATAAAGAAAGGTGTGCGCTGTGCCTCTGTAGTCTCTGCAGGTTTTGTGACAGGAACACGAGGCTGTCAACAGCGTCTGGTCTCAGAGACGCCCTGTGGCATGTCACAATATTACTACTGGTGCTAAACATCCTTTAAGAAGGGAAACACACAGAGGTATTTTTTGCCTCTGGGAACATTGCTACAGTAACATGTCATGGTCACAACGCATGTCGCTGTCGACCAATTAGAGCGAGAGCGAGAGAGCGAGAGAGAGAGAGAGAGAGAGAGAGAGAGACCATTGCACAGTTGTTTACCTTTCAAACGCAGTCATTTTAAAATGCACATAGATGGTAACCTGCTTAGCCAATATGGTGCATATCTTGTTTCCTCTATAAAATAGAATATATTGATATTTTTGATAAACTAAGAATTATTTTCATTAGCTGTTAGTCTGTTGATTATTTTCTTGATTAATTGATTTGTCTTTAAGTCTGTAAGATTATGAAAAATTAACGTATTTCCCCAGAGAGAGAGAGAGAGAGAGAGAGAGAGAGAGAGAGAGAGAGAGAGAGAGAGAGAGAGAGAGAGAGAGAGAGAGAGAGAGAGAGAGAGAGAGAGAGAGATTCTTCAAATAGCTTTTTGTTTGACCAAAAGTAAAAAAAACTCTAAGAGTCAGTTAGTCAGAACTGTCTAATTAGGGGGATTTTTGCCAATCTAACTCCCTCCACCTCCCTGTCTCCTCCTGTCTGAGCATCTGAGCATTTCGTAGTGCGTGAACTGAAATTTTTATTAAAGGTTGTTTAATCTGTGTGAAACTTCAGCTCAGATTTGTTCCAGACGTCACATGAGCAGAGCCACACTGTCAAACTAAAAAGCTTATTTTAGGAATAAATGGTTAAAACCATGACACGAGTGTCCTGACTGAAACCGATTCCAGTTTAGTAAAACCTGGGACACATTTATTTTAAGCTTTGGGCATCATTTCTATTGGTCATATTGTATTTACTGAGTAATTGCTGAGATCTAGGATTATGGTGATTCTGCAACAACTGACTGAGAAACACAAGTGCTGAGAATTTCTCAGACAGGTTGTAAACAAGGAAATAGTTCACCCAGAATATCTAGACCAGTTTATTTGGGGGTGAAACCAAAAGCAAGTGCATTGCACAGGAAAATATTTGCATCTCTGGCAGGCTGAAGGACGTTTGTCTTTCAACTGTGACTGATGTTAAAAACACAGCAAATAGCTGGAGTAATAATCTTAATATTCTCTTTTGTTTTCACCTCCAAATAAGTTCCTGATCATCTGACTGCTCATGTTTTTGTAGCAATGTTGCCATATTCACAGATTTCAGCAATTCACTTGTTGAGGACAATCTTATTATTGATGGTAGGAATGATAGTCAATGGTCCATAAAGTCCAATGTTTTAATAAACTGGGGGGATCCTTTTAAGATGTCAACATGAAGAAAAGCAGACACATGAAACTTTACCTCTTCTTCCTCCTGTCCTGGAGTCAGGAAGTAGGCCAGGCCGCTGAGAAGGCCCCACACGCCTCCATAATGTTCCTCCTCATTCAGCAATTTATCAAGAGGGCAGAGGAACTGAAAAACCGGCTGAGTGTGGCCAATCAGATTATCAGAAAGTAATTCCTGGGAAAGAAAATAACAAAATGTTGAGCCATAAATCTTTCAAGTGATTATCTGTCAACACGTCTCAGATTTTTCTTTGTTTCTCTCACCTGCAGAAAGTGCTCCACAGATACTCTCACTTCTTCTTTAACCTCATCGTTGACCTCCGACTCCTCCAGTACCAGGATTGTGGACAGACTGGTTGAGTCCTGAAAAGTGCAAAAAGCTGAATTCCTTGTATTTTGTTTCCACAACAGTGTTTCCCTCTGGCTCATGCTGAATATATAATAAGGAACAACTAGTTTCTCTGAAGTTAAAAGGAAAAAAAGATTTTCTTTCACTCAATACACACCAAAATCATAAATTAACCAATAGGAATTCATAACACTGAACTATATGATGATGGGAAATCAAAGGGAACTTGTCATTTCCAACTGCTGCTACAGTATTTCACTCAACAGTTTAAGTGGAATTTGCTTTGCACTGTCGTTGCAGACAAAATAATTTAGGAGTTATATCCTTAGCTCTGCAGATATTTTCCTGTAGATATCACTACATGTCATCCATATAATACAGCATATACACCCATGCCATATATGTTGACATTTCTACAATAACCTCATTCAGTAGAAAACCTAGAGGAAAAGCCTTGGTGCAAACATGGGCAGGAAGAGTGTGAAAGGTATTCCCAAACAATAAGTAGCTCTTCCAGTTCGTGGGAAAACCCCCGCCTCATTGTCCTGCGATCTACATTTACCTCCACACTGGCCCCACTTAGTCTCCTCCGAGTCCGAATCTCTAACATCTCTCACACCATCCTGACATTCAAGAAAAGTTTGCATTTTTAGGTTTAAATTGTTCATCCTGTTCATACAAAGACTGTGGCAAAATCCACAGCTCATGTTCTGTGTAAAAATACTCTCGCAAGTTCAGCTGGAGATAATGAGGCGCCAGCTTTCTAACTGAGAAAAATCAATTGGGTATCTTTGAAAGTTGCGGTCTTTTTAGCAAATGGTTTTGGAATTGAATTAGGAGAGAATCTTCTCTCCAGTGTGGAGAGCAGAAAATGATTAAAGTGACTGTTTCGATGTACATGTGAACATCTGAGTATTGATTAAAGATCGGCTTTAAAAAATGTGGGGAGATACGCTGCCTTCTCATCATTCATTCACACACTCACACTCTTCCCACCCAAAAAAACTGTTCACCAGACAGATAGAAGCTCAAACAGTGCAGGAAGTGTGGTTATTCACCAAACATGTTAGAGACTATGCTAACAGTTATAATGATATCAGCATCATCTCCTTTGTGTATCATGATTGTTTGGTTTGCTAGCTTCAGACATCAAGTCAGTGATTCAAAGGCCTCTAATGTCAGTGAGAAAATCAGCAGTCCTCATCTCACAAGCACAGCTCAGTTTGTGTAAAAGCAGGCAATGCAAGGCCAATGACATGCAGGCCTAATTAAGCATGGTATTGCTTTTCCACTCTGAGAAAATGCTTCAATAAATAAAAATAAGTTTTAAGTTGAGCTGAAGCTTTTTTCCTTCATGATGCGGAGCTGGTCTGGTTTTCAACTCAGGGTGATTTATTTAGAATATGCAGACATTACAATCAGTTGACAGTTTATTATAAGTAACATCTATCTAAAGTTAATGTAGTCTAACAGTCCTTCAATAAATCTTCCCTTCATAATGTTCGGTTCAAAGTGTTTTGGAGAGGTGTTGATTCAACTTTATGATAATTTTGCAGGCTGCAGTTTGTGCTGCTGTTGAACTGTATTCCATTATACAGAGATGTGGGTCCATCATTTAGCATACCCCCAGAGATATAAGTGTTTATTATTACAGTACTGTTGCATTAGTCTTAGGTACGTGTACTGGCAAGTGAGGTAATTAAATCTGTTAAAAGAAAAAAAAAAAACTCACACAACAAGGCTTTCCATCTGCCTTTTACCTGCCATCGGTTGCGAAAATATATCACATCCATGTAGGTCTTCCTGATGTCCCACTGCAGGTTCTCCGGGCTGTCGTTCTCCTCCAGATGTACGGTGAAGATTAGCTCCTCATCCTCCCAGTCGGCCTGCGACACAGTTAACTCGTGCTCAAACCCAAGCTCAAACATTAACATACCATCCAAGGACAAGCTTTTACAGAGCCTCAGCAGACAGATAACAAGCCTCCAGGACATTCCACACTGTCAGTGATATTTATAACTCACATGAGGGATGCTGACAGCCCAGCGGCCAACGCGCCACATCTCATATGACAGCTTGAATTCCATCATGTCCTCTTGTACGCTTGTCAAGTAGCTCTCCAGATCACTGAGATCACTGTCCTCCTTATGGTGTTTGGCCAAAAAGCAACAATGAATCTGTCATGTTTCACAAATTGTCATCCTCAGTTTAATATATTGTGTTATCTGCAGCGGCCTCACCCTGTCAGAGTCCTGCAGGCTGTGAATGGAGCCCTCCCTGCTGCTGACAGCGTCCTCGTTGGACACGTTATCATGGGCCACCATGATCCTCATCATCAGCTCCTGCTCCATCATTTTCATCTTCTTCTTCTTGGCCTTCTTGGACTTCATCTTGTCCACAAATTTTGACCATCCTTCCTTCAACTTGTTGGCTGAATGTTAAAAACGCATGTGAAAGTCACAGACAATTTGACAGCTTATGTCATCAATTTTGTACCGGTTTTCTTTATTGAGTTCACTGTCGTACTGAACTTCTTTCCCCCGTGTACTGAGTATTGTGCATGGGGAGAATAATAATGAATTCTACCTTGACATTGATCTTGATCTAATCAACACTAGCTGCATACACTTTATGTACTGTGAGGAAGTGCAACAACTATGGAGCATCACTATGGTGGGAAAATATGCAAGAAAACTATCCACAGGATATAAGTCACACTTCATTAGGCCTGTAAGTGCTGTAAACATGATAAGTAATCAAATGTGATGGGCGAACAATAAATGTACCATCAGAGTTAAATAATGCTTACAGATTATGACAAATACTGGTACTTTTCCAGAATTTATGAGGGGACCTTTACAGGAAATATGCATATTCATCATATCAGACTGTTCATTATCACGGCGTAATCATTCTTATTCGGTCATCATCACTGTTTTGGATTGTTTTCGATACAAAGAGATAGGAGTTTCTTGAAGACTGCGCAGAAATGATTTGCCATTCATCTTGCTGTTTGTGTAATTAACAGTTTGCACCAACAAACAAAAGAAACAGGGGACAAATTATGCATTGAAAGGAAGGCTGGTAAAGAAAATTATTATGTCACGTAGCTGACAACCCAGTGCTATTCATCAAACTGTTGTACATGACGTTATGTGAGCACAGTCATCTGTTCTGCAAACATCCACAAACTACTCCATCTTTTTCAAGCCTACATTATCCACATCGGATTTTCTCCCTCAGAAATAACTAAAAACCAGGTGAAGAATCTCATGTGCTGTTCCTACAGCTTTAGGTATCACAGAGCTTTGAAATGTATAAGCTGAGTCACATAACACACCTTTCCTTTTGTCCTTGATCCTGGAGCTTGTTGAAATCCCTGCTCCCTCCAAACTCCTAGAAACCCAAAAACAAAAAGGTCAGTTGCAATTTCTAACACAGACGGTAGCTGATACGGTCGCTGCTTTGAGGCTCACTATGACTAGGTCATTCCAGCGGTGTGTGAAAGATGACAGCCACTCACACTTCACTGCCTTTGCCCTCGCATTTGCCCTCCTGCGAAGCCAGAGAGGCTTGGTCCGGGTCTGATCCACACAGCTCCTCCACAGAGCCTTTGGGGGTTGCGCTCTCGAGCTGGCTCAGCACCAGCTGGTTCAGGTTGTCCGGGTCCGACAGCCACGTCACTAACAGGCCCAACCCTGAGGAAAAACAGCCAACACACTAACTCTACAAACTCCGTTTGTCATGACAGAAACACACACTGGGATCAGGAGGTAAAATATTCATATATTTATTTGGATTGGAATGAGTCATGTATCTGCGCAGTCTGTAATAATAGCTTCCATAATTAATTTTTTAAAAAGAGTAATTCAACATTTTCCAAAATATGATTATTTGCTTTCTTGCCAGTTCACTTAGTTTAGTATATAAGCTGGAAACAGGTAGTACGGCCTTGTCAAAAGGAAAATCCACCCGCCAGCACCTCAATGCTCAATAATTAACATGCTGTGCTTTTATGGAGAGTTAATGTGCCAGACTATTTCTTGGCTGGGAGAAGTGACTTGTGACTGTGAGTCTACCTCAATGTGACATGTTGATGACGAATGTGAATAAGAGCATACTATACTATAAAGTACTATATTATTTCTTTTGACTTCAAATACCTTGTGTAATTGAAAATGAATGATGCGAATCTCAACTAATGTAATCATCAAGATAAATAACTTCTAACTGGTATGAGAAATCATAATATTAGGAAAAATTTTTACTGTAATAATGAAGCCCTATAACACTGCAGAAAAAACACACTTTCACGTGTCTTTGACCAAAACACAGAAATCGGCCATTTCCAGTCACCTAAATGGAAAGCAGTTATTTTTTTTAAACTACAGCTGTGAAAATCACTTATAGTAACTGAGCTACATGTACAATTGCTAAAACCTACTGCACAGCAAGGCTCCCACAAGGTAAAACATTTTATCTGTTACTAAAAAAAAAAAGAAAATCCCTGTGAGGGAACTGGAAAGTCACTGTGGAAGCAGCCTTCCTTTTATGTAACCCAAAATTCATGTCCTAAGCTCCACAATACCACTGACAATAAGGGATTACATACAATTCACACTTGTAAAAGTCATCATGGGAGGCTTAGCCCTTATGTAAGGCTGCATTCCTGCAGAGAGATAATTTAATGCTTCCTTACCCTTTAAGGCAACAATCTCATTTAAGGCACAGCGGTTGACTTCTTGGCCCCAGAGAGATTCGGGAAAAAGGTTACGTACAAGAGTGTCGGAAAACTCTCTGAGAGCTGCAATCTCATCTGCTCTGGAGCGGAACAAGAGCTCTCTGAGACAGAAAACACAGCACACGTAGTAAAAGGGAAGTGAATCCAACCATTAATAAGTACTAAAAAAGGTCCTAGATGTTTATCACCACACAACTGATGATCACTAGATGTAAATCTTAAATCTAAAGTGATGCATTCCCCTTGAAACACCATTTGCCATAAGAACACCCATTAGGATGTCACTGCAGGTATGATCCAGTAAAAGTATGGTAAATTATTCATAGGTGATAAAAAACATTGAAGCATTTATAGAGTTCAGACACATTATTGAGTGCAAAGAGTAACTGAAGCAGCCCCAGCAGTCATTTTAAAACAAAGTAGGTGTCAAGTCTCACCTGTCCGACTGCTTTGCGTTGTGCAAGTGCTGGGTCAAAATACGAATGGAGCCCACGACCGCCTGGCAGACATCAAAGTCTTTGGCTCTCTCAATGATGCGGTCGATTACGAAGTCGAATTCCCTGCTGAGCACCTGGTGCAAAGGCTGGTGCTCGCGTGGCTCGGGAACCTTGTACCAAGACAGGACCAGCTGAGCATAGGCGCACTCAAACACTGAGGGGAGCAGTCACAAAGGAAATTCATATTAACATCAAGTTACCATGATCATCTCCTGAGCATCAAACTGAAGGACTTCAAGCTCTCTTTTTTACTTTTACAGATATCGTCAGATCTAGAAATCTTGTGGATGGGCACACCGGTAGCTCGCCGGGTTAAGAGCGACCATTTATACGGGCTGAGGCCTTACAGCAGCTGGGTCCCAATCCATATCTGGACCTTTGCTGCATGTCATTCCCTCTCTCTCCCCTGCCTTTCCTGTCACTTGCCATTATTGCTGTCAAAATAAATAAAAGGCACAAATGCCAAAAAAAAAAAAAAAAAAAACCTAAAAAAAGAAATCCTGTGAAAATTATTCAGTCGAATATCCATGACAGGATTTTCCTCTGAACACGAGAAGCTCTTGGTGAGATGAAGACAAATCCCTCTGGGGAGTCTCAGTGAATACACTGAGCATCTTTTATTTACAGCAACATAACTGTGTTTATATACCACGCAGAGACAAACTGAGAAAACCAGCTGAAAGTGCTGATGTATAGATAAAATATTTTTTGGAAGATATCTCTGTCATGCATAGACTTTCAATGAAGAAGACAAAAACAAGCCAGAATAAAATCACTTTATAGCTGAGTTTATGCTGAAAAAAAATGGCACCATACATATAGGGTAGAGACAGTTTAAAAGGTGTTGAATAAAAGGCAAAAAAAAAAAAAATGCATAGACCGTTTGGAAACGTGAACCAGAACCAACCTAGACTCTCAACCTCAGCTCATACATTTGAATGAGACTGCTGTATTTAAGAGTGAAAATATTAAGCACCAAATAGTTGCAAAAAGCTGACAGTTTTTTTTCCTACTGTTTTCAAAGTCTGACTTGAACCTTGAGCAGTCTGAATAGAGAAAGCATAAAATACATGTGCAAACTCACTATTATTCTGCAACACATTGAGCTCATTGAGAGTTGTGAAATCAATCTCATAACCCATCTCTAACCTTGTTAATTATCGCTAAAACAGGAGCAAAGCACACACAACTGATAATGCAGCTGCATGGAAACCAGATAGCTTATTTCCTGTTTTACACATCAACTCTCTGCTGAGGCTGTGTTCTTCATCTTTTCTTTCTTTCCTCAAAGCCCCTCCTCGCCTCCTGTAACATGAGCTCCAGCTGCAGCTGTGTCTGTGCAAAACTGCCCTCTTCGCTGTGTTCAGTCCAAACACAGCTACAGTGTGCCGACAACAGGACAGTCTTAAGTCAAGTGCACAACCTTGACGTTTAACATGCACCTCACTCTTGAACAAAGTGTTTCTAACCTGCAATGACAAATGTGTCGACGCCACTTAAAATCGCACCGTCTTCTTGTAGAAACAAGCCTCACCTTGCTGCAGAGACCTCTTCACGTGTGGATACTGACACTCCAGTGGTTCTGCCTGCTCACTGCTTTCTCCATCCAACAGGTCTTCCTCAACAGTTTCCTACAAAACAGAAAGCAATGGATCATCTCCAGGTTCGCTCTTATGGTCAAATGTGTAACATAGATTAATGCTGAAGTTTAGGTCACACTGGGCCATGTGATGAGTGAAAACAAGTTTTTCCAGGTCTGTAAAGAAGGGGGGAAAAAGCACCTCAGGCCACGAGTGAAAATACTTCAATATTTGTCTAGTTTTACTAATCTCACAACTCAAGTATTTGTGTAGCTTGGCTTGTAAACATGGCAAAGAGATTAATGACTTCCACTTTGATAAGGACTTCAGACATTACTAACACACTGACAATATTATAATATTCACAGACTTATCTCACTTATTTACATATATAGGGGAGAAAGACTGACGATGATGTACAAATGCATTACATTTTTTTTTAACATCTTTAATTTAAAACACAAACCCGTGTCGATCATGCGACACTGCTCGTAAAAGCAACTCTTTTCTGCAATAAAACACAATGTGCAAAGCAAAATGAAACAGAGCCTACAGATCATTCTTACCTCGAGAGGATGTTCCTTGGTTTCTTCATCGGTTTGAGTGCTGCTCTCTCGTCCACTGTTTGCGAGTGATAGTTGAGTTGTAAAACAGAAGAGGAAACATAAAAAGTACTGTGTGACTGCGCGGCCGCTGTCTGAAAAATACCACACCAAGGCGAGGATTATGGCGATGGAGAAGCGCCATAGATACATCTTCTTTTCTTACAACACCTTCTTTTCGCTTCTTTCTCGCACTTCACGTCGGTGTGTGTTGCACATGACCTGAGTTAGTTTGTTCAGCCACATCTTTAGCAGCGAGAGAAAGGGGACGCCGTTCAGCAGAGAAGAGGAAAACAACGAAGTTTATCAAACTGGTGAAAGCAGAGCTGTGATTGGCTGCGGGCAAAGCCGCGTGCCTGCTGTTGATTATAACAGGACGCCATCTGTAGGTTACAGGTTTATCTGACAGCAAGGAGTGAGTATCTATCTATCTATCTATCTATCTATCTATCTATCTATCTATCTATCTATCTATCTATCTATCTATCTATCTATCTATCTATCTATCTATCTATCTATCTATCTATCTATCTATCTATCCTGCCTTTAAAACTATATTTAGGCTAAGTTAAAGAAAAAAAGTAAAATGAAGCTCATTGGAGAAATGTCTCACTTTGGTAAATATCTCAAAGCAAGTGGCCTCCAACTGGCCCTTCTTTTTCCAATTGGGGCAAGAGCCAAAACCACTGGTTTAATCTTTAGCAAAGTGTTGTATTTTATAATCTCATCACAATGATTTCTTGTGTAAAATCTTACTCTGAAAAGTAAATAGTTGAGTGGAGTAAAAAGTTCAACATTTCCCTCCAGATTTGCTTATATTTTATTGTGAGATTTAATCAACCATAACCGTCATCATATCTATCCAAAAGACAAATAATTAAGATCAAATAATAAATAAACCAGCACATAAATAAATACTAGATTTAGTGTATCATATTAAATCATTTTAAATGAGAAATTGTTTTGGCACTGGGCTGTTCTCTACTTTCTAGATTATACAATCTCCGATTATGATGTAATAGTAATGAAAATACAGCAGTATGTGACAGCAGAAATGGGTTACCACTTGCTTAGGCTAATCTGGAAAATATGCATTGGCTTTAAATCTTATTAACACTGTCATGTTTGAAATAACTGAAGAGAGGCAGATGCCACAAGGTGGCGCTAACACTGCTCGACAACTAATACAAAACAGAACTGGAGAAGAAACAGCTTTAAATGTTCACAAGTAACACAATGTGATGTAGGGTTTGATCTGGATATAATGGATGTTGCACTAGCAATCAAAACACAGGAGACAGATATGATGAATAGGCCTATTATTTACTCTTGAGTGTGAATTCAACATAAGAAAAGGCCATTGCAAACATTTGTCAAAAAAATGTACATCTGGAAAATGATGAATTCACACAGTAGGAATGCAGTAAACAAGCTGCAAAATAAATTTGATTATATTCATGCCTGAGGAGACAACCTTCAAACTAGAGACAAGCCTTCAGTGGGCAAATTCTCCTTATACAGATATTAAAAGATCCATGCTCTATATTAAAGTAATAAAGCTGTGATACAATCAGCAGATACTCTGAGCAGCGTGAAACAAACATTTCCAAGAAGATGTTATCGCTTTAAAAATTCTGTTGCCTTTAACTGCATCATTTATTTATTGGTAACACTTTACTTGAAGTTCACTGTTTAACATTTAGCTATATATTAAGCTGTATATTAAGACTTAACTCTTGGTTTATAAAACACTATAATGTGGTAGTATATATATAGAAGAACATTTTAAGAGTTTATTAATGTATAGACAGAGTAATAGATAGCAGATCTAATCATGTGTTTTTCCCCAAAGCCCTGAGGTCACGACCTGATGGAGCCATGACGTAATTCAGTCTAACAGCTGAAGTTACGCAACAGCCTGTCTGACAGAAGGCTTTTAGTCACCCAGTGTGAAGGCTAGCTTCAGTGATCCTGGACCTGCATGTGGGTACTCACACTGACTATCAAGTGCCTTTAAAGAGTAGCCCACAGCTGCGGTGGGATGTAACTAAGCACATGTACATGTTTTACTTGACCACATTATTTTAACAGTTATAGTTACTCGACAAATGACACATTTGACATTTTACATATGATAATAATAATTAATAATAATTCCTTTATTTATATAGCACCTTTAAAAACAAGGGTTTACAAAGTGCTTTGACACAAAAGCACAATCATACAAGAGAACACTGGCGCACATATGAAACATATGAGCCTATAAATTATGATGTATTGTTTTACCCAGCAGTGTATAAAATTAAATTGAGACCAGCGCCACCACAGCCAACTAAACGAGTAAACTACTAAACGGGTGAAGTGCTACGTACATAGTATTAGACTTTAATATTGACTGAAAGTACATTTTACTAATACTGATGTACTTCTAAGTGATATTTTCAATACAGGACTTTTACTTGTTACTGAGTATTTTTACAGTGTGGTGGTGCAACTTTTACTTATTAAAGGATCTAAGTTCTTCCTCCATCACTGGGCCGCAGCACCTCAGCCTCAAACACAACAGAGCGACAGCAGGTGTTTCTACTTGAAATTTAATGTTGGGGAAACACTTGCACAGCAGAAGCACTGAAACGTTTACTAAAAATAACTTGAATGCTTTACACCATGAGAAATTACACTTTCCCTGACCTCAATCTGTCCTTTTCAGTCAGTGTGCATCAGACTTTTTGTTTTGGTCTGCAGTTATCCATAATTTTCCATGTGGAAACTTGAGCAGACTTATTTATACATTTCAAACTAGTGAAGAAAGATCATACAGACACTTGAACTGCATAAAATTCAGGTTTCAATAAGCTGTTATCTGTAAATACTGAGAAATATCATTGAAGTCAAGCATACATTTAGAATCATGGCTTCCTACAGGCAAAGTAAATGCAGTTTGACACTGAGAACGTGTCGACTGCACTTGTCTGACTTCTTGATCATGTGACCTCAAGTAGGCACAGCGTATCTACAGCCACACAGACAGACAGTGTGTAAATGGCTGTGATCCCTGTTGCTTCTGATTCACTAATCCCTGTTAACATTGTAATGGGGCAGCTGTGGAGAGGCCCGCTAAATGAAGGATTAACTATGTGCTACCTGTTGAGGGGGGCTTTTGGGGGTGGAGTGGTCAAAACACCATTAAAACCGATTTCCCTGGGTCAGGGGTTACGTCCGAGACTTTCTGAATCACTGAGAGGAAGATTAGACTGTGTCCAGCTGAGTAAATCATGTAATCTGATAGTGTTGCTAAAATGAGGCTATGTCCTACATTAAAGATCAGTCTGGGTTAAGTGTCCAAGGCATAGTGATTGTTTCTACATGCCACTTACCAAACAGTGTGTTCTTTAAGTTCACAATGACCACATTAATCTCACTACAATATTACAGCTTCAGACATGCACTTTATCTGTAGATGATTCATTTTTTCTGGCATTTTGCTCTTATTAAAATAAATGGAAGAGCAGTAGCTGGAATTCTAAATACATTTAGCAACACACAGCTAAATTTGTACCAGCACTGACACATTAATGATTTGGTTTGAGGGTATTTCATATGATCCAAAAGTGGGGGAAAAAAAAAACTACAGAGAAACATCTCCAGTGACAGAATTAAACTTCTGATGAACTTTGAGAGCATCATAATGGTTCAAAGCTGGACTGATATTTTAAACCCTAATATAACTTATTCTCAGACTCCAATTATGTGGTCTCATTTTCAATGAGAGTAATTACAGCTGCAGTGACTGAATACTCATGGAGGATTTCTGTGATGTTAGAAAGCCTGGAGCTTTTAACAGAGAACTTCACTGTACAATCATTAGTCTGTAACCTGGGTTACAGAGAAAATTTTCCAAGTCATTGCTAATGAGAATTTCAGACCACATATGTCCAACAGCCTCTTAATTGAAACACTTGTCTTATTTTTTTTTCATATCCTGAAATGGAGAGATAAGGGTCCCAGGGGGGCGGCAGCTCTTTAATTGGTCAATGAAAATGGCTGAAAACTGATTAAAGCTGCCAAGTGGCCCTGTGACCGGCGTGCAGTTCATAATACAAAGTGACAGTATATTGCTGAAATATCAGCGTTATGAGTCCCATAGAGTTTAAATGGACACTAATGTAGACACTTACCACGTCAAACAGAATCTACTTCGTGCGGCGAGTTGTTCTGACACAACTTAAACATTTACTACAACTGTCCCACATGTGGACAGTTAGCATGAGGACAAAGATTACAATTGGATATTTCAGAGAGGTTGGTACACACCGTGGTTTAAGAGGCCCGAGAAGTACACCATGTCCTGTCCTGTGTCGGCTACAAACACGTCCTCCTTTACAGCCGGTAAGATCAAATGTCAGGAGGAATTCAATTTATGACAGCTCTTAAAATACACATTTAAAAAGGGCCTAAAACCTAAATATGAACCTGTCAACGTAACACTTTCTTTTGCTTCTTTGCCGTCATGAACTGTCAGAATATGGAATTATGTTTTTACACACTTTAACAGATCTACAGCTCACTTGAACATGATAGTAAATAAGTGGAACAGGTGTGTTATACTGGTAAATGGTCAAACAGCTCAAGGTTAAAGTTATCAATCACACCAGTTAGAGTCAGGAGGCTTGGCAGGAGATAAAAGTATATTTAGAAGACTGGAATAATCCACCTCGCTACAGGTGATCCCAGTTGTTTCTTTACAGGAGAGTTGTGCAAATATTGTGCTGAAATATCAATATGTAAATATGTAGACTAGTACAGCTCCTGACTTTTTGCATATCACTTTTCTGCGAGCGTGTCTTGGTTGAAATGTTGTCAGCAAGTTTACTTTCTCAGCTGATTCTGGTTTGCATCCAAATACAACCTGCAGCTCTAAGCTTACATATCGCACAAGAGGCTGCCAAATGCTTTCCTGAAGCAACACGACTGAGGACGTGAGCTGCTAGGACACTCAGTCAACACTCCGTCTGTAGTGTTACCCTTCACACATGGCATTACATTTCAAAACCAAGGCAGGAGATTCGCTCAGTAGGTTGCCTTTATTTCTCTTTTTCTGCAAGGTTCCTGTGTTGAGGGAATGACATTCTGGTGAGGGGCAGAACAAAAGAAAAAAAGCATGGGCCAAGAGAAGAGTGCATAAATGATTCCCCCGGTACAACTAGTAGAAAATACTAGTTGGTCCCTATAAATATAGTGCTGCATTTAAGTCCTTCCAAATGTACAAGATATGTTACAGTTAAACTTCACAACATGAACAGTGGACATACAAAACAACTTAGATGACTTTCTTAAGCTCATCATATAAGACAAGCACAAAGGCGCCGCCCATGCCTCTGAGCACATTAGACCAGGCTCCCTTGAAGAAGGCCTTGCTGCCCTCATCACGTGCGATCTTCCTCCAGCAGTCCAGGGTGCCGCTGTACATGATGTCAGCTGAGGAAAAATAAATAAATAAATAAATAAATTACAATTAAAAAAAAAAAACAAAAAAAAAACATCACACCTTTATTCTAGTGACAGAGTTGCAAAATCAAAGTTATACTTTCAAATGTTGTGTTTATTACCTCCTTTGCGTCCAGACTGCATCATCATACGACGACGGACAGTGTCGAAGGGGTAGGACACGAGACCAGCGACTGCAGTCACAGACTGAGCAATCATCCAGCTGACAACAATGTGTGTGTTCTTGGGGTCTGGAAGCATGCCTGTAAGAGAAGTGTCAATCAGTAAGATTATCTAAAAAGTCACAAAAGCTTTGCGATGTTTGATGATGAAAACTTACCCTTTGCAGTGTCGTAGACGCCAAAGTAAGCAGCTCTGTAGATGATAATGCCTTGTACTGAAACACTGAAGCCCTGGTACAGACCCTTGATGCCATCGGACTTGGAGATCTTCACCAGGCAGTCACCCAGGCCTTTGAACTCGCGCTCTTGTCCGCCTTTACCGACATCAGCGGCCAGACGTGTTCTGGCGAAGTCAAGGGGGTAGACGAAACAGAGAGACGTGGCTCCGGCAGCACCACCAGACGCCAAGTTACCTGCGAAGTATCTCCAGAACTGTTTACGCTTGTCCACGCCGTCAAGGAAAATCTTCTTGTACTTGTCCTTGAAAGCAAAGTTGAGGGCCTGAGTGGGGAAGTAGCGGATGACGTTGGCCAGATTCCCTCTCCAAAATGAGAGGAAGCCCTGCTCTTTGGGGATACGGACGACGCAGTCCATGATGCCCTTGTACTGCTTGTCAACTGAAATCTGTTTGCTGGCATGTTGTACCTGTAAACAAACCAGAGATACTGCAGAGCATTAGAGACAAAAATGATTAAGGCAGTGGAGAGCAGATCAAGTTTGACAAAAACCTATTTCAGCATTGTTACAAACATCAATGTGCATTTACCTTTCACCTGTCAACCTTACAACTAGTATAAATCGGTGAGGGCAAATTCCCATGGTTCTCATGTGTCTATCTGACAGACACATTTGCAGCCATGTGCCAGAGTACAACTTTTGATTCGGCATCCATTCAACAATTCACAGCCCCACCTCCTCCTCCTCCTCCTCCTCCTCCTCCTCCTCCTCCTGCTGGTGCTGGTGCTGCTGCTGAGCCCAGGCCCACTGCAGCAGCAGACACCCATGGCGCAACCCTTGCTGTGACCTTGGCTGTTTGTTGACAAGCCAAACTTAATACCTGCCAGTGAAGATGAGCACCACTGAACACCATAGACACAGTCGATGGTGGTGTCTGCCTCTTGGAAAAGACTGTA